>NC_057934.1:47324898-47924898 GCF_018555375.3 Anguilla rostrata | reverse complement strand
TTCACTTGGATTTTTGACTTCACTGACGCATATTTATACAAAACTTTATTCAACATACATTTTCCAGCAAAAAAGCAATATACAGGAAGTTGTACACTGCTGCAACATGGAGGAAATTGGACAGAAGGAACTGACAGCTATTCAAGGGCGTCTTTGTACTGCACTCAAGCTAGACATAGTGTAGTGATTGCTTAAAATGAGAAATGAAATTATGTGAAGGAACCAAAAATATACAATGTATATGGACATCTGAATTGATTTGTATCCAACAATTCTTTTTTAAAATATTACAAAGTCAATAGCTTACTATACACTAGTGGGCACTCCTGTGCGAAAGGGTTGCATTTCAATTAGTCTACATCCAAAACCAGTCAAATGCATTTGCAGCTGCTTGCTACGACACAGCAACACTTCAGAAGTCATTAAAGCCATCAAATAATCCCAACATAAACCCACGGCAAAGAGGATAAGGGGAGGAGAACAAATCAAAACCAAAGACTCCTTTTAGTAACAAAATAGTATCTTAAGTGTGAACGTGCAAAAATGAAGTAGACTTAAAACTTGCCATTTGTTTTGTAGAAGATTTGTTGATTTGTTGACTACCTGTGCTAAAGTCAGGAAATATTAACCACATTAGGCAACCAGCATGCCTGTTCCCTAAGACTTTGTGAAGGGTAGAAGAAATGCCAAATTTTCTTTCCCCCATTGCTTCCTTGTTCTTGTGCAGCAGCTTTCTTGTCATTATCAACTATTAAAAATACACTGTATGACCAAAATGATCTAGACACTCCTTGGTCTGGTGCTGTTTTTCATGGTTTTGGCTAGGCCCCATAGTTCCAGTGAAGGCAAATCTTAATGCTACAGCATACAATCACATTTTAGACAATTCTGCGCTTCCTCAACAGTCTGGGGAAGGTCCTTTCCTGTTTCAGCATGACAATGCACACAGCGAGGTCCATATAGAAATGGTTTCTTTTGAGAATGGTGTGGAATAAATTCACTGGTCTACCCAGAGCCCTGACCTCAATCCCATCCAACACCTTTGGGATCAATTGGAAAGCCAACTGCGAGCCAGACCTAATCACCCAATCAGTGCCCAACCTCACTAATGCTCTTCTGGCTGAATGGAAGCAAATTCCTGCAGCAATGCACCAACATCTAGTCTTCCCAGAAGAGTGGAGGTCGTTATAGCAGCAAATATACGTACATACTTTTGGCCATGTAGTGTAGGTACATACTGTCCACACCACTGTGATAAAATCCAATCCATTATTCTAAACCAAGGCAGTCAGAAGACACGGAAGGCCAACTGAGGGGAAAAAAACCCATTGCTGCAAATCCTTTCTGAGAACACTTGTACCCAAGCTGTTATGTGATGCACAAAATGGGTTTGGTTAGTCTTTAATCAGGTAGGTTAGGCCAAAGTTGTGAATCTTGTCAGTTGTGAATCTTGATTGCTTTTTCCAGGTATGTGTAGCGGCTTCTCTTTGGAGCCTTGTTGAAATGGTCAAGCCCTAACCACGGCCGAGGATGCGACATATTCCCTGAGGATGATAAGTTTCATTTTACAAAATGGCTTTACACAGAATGCTTGGACATATTGCTAGAGTATACAACTGCATGAAAACAGTAGATTTGATTTAGCACCCCCTCCCCCACAGTTAAAAACCACATTAATTATAAAAATGTCACACTTACAATATTAGACAGTATCCATATAAAATTTTGTTTTCATACAATGACAAATGAAAAAAACTGAAATCAGAAAATTCACAAAATAATATACCTGGCTGAGACTCAAAGTCTTTCAGATTTACTTCATATTCATCTTCGTTGATGTACTGATGCCGTCCCATCATCACAATTGCAAACTTAAACTAAAAGAAAAACGGGAGGAGAAGTTGATCGGGATGATGACAATTCCAGTAAATCTTGACACTCGAGTTCTCAACAATGTCACACAAGAATTGCTGGACAATTAATTGTCACCTTTTCAAACTCTTTCTCCTGAACATCAAGCATGGTCTGAATTCTCCTCATGACCTCTCTGAAGGGCTCGCCCTACAACAGATAATATGGAGTCAGAGCCTGTCAGCGGATCATCAATGTGCTCAGGTCTCTCTCAGATTACATACGGACAAGTACCTGACGGATTTTCAGTAAAAACGGGATACCAAAAGTTCCAAAAACTTCCTTGTGGAAATGTGCAACAGGAATCAGCATTTCGTTTTCCTTATCAAGATCTACTTGGTCCAGATGAATTTCCTATCACAAAGAAAAGTTAAAAAAAAAAAAAAAAAAGATTAGATTTTTCAATATCACATCCATTTTCACATTTCATTGTGGTTTATGTGAACCAACATTTGACACAACTGGCTTTTACTGAACCAGCCACATAATCTGCAAGCTGCTGGATGACAAACCTCTATTCTGAATGTCCGACTTGCAGCTGGAGATAAACATTCTAACAATTCATCTTCTTGGTGGACCCCAATTATTTTGTAGCTTACAATTTCGAGCAGCCTATAGGGAAAAACAAAAACAATTAAGAATGGCAAAATAACAGATAACATTGCCTTCTACACAAAGAAACATGGCTCCTGGAATCAATTTAGTGTCTGTACTTTACTGCATGTAGTCGTTTCAAACGTGCCCTAATTCCATGAGTCCTAGTGATATTCTCCATCCAGTAATGCCCCTCTTTGAGGAATAAATACTTCCACATTTCAATGTAAAGTGAACAGATTTCTACCAATGCTCTTTTGATCTGCAAAACCTAATCATAATTTAAGCCATTTTCCAAGTCTCCGTGGTGCTCACATCTGGAGTTATAAGGTATAAACAAAACACCCCCAAAAATTGGTGAGGACTGGCCAGATTTCTCATCTGCCTGAAGGGGTCAAAGGTGTATAACCACCACCCTTAGTATTTAGTACTTTTAGTATCGTTGGGGATATACCATCCTCGGTCAATCATTTTCTTCATTCATTCCTTTATTCATTCAATACTTCACCACAAAATGAAACATTCATTTTGAATGGCTAAAGTTGCCAGAGAACTGTCAGTAAATATTCAATGAACAGCGAAAACACCATGTTAACTGTGTTAAGTGGTGTGTTGTTCTAGTGGTAAATAGTGCATTACCTCAACTTTTCTGAGCCTTTTTCAGACAGTTCAACAGCTTTTTTACACTCTTCCAACAGGTCTTGGACACAGCCATGCTTGTCAGGGTAGAGTGTTATTTCCTACAAGTGATGAAACAAATCCCACATATAAGGTTCTCATGCATCCATGTACCAGATCCAAAGTCATCATATCTCAACTGCAAATGATAATACATCCTTGGAATTGCTGTTGATTACCATGTCATTTAAAAATGCTCAAAAATTAACAATGGAATAATGCAACATTGTGTTTTCTTTTACCTCTTCCCGAAACTGACTGTTCAGCCATATGGACTTGAAACTCCTTCGGTTTTCAAAATCTGTGATATTCATCTTCAACTGAGGAGAAAGTGCAAAATTAATCATCAACAACCTGAATCCAGTTAGATAAAAATGTGCAGCATGTCTGACTGTTGATTGACATGTTGATTCTAGCAGTTTCTAGCTGGATTTCTAGCTGGATTTCAAACCTGCTGATAGAACAGCTTCTTAGGCTGCCTGGGCTTGAAGAACTGCAGCAGGTCTCTGAGAGTGCCTTCATAATTGTGCCGGAGAGGGTTACCAGGTCCATCTCTGTATCTATCATGTTACAAAGAAATTCCACAATTAAGATAGTGCTGTGAACAAGTATTTTACCACCTTCCTAATTTCCACTGTTATTGCTTATTTGCACATATAATATTAGAGAAAAGGAAAATGAGTAAACATAAAACACATTTAAAACAACTATTATTTCATTTATTTAATGAAAAAAGGTATCAAACACCCATGTGAGAAAGTAATTCAAGGAGTAACATGGTGGTTGAACGTGACACTTCCCAGTTGTCTTTAGGCAACAACAAAACAAATGCGCATAA
The DNA here is from genome assembly GCF_018555375.3 of Anguilla rostrata. Lineage (NCBI taxonomy): Eukaryota > Metazoa > Chordata > Actinopteri > Anguilliformes > Anguillidae > Anguilla > Anguilla rostrata. Next base: position 47,920,877 of record NC_057934.1, on the reverse strand, counting down.
TTTTTTTATTATTCAGTCATTTCAATGTACTTTAAAACGTATTTTTCTAAGCCTAAATTTCCCACTATAAAAGTTCACCCGAACCGTCTGGGCGTGGTAATGAGAACTGTCCGTGCCCCGTTACCATAGCTACCCCCATGATACGCGCTCTTTTTGGGAGACTGAATTATCACAAGCTAGCTAGTTTAGTAGTATATCAAGTATCGATAGATAGCTAAGGTAAGGACGTTGACTTATATCCAGTTATAATTTTTGCTATCTAGCTAGCCAAGTTAAGACAAAAGCACAACTATAACGTCCTCATAAAAGCAAACTAGCTAGCTAACGTTATCGATAACATTGCCTTATGAAAGCAAACTACCTAGCTAGCTAACGTTAGCTAGACAGCTAAATGAATATAACCAGATAATCTAATAGTCCTTAAAAGGCACTCTAATTTAAGTGAACCTAACGTTAGTCAAATATTTGCATTGTCTTGCCTGTAAGCCAGCGGCGCAAACTATGGGTCTCAAGTTATCCATGGGTTTACGGGGCGTGGAAAGGGGAGTGGTTACTGTATTTGTGACGCACCAAGTTGACAACTTTCTCAACCGGTTGAAAATAGGACGATACATTTAAAACCAAAAATACAGAACGGACATATTTAATACTTTACTCATTGTGTTTCTTCAATGCCTCTTGTGCAAATAGTACATAAAACCGAGAAAGTGTGAAAATCACCATGGTACTCCTTTAATCTTAAACTTCAAAACCGATTGCACCACCTTTAGCACCAATAACTTCAAGAAAACCCTTCCTATACTTTAATATCAGTCTTTCACATTTCTGTGGCTAATTCAGACAATTTGGTAGGTTTTCAAGCAAGAATTGCTCGTTTCAGGTCCTGCCACAGCACCTTTATTGGGTTCAAATCAGGACTTTGACTAAGCCACTCCAAAACTTAAATTTTGTTTCTTTTCTGACTCCAGATATGTATGTGGTCTTTCGTACTTGGCGAACACATACCCTTGGGACTTGAAGAACTGAAGCAACATTGGGTCAGTGTTTAACCTCTGAGCAACAGTTTTAGCCACCTGCAGGAAACATGTTGGCATCAGGAATGCACATGGATTACCAAAGCAATATATCAGGTGCTTCATGAGAAATTACTAAGGTAAATGACACTCCCACAATATAATTTTTGCATGGATGAGCAATCAATATTTAAGTAGTCTAAATACAAGTGTTCTGAAAATCTCTGAAAGTAAAAGGTATGTAGAACATCAAGCTGCTACAGGGTAAGTACATTGCACTAATTAGCATTGGGACTATATTCAATGGAGGATAATGATAATCCCTCTATTTCGCTAAATGCATATGTTGTTACTTATGCTCACTGTGGTTGTAACACACACCAATTACAGCCTAATTATTTTTCATAAGCTTGAAACATAATACTTAAAGTCTTCTGATGTGGCATTGTAACCATTCCAAACAAGTGTTTCATTAAAATCTCAGACATCATATGGGATCTCTCAGTATTTCATTACAAACTAAAAAAGAACAACTTTTTTTGCCAAGATAATTGCATTTGTGGAACTTTATGTCTACCTAAATTATGTATATAAACTAATCTATGTTAGTTTTGTAAATGGTCTCTGTGATGCTCACACCTGGGGTTATAAAGCTTTAAATGGGGCACTCCCTAAATTGGCAAGGATTGGCCAGATTTGGCATTTGTGCAAAGGAGTTAAAATCAAAGATGATGATAATAAAGTTCCTGAAAGCATGAATGCTATGTACACGCTATCGCTCCAACTGTGTCTTCAGGATAAAAGCACCATCTTACACCAGTAAAAATTTTGTACAAATTGTATCATTTGTGTAGGTGCTGATATTCCAATGGGTCTGGCTGACACAAAAAAAAAGACAAAAAGCTGCATATTCTATCCGTCTCATCTGGGAGAAATGTATCTAAGTATGGAAAGCCAAAAGTTGATCAATGTAAACTATAAAAACAATTATAAAAATGATAAATACATTACCTGGAAGTAGTTCATTCTATTTGAGAGTGTCACCACAAAGCCTGGGTCATTGAGGATTGTTTTGTCACAGAAGATTACATCAACACGGTGGTACAGGTCTCTGAAGTAGTCTTTTGCAGTTGGTAATTCACTTGCGTCATTTTCAGGGTCATCCCTATCATGACACAATGGAAAGAATGGGAATGGTGTGAACTCAAACTAAAAAATAAAAATGAAAAAAGATATTTTTAAATAAACGGCTTTAGAAAAACTTACTTCTGAAACACTATTATATCCCCATCCATGAGTTCATCGAGAGCTTTGTCTAGGGAGACATCATAGTCTTGAATTCTCTCTGTTAAGTTTGGTTTAACTTCCTTTAAATAAAAGAGAAAACATCACTTGATCGGAAAAGCCAGATATGCTCCGAGATCTGGATTTTTATTGTAATTGTATTGTTTCACATACATATCAAGGATCAATGATACCCACTTTCAGTATAGAAATTCAACTTTAATTTTAAAGAAAATACCAATTCTTTTGCAGCAGTCCTGAATAAAACTTACCTCATAGAGGATAAGGCTAGTTCCTTGCTGGTATCCTGCTCTTTCACACATGACTGGCAGCAAGTCTCCTATATAAAGATAAATGGAATTAAATTTTATTTCTTCTTTTTTGAAAATATTTGGCATCTCCAATCCCACCAGAATTTGGAATGTCCAATTTGTGAACCATGTACAAGCATGCTCATATACGGCCCCTGCTCCCGGCTCGGGAGAGTGAAAGCAACCCGCGGCTCTCCTCTGAAACACGTGCCTGCCAGTCAGCTGCTTCTTTTCACACTGCAGCCACAAGCCGCACGTGCACAGAGCAGGACCGGAGGAGACCCATTCAGAGAGAGCTGGCCATGAACGCCCAGACAGCCAACAGGAGTCACTCAAGCAATGAACGATACTATATCCATACCAACTGTATCCCTCCCATATGCCTGAGGAATGCGAAGGGGCTGCCGGCCACAGTCGGCACTGGCACGGGTCGGATTTGATCTGGTGCTCACTAACACGCCGCAAGTGGAGATTTTACCGAGCGAGCTACCCAGCAGCCCCTGAAAATTATTTTAATGTGAAAGTGTAACATACATTTTAAAATAACAATAAAATTATTTACTTACTTATTTTACAGGATATAGGAGTGTAGATATGTCCGCAATAATTTAAGCTGCTAGACTTTGGATCGTACATCTTCAAGAACAACATGACATCATCTAAAATAAAAAAATAATTCCTTACATTATTGCAGTGGTTAAAATGAGATCAAAATACAGTGGACAACATTATTTACAGTACAATACATGCCAATCATAACTGAAAAAAGCATTTAAGTGCTAACAGAGCACTACCAATACAAATTCATATCAAGAACACACTTCATTATACACATTCTTCAGTAAACATCAGCGATACTAACAGTTGGGTCTATCTGCAGACACTCACGGTCTTTGTCAAACTTGGGTAAAGCCACACCAGTGGTTGCTATTTCTGGATCGACCGTTTCCAAAAATATTGTCCATGGGTTTTCATTGTCACTCAAGTCAATCATCTATATGGAAAAAAGAACAATAACATTTGAGACACACTTAACACTCCTTAACATTGTTCACTGCATTGGACAAACATGACAACAAAGGCCTTCATGGCTAGCAAGCCAAGTTTGTGAAGAACCTTGATATGATTCATTTGTAAGTGAAACTCTTGGGTATGACACAGGTTGCATTAATGCAGGATTGTGTTTTTCATGGAAAACAGATGAAAACACAAAATGTTAACTTATGAAAATGCAGACTACTGCATTATTTATGCAGTTCAGTTTTAAGATGAGAGATGTATTGATTTTCAAAATATGTACAGATTTCTAATATTCTGAGTGTACCACCAGTTGGGAAATAGATGGATTGACATGCTTCACAAAATACAGCATCACCAGCCAACAAACAGCAACAATGTTCCTGAGCTGAATTGAAGTTGCACTTGATGATTTTTACAGAAGTTTCAAATAACAAGTTTTGAGCATTTCAGCAACTTTCTGAAAGCTAGTGCAACATGCATGAGGAGCTTATACAAAGATCAGTTCAAACATCTTCACAATGAAACCGCAAAACAAAGGATGACATCTGACAAATAATACACGTTACATACTTACAGACTTGCTGCAATCAGCGTCATAATCCAACATGGCTGGCCTCTTTGTACCATTACTCCTTGCCTGCATTGGCCATAACCGTATCTGATCCTGAGGGAAGCCCTGCAGCAAATCATCACAAGCCAAAATGCATTTTTAAATCAACTTGAACATAGCGTCAGATTATTCCAAATTTAAAAAAAATAAAAATAATAAATAATTCATACTGTAAAACTGGAAAATTTAGAATGAGCTATGAAGCTTACCATTGTCTGGGAGAGGTTCTGGACAAACTCTGCAAGCGTAGAGTTCTTCAGGAATTTGAACACTGTGTACTTAACTTTTTCTTCGTCATACATGTCATTGCCCTGATGTCCACAGAACTGATCTTCTGTTACAATCTAAAACAAAACAATGCACAACAGAATAAGAGATATTAAAACACAAATACTATCAGGGATGGATAATAAGGTACTTTAAAAGACTGTATGTTAGCATGAACATGCAAGGGTCCATATATCCTTTCAGGGCTAGGACAACTGAGTCCAGGTATTATCAGACAAAAATGATTTTTACAAATATATTAAAGGAAAAGTTATACTGTATTTGAAATGAATATATTGAAATTAATATTGTATTTTTATTATCTGCAGCAACCTGAGTACAATTAATATAATGTTATGTCTGATAAGCAATGCTCCTAAGACCAACCAAATAATTAATGACTTAGGCAAGACAACCCCTGCACTGTCATTATCATAATAATTTCAAAATCAATCATTGATACATAGGTGGACACTTGTTTAAAATTAAATGGAACTCGTGTTTAAGTAGGACATTACAATCCTTTGCTGGGAAAATTTAGAAGAAGGCATGCATGTGTGCTATAGGCTAGGTGTGCCAAGGTATCAGCAGCCGTGAGTTGACAACAAGCCTTCAAAGACGTGACTGTATTACTTAAAACTGACCTTCACTTATCTCTCTGTGAGATTGCTTCCATCATTTGTGAACAAAATTCTATTAACCAAAATCCTTTATTGTTGTTAGCTGTTATCAAACTAGCTAGATAAACCACACCACACCAGGCTCAGAAAATATAGTTAGATTGCTATTTATCCAAACTTTTGATTTAAATTACCAATGAGAACAAATCAACAGCTAGACATCTTGTGCATTACAACAGTAAACTAAAAATGCTGCATTTGCCTGCCTATTTTTATTGTTTTGAAATTAAAAAGATGCTAATTGCCCTTCATATCAGTTGTTAAATGTGAATGTACACGCTAACATTACATTTGAAAAACAATTGGCCTAAATGCGGTTCATATCCCACAGGTTATGGTTTTTATAGTTATATAGTTCGTTCACATCGTCTTATAGATCTTGAACTCAGAAGCATCAAGCAAATATCAACAATGAACCATGTCTGAAGAGTAAATGTAGTCTGTGTACCTGCACTTGCATGTACAGATGAGCCTCCTGCCGCTCCTTCCTCTTCTGGGCTTCCACCCTCTTCTCTTCCTGGAGTCGCTCTACCAGCTGCTGAGGGATGTCGAGGTCTGTAACAGGCTGCAACACCTCACCTTCAGAGAAAACTTGGTATTAACTTCCCACTTCGTAAGACTCTTCAGTACAAAATGCAAACATTTTTTGTTAAATAAGTCCAGTAGGGGGGTTCTGTTTATTAGGTTGTCTATCACATGTATACTTGCAAATACTCATTACAGAAGTAACACATAACACAGTCCTCCAGCTCTACTGATCATAAATATTTTACTTTACATTTTTAAAAATTGTATTATTTTCCTGTTTATACATATGTAAGGTATTTTTAGTCATGGCTTAACCAGCGCTTTTTAAGTAAAAGTGATTGCACAGGGTCTTTAAAAAATTAGCTCACCAATTTTAAACGATCTGCAATGTGAAATAATATTTATTTGCTTACTGAGTTTGGATTCTCTAATGTACACCAACATGTATGCGTTTGTACAGTGACGCACAGATAAGTCATCGTCATGCCCTCCGTAGTTGTGCTCAATCGCCTCTTCTTTCGTACATCTGGACACAACATCGTCATCAAATTTGCACCACTGAAAAGAGAGGTAAAAAATGTTGGACTTCATTGTTCATTTTCATCACAGCTATGATCATATGTATGATAATCAAACCCATTTTCAATGTCACCATTGTTATTATTAGCACTACCATTTAACAATGCCTTTTTCAGCATGAGTTGCAATGCCTCAGACACCCATAATTCCTAACAACATCATAACTTTATGAATAAGAATAGACTGAATAAGCATTTAAAACACACACTAGAGCATCATTTTAACACCTACTGCATTGAAGAGGGAAGGCATGTGACCTCCTAGGCCACTGGAATAGATTCAAGCTCAGGTAGATCTGTGGTATTTACCCAAAACACTGGGATGTGGCCAGTGAGAACATGGTAGAAGCATCACAATTTTAATGTATATGAAATATAATATTTATTTAGTCGATATAGAGCCGATTTAGTCGATTGTTTACAAGCTGTAGGGTGAGACTAAGACCAGATCAGAAAACCCATGGAGAACAATGAAAAGAGCTGGAGTGTGGGCAAAATAAATAACAGCAAAGTAACTGCAGCCTAAGCAGAGTTTTGGATACTTTGTTCAGCGAGAAAGTCAACACTATCAGCTTCTTGGACATTTCTGAAGTTCTAAGAATTTATTGGGATTTCTATAGAGTAATTGAGGATCTACCACATAAATACAAGCAGACCTTTCCCATAGCAACACAACATTTACGTTTTATGACAATGCAATACATAATGCATTAAACGCCATCATAACTAATGCAAGGCACATGCCACTAAAACATTTGCTCAATTAGAGTCACTCAGCACATGTTGGGTAAATGTAAGGCAAAAAGAAAGGTTTCTCACTATTGGCTCCTTGAAACTCACTTTTTCCTCTCCTCTGGGGTTGAGATAGACCACATAGTGCCCGCCATGGTTATCCCCACTGTGAACCAGCACTGCGTGGAGAACGTAATTGGCAGGGTCCTTCACATCTGGCTTCTGCAGAAACTCATCGAGAGGTAACTGTTCTGGGAACTCAAATCTGAAAGAGATGAAAGCCAATTAAGTTGTACTGAATTGAGTTTCCAATTAAAAGTCTAATGAATTCAAATGCACTTTTTACCTCAGTTCAAATACCTTGTATGATAACTTTTTAAGTAATGTGATTATTTACATATGTAAAACTTAGATAAAGTAACTTGATTTGCTTGTGGTAAATCCACAAATATAGCACAAAATAGCAGTTTAATTCTTGTGAAAGAAAGCAACAAGCCAGCAAAAACATTATTACTTCGCTGTAATGTTTGCTCTATGATGTCACTATTAATATGCAAAGCTTTTTTGTAGAGCTCTAACATTGTGTTAACTAGCTTGCATTCTTACTGTTTAAAATGCATCTCACAATGAACAAATCGGAAACAATCTCAGATTTCATCCTTAAAAATATAATGAACAATACTGAAATGTGAAGTTTTAAATAAATTATTAAAAATCTGAAATGTTTACCTGTCATTGATCTTTATGTTTTGGTCTGTCTGGGGGTCATACATAAATCGCATGAGCTGCAAGTGCAGAACCGGAGGCAATGTCAGGAACTTCACCCCTTTTTCAGCTTCCTGTTAAAACACAAAATTTTACATTTTATTTAATTAATTAATGAATTTATTTATTTTAACAGTTGAAATTTCAAAATGTTCCTAATGTAAATAACTCACTATACAACTACTTCAATTGTAGCCATTCCTCTGTAAACAAACTCCGGCTTTCATGTTATTGAAATCTGCACTCCACGTAGGGTGAGAACTCACCTGCAGACCATGCTCTCCAGCATCATATTTGTTGTCCCCATCCAGCTGTTCCACTGTCACGTAATCTTTGAAGGACTCAAAGACTCAAGAGAAAATACAACTTGTTGCAATTTTTTTACACAGGTTTTCATGAATAAACAATTTCTATTCAACATGTAGAGTCAATGTGTTGAGTTAAAATTAAAGTGCAATTATTTTGTTTCTAGGGAGTTTTTTATCCTTTAATTCTAATAGACTCACATCAAAAATGGATTGCAAAACTGCATGGCTGCCAGTATCCTTGTCACAATATTTCTCAAAAAAAAAATGAAATTAGTAAAATTTGCCAATAACATACTACACAATACCAATTTCTGCCTCATTATTGATTCTGTTATTTAAATACAAACATAATCAAACTAATTTATTTGTGAAGCTTTTTAAAAAAATTACAAACACTGTGTTGGAAAAACCAGGGCTATAATCCTTAGAAAGGATTATGCAGGTCAACAAACACCGGGAAAAATGTATCATCAATTTGGAAACAGAACAGGCAACATTTTTACTTACTCTTTTTCTTTCCCTTTATACTGAGCTGGATATCATAGTAATCTTCTATTCGCTCAGATATGTAGTCCACATGCTTACACTGGATATAGGACTGCAATAAAATAGCATTTAAGAAATTTATTTAAAAATAAACATATTAAATTTTAAAATTATGATAAAGATAGATTACGCAAACGTGAGCTTACCACCATCTTTCCCCTGAAAAGTTTAGGAATAGTGCCTTCCACACAAGTGCCTTTCATCTTGTTCTCAACATTGTCGAGAAGCTAAAATATATACATTTTGTTTAGAAAATTGGTCATTAGCCAGACAGCCACATACAGTAAATTTACAATTATGCTGCACAAATACAGAAAGTAGTACATTTGAAACATTGTTGCCTAAGCACAACACACAATAAAAGCAATACATGCATTTTTTTAGTTGCAATACAATGTCAATCAGAACTACAGAACTCTGAACTTCGAATACACATTAAAAAAGGAATACTTACCACTCGACAGAGTTCCTGCACATCGTGCTGCATGAAACTGTCTAGTGTTTCCCACCTTCAAGGAAAATCAATTGTTAAATCCTCTAAAAACACAAAAAGAAAAATCAGGGCTGGGTGGTATACCCTATTTTTCAGTATAATGATATGAATTCACACAACGGTATGTGATTTTCCGATCAGAAGAAGGCATGCATGGAAGTTGCAAGGCTTTGATGCTGACTGGATGTCATATCAACACCCAATAGACAGGAGTGTTTTCTTTAAAACCCCAGAACCACTTTACATGGCCTCTGAAGTTTGGATGTTTACAACCGTATCAGGTATAATTAAAGTAAAAAGACAAAAGAAAGCCAATACGCTTGCCGGATGGCAATGATTGTCATTTTGTTAATCCTTTTGATAATCGTCAATATTATTATCACCCAGTCCTAGCTTGAAGTAGCATTCTTCATGTTTATTATCCAATTTTTGAATGTTACTCAATATTTCACACCGTATCATATTTTCATTTTGTTTACATCTTGTGTAATTGGTATTGGAAAATCAAATGCCATTAATAAAATGAAAAACATCCTATATATGACATGATATTTTGGAATATCATATATGATACGATATTTTGGAATAGCATGTATATGATATGACATTTTGGCCATACTGCCCAGCCCTGAGGAAAATACAACAAAAAGTTCATGAGTAAACACACAATGTAATACCTACCCAAATGACTTTGTCAACTTCTTTGTTCCCACGGGCTTATCACTATGTTGAAGCTCATAGAAAACCCTCTGTAGGGCAAGCGGCACACTTTTGGAGGAATCATCTCCTTCTGTAGGCATCATATACACAGCCTGAAACCGGAGAATAATCCATATTATTAAAAAGAATTTGCAAAATGAATTTTAAAGATAGTAGAGCACAGGAGAATACCAACAATTACACATGGAATAAGTTTTAATGCCAATTTAATGCTAAGGTTTCAACTAGAAAGGCAATTCTCTAGCGTTCATACTAGATGTATCAACTCATTTTATCAGGCTATACAATGCACGCTGACCCGCCGAAGCTGATTTGTGAAGAACAGTGTCTGTAATAAACTGTTCATGTAGCATGTCGCTCCTTGGTTCTTCAACCCAACATAGCCGGTGTGTTTCTTTGAATCCCACCTGCAAAGAAAAAAAAGTATGATTAGATCATAATTCTGATTTGGATCAACTATTCTCAAAGAGGAAATGATCCTCCATAGTACAATAAAGTCAATCAATCAGAATAGTCAGTCAGACATATGGTGCATAATGCATTTGGATTTGAGATCAAAAGACGAATGTGACAAAAGTACGGACAAGCAGCTTTTGACATTGGTGTACTGCAGAATGCCAGGCTGGTAGTTAAACATGTAGCCTTTCACCACGGAACCTACTGGTAGAATTCTAGCAGCGTTGTAGGCTAATTTGAATGCAATGACAGTGAAGTGTATGCTGATTAAGTGATAACGGTTGCTATATTGACTAACTTGCAACATTTTGTAATGCTTCTGCTTTGACTCAAAACAGTCAATACAGGCACCTGGACACTTTGGAACTGGCCACTGTCTTGCCATTCTGGACATTTCACAAACAATACAACAAGAAATTCAACTGATGAGTGCTTGGGACAATAAAGGGCAAGTAAATCAAAGGTAACGGTCTTTCATGCCCCTGGGGGTGTTTAATGCATCAATCAAAACAGTTAAACACATGCCGTCACCTGATGAATGAATGGCTGACAGGAAAACGCAAGTCAGTGAGTGAGGCTAGGAAAGTGACTGAGGTTTAGGTGAAAGAATCTGAAATGAATACTCACGCCACTCCGTGTGGTGCATCAGCCTGTACATACACTTCAAAGGACACTTTGTCATCTTCAATAAAGCCCCTCTCTGGATCAGTCACATCCTGAAATTGGGCAACATCATTTTTTGTGTTACCATGTAATAAATACCACTGCAGGCAAAAACTGGGATTGTAAACGTAGTTTCTTTCTGTGTGTACAATTTCATGATCAAGTGTGGTTACACTATAGTATCAACTCTGCGGGCATAATTTAGAACCCATGACCAATTTAAAAGAAGTACATCAACTTCCATTGAGTCTTGCTCTTAGAAGGTGTTAATGCTTGTTATGCAAACGTATAATACATACATAAATGGCAACAAAACTTACACTCCAAGACATGAAGTTGGAAAAGCCCCAGTCATTTTCCTTGTGAAAGAAAAGGTGGCTGATCCTGCGACTGAAAGATTTTTCATCATCTTTAAAGTTTATGATTTTCAGCATTGCCTGGGCATGACATGACCATGACCTGAAAGTAAAATAAACACACATTAGATGCAGAATATATAAGCATATCAGGGTTTGAAATTAACTTCAGCCTGTATTTCACAATTTTAGATTTGCAATCAAGCAATTCACATGTGGATAAAGAGCAGATTCTCAGCTTTAAATAAACCTCAATGACCCAGTGCAGTGACAGGCATGAGTCTCGGATGAGACGTTAAACCAAGGTCCTGACTCACTATGGTCATTAAAAACTCCATGACACTAATCACAAAGAGGCAAAATTTCCAAACTGACTCTCAACCTGCCGCCTAATTATCCCAATTTAATTGCCTAAAAATTGTTCTCTCCCTCTCCACCTTAACCGATGCGTGGGGAGCATTCTGGTGCAAAATGGTTGGTGTGCATTACCCAAGTGGGTGCTACACATTGATGGTGGGTGAGGTGAGATCCCAAGTGTAAGAGAGATTTCTGTATGTATTGATTCTAGGCTTTCGATTGTGTTTGGAGTCCATTTTTGGCATCTGTAAACAAGAGAACCAAAGTTGTGCCAATGAAAGTCAAGGAAGCCATTATGAGGCTGACAAATAAAAACAAAACAGTCAGAAACATAGGTCAAACCTTAGACTTACTAAAATCAACTGTTTGGAACATTATTAAGAAAAACAGTACTGGCGAGACAGATTTGCCCTCCAAAACCAACACAAAGGTTTGTCTTACGTGGATTCAGACTCTGCATTGCACTGAAGGAAGAAGCCCACACTCTTCTGGTGTGGCCTGTCTGGGTAGAAGCGAGGCATTACCATGATCTTCCAGGGCAAGTTCCTCACAAAACAAGGTTGGCCAAGAACAGACTCGCTCAGTCTGCTGAATTGCTCCACTACAAAGCGAAAAGTAGCTTCTGATCGCCAACTGGTGTCTGAAAAAGAAAAAAAAACAAGAGGTCAATATAATTTGGTAAATTCTGGAGGTTTTGCTGTGACCACACTGACCAATCATTTTTGTTTTGAAAAATGAATGAATTTGTCTTTCAGAGCCCCCCAGTGATATTAAGAGTTAGGTCTCCACAAATAGAAATGATCCATTTGAATTATGTTGTGCTCACACAATTGCACAGCTGATCCGTTTACCAGAAGTATTGGTCCACTGCATCAACAAACCTATTCATGAAAAACTGCTAATACCAGCCTATACCTCAAGACCATCTCGCACAAGTGTATAACCTAGATCAAAACATTAATGTCTATTGTGCTATTGTGTGAACTGTGCATGCGCATATGCTCACAAAGCCGGCTGAGAAATTTGGGACAATTGTACATACATTTTTTCTCTGCTGCACAGTTTACTTGTGCTTTAACTGGGTTAGCTAAACAGATAGTAAGAATGATCACATTTCATCCAAAATAGCTTGTTTGCTAGCTTGCTAACACCAGCTCTGCTGTGACCAGATACAGCAGACAGGCTGGCTAGCATGGTGTTATTGACAGCAGACACTGACAGCAAGCTAGAAGTAGCTAATGACGGTTCATTAAATAGTTGCTAACTTTCCAACAATTGAATGCAGTTAATTACATTATAATGCATTCAGTTAGCTAGCAGAAATACTTATCTACATCAAACTAGCCAACTGTTACAATGCAAGAGAACATAAGCTCCTATCAGTTAACTGTTAAAAAAAATATGATCCCATTATTTCAAAATATTTGTTTATTCTTTGATTTGATTGAGCACAGCTCTTTTGCTGCTACATAAAAATGGTAGCTCTAAATTACAAGGTTTGCGGGTCTGCTCCCTATTTTCTGTAACTTAAATGCATTAAAGACACTGGGCCTCATACAAAACTTTTCTTAACTCAATCTTACTTTTGTTCTTAAAAATATTTGATTTATGACATGTGTAGACCTTTGTTTTTGTGCATATCCCAGGTTAATGAGATGATGAATGCTGACGGTTTGTAAATTTTATGTGTAGTCCTGTTCATGTGATTAGCATAAGGAAACAGCCATGTCTAAAAATATGAATGCTGAAATGGTCTTAAAAAAATTCTTACACACAGTTTACGAATCAAATGTAATTGTACACATCTTCTATGAAAGAGGGCCATTAAATCCAATCTCAAGTAATAAACCACACGCAATGCTTTATTTGGTCAATGCTCTTTTTATAGGACTATTGTTTTCTTTTTCACTGTTTTACATTTCTGACCATTCTTTCATTGTCCAATACAAAAATTAGTAACAACCCTCCTAGTTTACACTTTTAGTCAATCCAATCCCTAATAGCCAAGTTAGTAGTATCACCCCAAAACTCCCTGGCCCATTGGCACTGGCACAATCAGAATTCTATCTGGAGAATGAAGCATGACACACAAAGAACGATTCTGGCAGCTGGACACAGCACAGAAGTGTTCTACATGAATTGCAATTGCAGAATTCAAATCTTACCATCCTCCATGTCTTCCTCTGTGTTATGTCCATCAGCCATGGCTACATTCCCATTGATGACAGGATTCTGGGAGATCCTCAGGGGGTTGTCTGTATCTCCAGCTATGAAAAAAAAAACAACACCGGTGTTTTGAAATTCATGTGTACATTCCTGATCAATACATTAGTCAGCCAGAGCCTGCCGGGTCCCCAAGAATGTATGATGATAAATATGGGGTGGGGTCAGGTGTGGTCAGTTTAAAAAAAATAAAAAAGTTTGTCTATGTATTTAGCAGTGTTCACAAAACCCAGTGCTCTATAGTGCGACCATCAGATCAGGCATGCAACATCTTTCTATTCCAAGATTAATCAGAGCCTAAACTATGGAATACCTTGTCAAATTTTGGGACTGATACTGATTTTATTTATTTATTTTTTTAACCATTCATCCAGTGTGTCCTTACAAACTTAAAAATTCATAATTTCCGTATGCTGCATTCGTTTACACGACGAGTCCCTGGCGTATTCTGTGATTCTTCGTATAAACCAAATCCCATCAATGTAGCCTACAGTTGGCACGAAGCATATGAGTAAGGCAGTTCGTGTGCCTGGGGGATTTAACACAAATCTTAAAAAATTAAATAATAGCGTTACACCTTAGAAATATTCAAAATTATTAGCCGCGTGTTTTCCATTTACGGAGTCTGGACAACCAAGTGTTGTTGACAGCTAACTTGAAAGCTATGCTGCCAATTCTGAGCTAAACTACGAATTTCCAACAATCTAACTTCTTGACAATCAAACTGCAACCTTGAAGGGATTGTTACAAATTGTTATAAACTTATCATTGCAAGCAATTTACTTTTTGATAATCAACACTTCCTGACAATCGAACTAATTTCCCAATTTACTAAACTAATTTATTAGGGAAAGGGTACGGTTAGCTAGCTAACGCTGAGGACAAACATTACCGTAGCGTTAGACTAGCTAGTCTACATTGTTAGTTAAGTTAGTAAATTCTGTATAGTCTATGTTCTGCGTGGAATCGAGACAAACTATCTTTTTTATTGTTAGCTTATTGTCTACTGTCAGGACGCAAAGTGTCGCTGAGTCTGAGCTAGGGAAGTAGCTATTCCGCATGTTAGCAACTGATGGTAGAAAAATATTTCCTGCTAACGGTTACCTAACATACGCATTCAGTAGCCGAGCCTGTCGTAGCTAGTCTAACCTACGAAATTAGCAAACGACAAACAAATCAAATGCTGCGTTGCTAGCCATCTCTCCGACTAGATACAAAAATGAATCATTGGATACGTCAGATCGTTCATTGGGCAACATCAACGTATGCAACTTTGATAGCTAGCCACAACTATAATTTAAATTGATATGACCAGCCATCGATTAACTATAGTTTTGGTCTTCGTGATGAGCTAAAAAAATAAAATGAAATAAAAAACAGTTAGGGCGTCTGATTAACGGCAAGCTAGACTTGTATCCATTTTTACACGAGGCCTTCCATAACTTTACCTTCCATCTCCATATCCTCGGGCTCGCTAAGCTGTTGCTCGCCGGTTTTTTGCTGCTGTTGCTGAGTGTGGTTGTGGTTCTGGTTCATTTTGACGATTGTTGTGGTGTGATGCCTGTCGTCTTCGTTCCCCTCGCCCTTTCCTGATGCTAGCTCAGAAAGGAACCCGGTCCGAGAAAGGTGTATTTGGGGAGGTGGAGGGGAAGACAGGTCGAGCCCTGGCGGTTGGGCCTGTTCTGCAGCAACCTCGACCTTTCCAGCTCTCAGTGCTGGGGGTTGTGGAAGGGAGATCGGTGGGGGAGCAGGCAAAGAAACGCGGACGTATTTGCTCGCTATTCGCCCAATCTCGGCTACTTGATGGGGTATTAGCCGCTGACTTTGAGGGATAAAAAGGACTCCAAAAGGGAAGCCCGTTAAGCAAACCAGTCTTGCGCTCCCCCCCACGAAAATGGGACAGGAGGCGAGGTGAGAGAACTAGCTTGCTAGCTAACTAGCCAGCCACTCTCACCAAAAACTGCGACCAGTGTAATAAATGTCTTGTTTACAACTGTGCCAAGTTAAGTTTTCATTTGATTAATATAAATTTATACATAATTGGTAATGCCAATGTAAACATTTTCCATGCAGAATTTCCAGTCTGTGTTGGGCTCTCCGATAGTCCCTCTTCTGGAGGAGAGCAAGTGAAAATGTGTCCATTCAAACCCGCTTCTAATTTTGAACCAATTCAGAAGTTTATGTAATGAATCTCGTCGAGCTCGTGTTAATTTTCTTGTAAACAATCTCCGTATTGATTTCGCTAAAATAAGTGGTAGTATTGTACATGTTCAAAATGTCTTTGCTTTAAATAATCTTCAAGCTAATACGACTCTCTTCCTCTAGTATTCAATTTGAGTCTCAACTCAAAATGGCGACCGCGCTCTATGATTAATGTCACATCCGCATGGACATAGCGCTACCCAGCAAGCTCAGGCTCTTGCACTTGCTGAAGGAACGCGACTAGTCAGTCAGTAGGGTGGATTCAGCTAATGTGGGACACTTTTTGGTAAATTCAGTAGGAGACTGTCAAAAACTTTTTTACTTGCACCAGTGATGTTTCTATGAATTGTTATAAGTCTTCTTAACATCTGTGGAAATTTTATTGTGCGTTTGTGTATAGAAAATAAACATAGCATGATGGCACCCTCTTTCACTCAGTCGGAGTATTCAGCTGATATAGGAGTACTCAAGTAATGCGGGACAGCATGGTAAAGTGGGACAGTCATTTAGACCTACAGCTCCCTCCTGTGGTTAAAACTAGAATAACATTCATTTGAAAGTATTGGCAGATTAAAATCAAACACAACAATATTAAAGGAAATAAAAGTAAATTCATTCACTAAATCACAAAAATGTGACACATTTAGTGGGCGTCACATTTATACAGTATGTTTCTAGGTAATACAAGTTTTTAGAGTTTTGTTCACTCACTCACAGATCCAGTGCAGATATCTAGGGCCAGCAGCTCAGTACTTTATTTTATTTTATCTTCATTTTAATTTTATCTTGATTTGGTTCTTGACTCTTACTCTTACCTATACCTCTGCTGTGTTTCATTCTCAATGCTGTTGCTGCTATGACACCTGAATTTCCCTCTGGGGAACAATAAAGTTTATATTATCTTATTTTGAAAAAAAATATGCTCTGAGCAGGGCTTAATCCCACAAGCTAGTCATTACACACTAGGTGCCTCTACTCATTACGCTATCTGCATCATGATGATATTCATTCATTATGATTATATAGAGTCTGTTGAGTAACAGTAAGATGTGAAGTACTGACAGACACCAAATAATCATCAGTATGGTTTAAACTAGCATGTAAGTGTATAAAACTGTGGTTAATTGTATTATTACACCAGGACTGATTAAAAATTGTCCCACATTACCTGAAAAACACTGTCCCACTTTATCTAACAGGTTCAGCAGAAGTGGGACAGTGCAAAACCCCCCTTAATCATAAGAACTAAAGACAATATGACAAAAAATAAATAAATTGTATTTTGACCAGTGTCTTAGCCACTATATTGGAGATCAAAAGAGGACGTTTTTGACTCGTTTTTATTAACCTAGTAACCTTATCATTCGTAAGTGTCATTTCACATGCCGGTCCACTTACTGTTCACTTGCAATGATCAGTCTTAATTTGACGGCTGACCACGCCCACTGTCAAGACATCAGTTCAATAAAAAACAATTGTTGAATGACAGTAACTATTGTAGCAACAATTCAAGAATGTTTTTTTTTTTTTTGACAAGGCTGTTGATTTGTACATAGGAGAGTAATGCAAAGCTTAAGTCCCACTTCTGCTGATGTCCCACATTTACTGAATCCACCCTATATATTTGGCTATAGTTCTCAATCTCATCGTCAAATGGAATGTAAAACTGTGGTGAATTTCAGAAACATTTAAATAATATGAATGGCATGCTGCACCTTAGAAATAAAACATATCTTAGTCTGTGAACTTTTACAGTATCATTGTAGTGATTAAGGACTGGAAAGCGAATAATGCATTTGTTAAGAATACAAATTAGAGTTATGACTATCCTGACACCGAATATGAAATATCTCAAAGCTGCAGAGAACATCAGTCTGTAACAGGAGGTGATGTCACCTGGTGTGCACAACAGTCTCATATATGGAAATTGTAGTATCACCGTGAGATGATTAATGGACCATTTTAATTGGTGCACCAATTGTTTCGCTTTCACAGCATTCATCAAAAGATTACTTGATCCATGACTGACTTTAACTCTGTCAATTTTAATTGCGGGATAAACAGAGAGGCTGGATGTTATGGACGCATGGGCCGTTCTAATTTAGAAGCCAGGGGATAAAGAGATTTAAGATGTTGTGGAAGGATTCCATTTATCTCGCACACTGATAGACTAGCACTGCTGGAATCACTCAACCCATCTAATTTCATCCATACTATTTTAAACAGATATTTTATTAGAGGTTTAATAACGCGCATACCAAATTCATTAAAAAAAAATCTTATCCACGTGCAATCTCACTGCATTCGTCACAATGTTATAACCATCAAATTAAGACCGACTATTTTTATTATTTTCTTTATTAAATATTCTCAGTTACATAGCGAGGATAGGACCCTCATTAATGGTGCTGAGGTGTAATAATAAAAAAATAAAATAAAAAGATTTAAAAGAAATGAAAGAAAGGCAGGCATCAGTTAAACAAGTTACAAATGCGAATTAACAAGATAAAGGATATAAAATGTCCCCAGTGCTACAAAATCATTTATTTCCAGTATTTTTTGCAGTTCATTCCAGGTATGAGGGGCACATCATTTTAAAGTAGTTTTTACTGGGTCCAAGCTAACTCAAAGAACATGGAGAATTATCCAGTCCTGAGAGTGTGTGTAGTGTGTGTGTATTCCAACTAAGAGTGATGACACAAAAAGGTAGTTTTTATAATGCTGATAAAACCAATAAACCAATGCTGATCTCTCTTCATTGAAATGGAGAGCCAGTCTACTTTTATACATAAGATGCAGTGCTGTGTTTTGTAATCACCACTAATAAATCTAAGATCCGTCTAGTAGACAGCCTAGGCTTGAGAGCAGTTGCAGCTGCATGTCTATATATGTCTGTAATCGAAATCAGAAATAAAAATGGACTTGCAATCCTCTTTCTAGTGAATATAGGACTATAGGCTTTATTTCCAAATAAGTAGCCAATTTTCTTTCTTGAATTTTTAACTAGGTTGTCAATGGGGTTTTGAAAGTGAGATTTCCATCTACGCAGGTGCCCAAATATTTAATGTGGGGGGCTTTTTAAAAAATTTATTTATTTATTTATTTTTTTAGCTTTGCTTTTAATAACCTAAGGCACACATCTGCCACTCTTTGCTCTCACACCTCACCACATTCACTATCAGCAATCGCGGACCAGACATGTAAAAATATAATAAACTAAATTTGGTAATGCAGAATTTGTGCAATATATACATTTCTTCATGTTTTTATGTCACTTTTACTGAACTGTGAATATGTATGTTATGATTATTATTCCGTTTAGTTTCAATTTATTATTTATTTTGCCTACTTAAGTAACTTTGATGAGTTTTGTCCTCCACAGGTTTTAGGACAAGGCACACACAACCTCAACTGCATGAATTTATAAGCAACTCAAAACGTCCTCATTAATGAATTTTCTTTTGTTTGGTTTGTCTGCCTTCATAAAACCAACACACATGTAACAGAAAGAATTGTATGATAATGTAGATGATCTTGGCCAGAGCAATATTATGTTTTTCATACAATAAATTTATACAGCCAGATATGTTACTTACACAATTCAGATTAAGTACTTTGCTCAAGGGTACAATGGCAGCACTCTAGCTGAAGACAAATCCACAACCTTGGAGTTACAACGTACCCAAACCATTATACTATACAGCCCTGAAGACTGAAATGCTGTTAGCTTAATAGAAGAAGGAATTTCAGGATGTACTAAGTCTTTTTAATTAATTAATTCAATTAAAACGAATTACACATCACAAGTAGACTGTGTGGGTGTGTTTGCAGGTGAGAATGCGCGGACCAGATCATAGTCTAATGATCGCAATGAGTATTTCAATGCAAAAGTAAGTCTTCTCTCACAAGAGAATTAAGCCGTGAAAATTCCGTATAAAGGAATGCCTTTATTCAGAAGGATCTCTTTTTTATGAACGTGGCAACGCAGTCAATTAAAAAAACTTATATTATCCCTTCCATTTACACGTGACATGTTTGTTTTTGGTTTATTTCGGGGCGTGTACCAGACCGCAACGTCAGCAGCTCACAGCTGTTCATCCAATTGCTAGGGGACAGAACCGCCTCAAACTTCTCTACCAAGCTGCAAGGGTTTTTAACGTTGTGACATGACCTTCACTTAGCCAATGAAATCTCCAGAATAATTTAGAAACGCAGACTAGGGGCCTCTGTAGCCAATTGCTGTTGTACTTCATTTGAACAGGCGGAGTTTTGTGGCCAGCAGGGTAATATGTTTTCAGCATACAACGGGTCAGTGTCGTATTAGGTTCAGTTTGTTTGGCATTGCAAGCGGTTACGAAGTAACTGCGTATAAGTGGGAAGTAGGAATTAGCTGGTTAATGTGCCCATGACGGATATATATTTTCCTTACTAACGCGATAAGTGTCACCAGTACTGGAAACATATTTTATATTTAAAAGGGGATTAAGTGTTGTAATGGAGGATAAGAAGGAGGAGGGAGAAGCAGAGATCCAGGAACATGGCCCCGAACACTGGTTCACGAAATGGGAGCGGCAGTGCTTGGCCGAGGCCGAACAGGAGGAGCCGAATGAGGAGGAGGCTGATCAAAGCCAGCAGAAACTGTGGCACCTCTTCCAGAACTCCGCTACTGCGGTTGCACAGCTCTACAAAGGTCCGAATATATTAAGAAGCTATTTTTTTGCTCATCACCATACGAGATTTAGATTTGCTCGCTATGTAGGTGTTTTAACTTGGCATGTTAGGTGAACAAAGCGACACAGAGCAAGTAAGCGAGTCCAGAAAACATGGGTAACGTTATACTTGAAGTAGCTGGTTTGTTTAGCAAGCGTCTTCGTGTGGCTAGCTTTGGCTATAGCAGTCTAGCTAGTTATAGATCGCTGGCATTTTCTTGATAACGTTGGCTGTAGAACTGGGCAGTCACTATCTGGCCTGATATGTTGGCTGGTAGTCTAGTAATGGCTGTGGAAAATATTGCTTAGCAAGATGCATAGCTAGCAACCTAGCTTAAAAGGAACAAAATGGCGAAATCCTGGGAGGAGTTCGATGGCTAGCTAAAAATATCTAGCAACAATTCACCAATAGCCACTAATTATTCCCTGCAAGTTTTCCACATACTCTAAGATAGCTGCGTGTGTATCTAGTTGGCCAACCGTACTCTCGGGTGAAAACTCTGATACATATCCTGATGAAATGCAGTTCTTTAGCTAGCAAGCGAGCCGAATTGGAAAAAAGTGACCTGACACAAAACAAAATGGCGTAGACAACATCTAAAAATTAGTTATCAAAGAGTGGATAACTGATTGACGTGGAGGATGTCATTAAGCGTTAACCTCAGGAGTTGGTTGAGACAATTGAAACGCTAAAGGCGATGTACTACAGATTAAGTAAAAATGTGTAACCAGAATTGTGACCAAACAAGATGGCGTAACTTGGCTATCTAGCAAATACAGCTGGAAATCTGGCCTACTGAATTGTGTATAAAGTTGCTGCCGATACTGTTGTGTGTTAACATGATGCTTTGAATCTATGAATCCCACTAGCTGTCTAGAAACGGACAGCAATTCAGTCATCCATATACTGTTTGATCACTTGTGAATGCCTTGCGTCAGCATTCAGAATTTCCTGTTTTCCCTTCCTATAGACCGAGTATGTCAACAACAGGGACTCTCGCTATGGGTACCGTTTCAGAATGCGGCAACAGCTGTAACCAATCTGTATAAAGGTACGTTTTAGACCTATAAGTGCTCTGTAGCCAACTTACTGTCTCGTGTTCTCTTATTAAAACGCTATACTTCAAATGGGCGGCAGAGCTACGGTTTCTACCATGAAGCGTAGTTTGAGTGTTTGTTTCTTATGACATTGGTAACAATTGCCAGCTTACTTGCAGGTTGCTAAAACACGTCCTGATCGTTGTAGTACACACACGGATCAGAATGTGCGCTCTCTTGTTAGTGTGACATTTTATGCTTTTTTATGTCTGATTGACTCCAGAATATCTGAATTTGTCAGTTGGACCAGTCGTTTTAATAGAGAAACTTATTCTTGTACTTTAATCTTTAGTTTTGTATTGAAACTATAACTTGTTTGTTCCCAGTGTGAGTTAACAAACATATGAGGTGTATTCAGTTGGTGTTTAAAATGAGAAGCCACAGCTGAACTGTGTGCCCACCTGGGCATAATTTAATTCATATTTTATCTTTGAGCAATACTTGAATATTCACTTTTCCAGAGTACTACATTATGTAATTTGTATATTGTCCCTTCATCACAAATGCAGCATTGATTGTGATAAGATGCATTTACTATTGCATAATGTATCAGGGAACTGTCTTGTGCCCATATAATTTTCCAAATTACTTTTTTCTTGTTCAACAGAAAGCATAGAAGCTCATCAAAGAAGTTATGACCTAGGAATTCAGATCGGCTATCAACGTCGCAATAAGGATGTTTTGGCATGGGTTAAAAAGAGACGAAGAACGATTCGAAGAGAGGACTTAATCAGTTTCTTGTGTGGCAAAGTACCTCCACCAAGGACTTCTAAAGCTCCACCAAAACTGACTGTTATGTCTCCGAACCGGGCACCTTCCTCTGAAACTAGCTCATCTGTAGAGACTGATTTACAGCCGTTCAGAGAAGCCATTGCATTGCACGGTAAACCTGAGCCTTTTTTCCCTCTCTGCCTTACTTAACATGTGGTTGAACATTGTAGCCAGTTCTCAGAGGCAGTTGCTTATAATATATATATATATAGCTGTAAGATATATACAATTCTAAAGTTATATTCAAATAAATCAAAGTTGTCAAATTGACAGTGCCATATTTGCCACCTGGAGTGGCTGGTTCATAAGAAACCAAATGTTGAACCTGGCAAAAATGTTGAAATCCCAAGCAAAAGGAAGCACAAGAAGATTGCCATTTTCAATGGATTTCACACTTTAAACATTACATTTGCTAGACTGCCATGGGGGTAATCTCTCTAGGTGCTGTGGCATTGGCCACATTGGGAACTGCAGGTGAGGCCTAGGTGATCCTAGTTTGTGGGAAGAGAGCCTCAGTACTTTGCATGTTTAAGTTTTAAAGCCATGAATTTGAACTAGGAAATCTATATTTGGGGTTCAAATCCCTTTCTTTCCTTATTTGACCTTGGTGAATATTTAGTCTGCTTGTGCTTGCTGGCAGATTTTTCACATTTTAAAATGAACACAATTCAAGCATGTTTTGAAGTCTGATGGTGATCCCAAACTAAATTTAAATGGCTCCTTTTTCAATATATTTTTTAGGTCTAAGTGGAGCAATGGCCAGCATAAGTGTCCGTTCCAGTACTCCTGGGTCTCCTACTCATGTGAGCAGCAGCTCCAACCCGAGTCGCAGGAGAAATGGACTCCATGATGTGGACTTGAACACTTTCATATCGGAAGAAATGGCACTCCATTTAGACAATGGTGGCACTAGGAAGCGGACCTCAGCCCAGTGTGGCGATGTCATCACAGACTCGCCAACTCACAAACGCAATCGAATGATCTGAACTGATTTTCACTGTACCGTGCTGCTTCAAGTAAGGAAAAAACAAAAAGCCACTTACTCTTAAAAAAAAAAAAAAAAAACATCTTTTTTTGTCAAAGGAACCATTGCCATGGTAAAAAGAAACCATTTATTCAGATGAGTTGAATTCATGAATGATTCCCTGTGTCAAACTGCTGCAATTGGTATTTCTTGCTAATAATGGCTTTCTGTTTTCCTCTCAGCTCTGAGATTTGTCTTAATACTGAGCAAGATCATCATGGTAACATTTCCAAGCTTGAAGGCTGAAGTGACCTTACATGTTCCCATGTATTGAAGGGATTTAAGATCTGATCAGTTTTAGCATTATTGCCATATTTCCAATTGAATATACTTATATATACTTGTATATATATAAAACCAGTTAATAACTCGGTATATATATATATATTCATGACATTTTGTTGCATACGCAGCTTGCAACTTGGAATTTACTTTTTTCACGCATTAGTCCTAACTCCAATAAAATGGCAATTTTGAATTATAAGACACTTGGATTTTAACTACTTTAAAGCAGCTGCTACTTCTGGTGATTGTATGACATAGCAGAAAGGGTGCTGAGATGGTCATGCACTTAATGCCTAACCCTGAGTACAATCTTTAAATGATTCACTTTTTAATGCTACCGCGTGACAATTGTCATATGTGTCCCCTCATTAACACTTTTTGTCTATTTTAACATTATCTAATGTATATACATTTAGGTGCTGGTATGGTACATGTGATACATATTGTAAAAAGAAGTGCAAGCCATCAAATAGTTATTGTATAATTATTATTGCATTAAAGAAACCAAGCTTTTAACTATGGGTGACTTCAGGTATCCTTTAAACTTGGTTAGTGTCCTATCATTGATCTTGCACATTTGCCGTTGAGGCTCCACAGTATGCAATTCAGATTTCCTGATTTAAAAGGGTGTATGGCGGACAAATAGATGGTGGTGTGTTCCTATGATTCTGATTCGATGCCTGGAAAGCAGTGCTTTCTTTTTATACTGATGCAGTATGCTGTATTGCTGACACCCAAGCATTTGTGTGTTAGTCTGGCATTGGGCACATACAAATATAGGAAGACGTGCACATGGGATAATGAAATTGGCCATTGTGTTTTCTTAAAAGGAAAATGAAAAGTATCATTGAAGTTTGCATTTTCAAAGCTTGACACCTATCTGTATGTATATTAACATTTTAGTATAATTTCTTACATTGGCTATGCAATTGGCAGTAAATCAATCATGTTCTTTGTTTTATTCACTGTCGATCACTGCTGGCAGTCATAAGACAACCCCATCACTGCAATTACTTGCATATAGTCTGCATGAGTATTGCAGATTAGTTTTCACGAGCTATGCCAATGAATTTCAGCAGTCATATGTGATTTCTGAAGAAATGCAATTTAAGAAATTTAGTTATGTTGCAACACAAATGTTCCCTCTAACTTATAAGAGGTGTGGAGTTTTCAAATGCACAAAGTACAACTTGCATACATTGTTTTTGTTAGCAATTTGAAACCCATTAAATATCTGTTCAATTGCAGGGAATATCTCATCAGTAAAATTCCCCCGCAGCGGTTTCTGAAGTTGACCATGTATGAGTATTTTGTTCACTCTGTAATGGAATATTTCAGACAATAAAAGGTTATGTTCATTTAAATGTAGCCTAAATTACACTGGCAGTTAGGTCTTGGTGGCTTTTGGTTCTCAACATGTTTGAAAAATGTAAGCATTTCCTGTAAATACTTTCAGGATACAAATTTGACATCATTGCTTGAATGCATCTCTAAGCATCCCCTCATTAGCATTGAAGAATAGCTGCATACTTTGTACTGGGGCGTTCTTTGGCACAATGCTGGTATTGCATTTTTCACCAGATCTACAGTGGAGATGTTTAAATTGTCATACTTCAACCTAAACTTTGGTCTTGATTTAAATATAAAAGGTTAAAGATTAATTTGTCCTAATGCAATATATTGTGTACAGTACAAATGCAGTGAACTTCATCAATATATCACATTCCATCCACTGGGTGGCACCATTGTAAGGGTATTGATGTGACGGTAACAAACCCAAAACCATGTAAACAGAGATTTGTAGTTTTCAGGGATGTACCAGTTCTGTGAAAGCTGAAACCCTGGCCACTGATTTCAAACACAGCACTCATACAGATATATACAGATTTCAGGGATGAATGTAGCTAAAGGTCCTCGGCTTGAATATCTGGAATTTTTTTTACCTTGAATTGTTCAGATATTGCTCCTTAGTCTTCAATACTGTTACTACTTGTGCCATTCTAAATATAATGCGATTGCATTATCCAAAGAAATCTACAATTTGTAAGAACATTGTATACAGGTTTAATCATATTTAATGTCTTTGCCACTGCTAGCCATCCCAAGTTAATGGCGATAAGTGTTCTGCCAATATACAATTTGTACCACTATGAGTGAAATTGTATTTCCATAGTATTTTCTAGTTCCTCCCACATATATATTGACATGTGATCGTAAGTTTCAGGAACAGAGCCATTAGCTTGACGAGGAGAAAGTGAAAGCAGTGTATTGTTTTTCGTGTCCTGTTGGTCTTATATTTGTTGGTTAAAGTATTGTCATTTTTTTTATGTTTGGACCCAAGCACCTCACACCTAACAGTAAGAAGCATCAGGGGTGTGGAGGACGGGAAATATCACACAGAATTCTCAGGCATATAGTAAAAAATACTTATAGATTGGCAGACTTCGGCCAAGAATTTGCACTGATGCAAATGGGTAAGCCAATGAAGAACTTCATTTCTGCTGTCTAGAACAAATATTTCCTTCTAATAGTGCATCCCAATTTGTTTTAAATATTTTAAAAGTAATTACTGGAGCATGAAACAAGCCCGCCTGAATGCACTTCCCTTGAAACCACTGGATAGAAGTACACATAGGGGCCTACATTAACCTTAAAAAAGAGAAAACCTGATTTTGAATTTAATCTACACTGAATTATTAGTCAATCCATTATTTAGAGTAGGGACTGCTCAGATAATCTACAAGGCATATTTAAAGTTATGGATCTATGAAGTCTTGGTTAGAATGTATTAATATCCTATGTACCTCACTGGCCAGTTGTCTTAGTTCCCTAAGGGAACTTCCCTACGGGATCAATAAAGTTTCTATCTTTCTATCTATCTATCTAATTCAGAAAGCATAGCCTGTTGGTTGCATCTGATAGCTTTACATTTTACTAGCTTTACATTTGCTAATTTCTGAATTTGTTTTTCAAAATTACATTAGCATACAGTAATATAGATATTTTTTATATGATATCAATAGCATTTGTGACCTACACATAAAAACAGCTTTAAATTGAGAAAGCAATGAGGCTAATAAATTGTGAACAATGGATTGTTTCAATTGATTTTCCCTCCCTTCATAATCTTATCAATGAATCCAACAATGGTTTGAAAATCCTGTTTCTGTGCTAAATGTGTTTGGAAATAAAAGTAAACCATAAGGTACTAAGAAGATTAATTGCTCTATGTTTGAGCGATAACAAAATAAAATGGCCATGGCGCATTAGGTGGCTGCATTGAGCTTCTGTGCCTTGATCAATGTATGATTCTGCCTCTGGCTCTGAAAAATTACACAAAGAAGAACAAGCACAAGAAAGCCACAATATTGCAATGCTTTATCAATTTAAGAATGAAGGGAACAGGATAGATAACTCAGGCAGTGTTATCAGAAATCACCATGTGCTGTTTAAACAAGCTGCTCCATAGGAATACACCTTCCATGGATCTCAGAACATTCTGTCCTCATGGTGCAAACTATACTATAAATATCCCTATAGCACCCCTTAGAGAGCCCCAGTAACAATGAATAAGCTTACATTTGTACAATAGCTTGTTGCACTTTATTTCCTATAACCAACTGGAAAACCTATATAAAAAAATGACATGTTGGCTAATGAGAGATATGCACTGCCAGAAGTGACAGTTTACTAAATTCAATTTTACACTAGCTTTCTTCCCTTGTTTGACACAGATTACTGCATTACCCATTGAAATCTGTATTTAAAGAAAATGCTCTCAATATCTCAGAATGAAGCTGGAAGGTCATGAGCAAACTTCCCCAGTTTGTCTGTAAGGATATCACCATAGCAACATTTTCTGCCTTGACCAGCAATATTTATCCTGACCTGAACAACTGCGCCAAAAGGAAAACTGTGTGACGCAATTCCTAGAAATGGAAACGCCATCATACCAGTTGCTTCTTGAGTTTTTTTTTTTTTTTTTTTTTTGAAAATGACAATATCTTACAGCCAGGTGGCAGCAATGCTCCAAACATGAACAAGCTCATTGTTACCCACACTAATGCTACAGGGACATCACTATCAGTGACTGCGGGAACATGACTGGTGTTGTTTTTATACAGAGACAGAGGAAGAATGTTTTCCCGCTATATCATGCCCTGTCTCTCAGTTATACCCAGCTACCACACACAGCCGGGCATAAAATGATGATAATACAAAGTAATTCTGTGCATGGATGAAAAATATACAGTATGTTATTAAAAAGAGTCAAACAAGCTTTTGACAACACAAGCTTCAAATGAAACGTGAAAATGTTTAATTTCAACACCAATGGTTACTCTTATCACAATCATTAAATACTAAATATCTATCATTGTCTTTTGTACTTGGGGTTAATATTAGTAGAAAAATCCTTTAACAATGCATCAAAGCTTACCTATTATGGGCCTGGAGCAGATTTTAAAATGTCCAGTCATGTTTATCTTCAAAATATAATTTTGGTTCATGCAATTGGTATAACACAATATCCCTGTGTAATCTCTTCTACAGCATCTACTATTAGTGCAGATCTAGGAAAAAATATCTTTTGTATTTATTTTTTATTATTATTTTTTGCCAGAATTGGGGATTACAGCTGAATGAGATCTGTCACTATTTAACTACTTTGCAAGAGCTGTAATGAAAGGAAAAAGATAATGCTTTCGGGCATAGAGAGAATGCAGCGACTCGGCATTTGGTACGCTAAATGGCACATGCCTGTGAATGAGACAGGTGTCAATCATTGGCCAGAATGCCACAATAACTCTGAAAGTCCCTCTAGGTTAGGCAAATCCTAATCACAGCCTACACAAAATCCAGGAAAGCATTACTTTGACAATGAGATATATCAATTAGTGTTAATTTTGTGAAGATTATGAGCCTGCTTAAAAGAATCCCTTCGGGGCTACTAGGTGGCTCATCCTGTTAAGGCACTATTCTTGTATTTGATTTGGCCAAATGGTTTGGCATTGAATCTGGACCAGAAACTGCCAGTATTGACTGCAGTTTCTGTCCCCACAAGGTGACACTTATTTGGCTCTATCATCACCCAGGGATGGGAGGGATTCAGCTGGGATGAGTGGTTCACTGTGCACTGGCAACCCTTACTGATCAGCTGGGTACCCATAAGCCTCACATAAAGAATGCTCTGACTCATGCCCTTTTCCCCCCACTTGGAATGCTCAGTCATATGTATAGTCTTATCTCACTGCTGCCACATCTTCCACCAATTCAGGAGAATACAGACTAGCAGACGTTATTGCAGTTTTTCTTGATGGCTTGAAACAGTATCTACATTTCAGGACCATGAATGGCAACCCCACAATAGTTAGCCCGGTTTTCACCAGCCTCTTAGTCATTGTGTATTTCTACCACATGGTCTGGCACAACAGGCTAAACAGTAGTAAAGTTTCAATTGCAAAACACTCATAAACACAAACAACACATGTTTAGCACATCTAAAAGTCAAAATGACATCAAACAATACAACAATTCCACACAAGTAACAAAACCTATTTTCCCCAAGAAAGATGTGTTACAATTATTTACGCCCCTAATCATTCTTTTCAATGAATTCCTACAAAAATAAATCTGCATTAACATTCTTTTTATTCATTTTAATCTTTCAGCAAAATTGCAGTCCTGGGGGGAAGAAATCATGGACCTTCCATAATACCTTGGCAGACCCCTGGTTGAAAACCCAAGTGTTAGAGCATTAAACACAACTAACACAAACAGTGCCGCATAAGGGGACAATAATAGGTGTAATTTTCAGAGAAAATGGCAAGACGAAGAGAAACATGTTTACCAAGTGCTTAACTGTAGATATAGGCATTCCCAGCAATGGCACAGTATGTAAATTTTCCCAACTCTATTCTATATTGTTATCTTGTGAGATAGGGATATGGGGAGGGATTAGCATATTACCAATAGGAGAACAGAACCAATTTCCTCACAGGTCAAAGGCAGATAGGCAGTAAAAACTGATAATTATGTTAGTAAGAAATTATGTGTCTTCATGTCTTACCAGAAATGCCAGAAATGGGCCATGCCCATTTTTGTTTTATATTTGAGTACAAATACAAATGCTTTTATCAGGTGAACAAATAGATGTAGATAGTGGCATGTGCATTTCCCTAGCGTGTAGGGAGGCCTAATGTCGGTGGTAGACGTCTTTCATTCTTTTGTCATTGCACACTGCACTATACCTTGACAAAAAGGTGTCTATAGAAACTAGTCTGCAGTGCTGAATTACTCCCTGTGGTACCCCTGTGGCAAGGTGTTAAGCGACATACTGTACAAAGAAACATAAAAAGTAGAACAGGTACAGAATGAGAGGACAGCCATGGATCAGCAAAGTCATGGGGACTAAACAAAGACAGACTGAAATGCAAGATAGAGAAAGTAAGAAAAAATAAAACCATCTTGAAGCAAGTGCAGGGCAAACAAATGTTTGGTAAGCCTAAGATTTGGCCTATGTCTCTGACTTTTTTTTCTTCTTATTTCTCAGCCTCATAATGCCTTTCTTGACCGTCATTGTTCTTGACCTTGATCTCATGTTGACAAATGCCAATAACAGACTCCAAAGACAATCAAAAGCTTAGAATCAAGACTAGATACTGACAGCTGTTATACCTGCATTAAGAATTGAACACACCTGACAAATCAGAAGAAACTCTTGTGAAGTCATTTGTCCAAAAGATTCCCACATCATTTGCAGAACCCCAAGCCATCCAGCTCATCCCAGTTCTCTTCCTCCGCTGACTTCTCCAGGGCATCCCAGTCATGGCCCAGGCAGGATCCCAGCTAGAGAACCCACTGCTGCTGACTGCAGGGGCTCCTCAGGACCGGGTGGCGGACAGACTCCCAGCTGGTGCAGTTTCACAGCTCTCGCACCATGACTCTGGCCAGACTTCTTCATCGTCTGGGACATTGTCAGAGTGCCAGACGTGTACCAGGCATCGGCCCAGCTCCTCTGGTGGCCACACCACCCGGCCCCTACTGGGGGTGGGGTAGGCCTCAGCCACCATTTGTTAGGTCCCCCAGCTAGTCCAGAGAGTAGGCCTCCACATCTTCTCATGTAAAAGCCCCTCTATAGGGCAGGCAGGGAGGCCAGCTGGCTCGCTGCGCCTTTTCTCGATAGTGCCTCTTCCACGGCATGGATCACCAAGAAGAATTTTTTTTTTCCAAAAAAGTTCTGGGAAAAGTGTTTTCTTTTTTTTTGAAGAACTGTCTGTCCACCATTCTCCACCACTTGTGATTCATGGCTGGGGAGGGCCTTGGCATCATGTGGTGAACAGATACAAAGTTGGTAATTTTGGCTTTCTGCCTTTTAATGGTCTTTTAACTGAAAAATAACAAATCCATACAAAACCAAGGGAAAGGCCAATCTGGCAACCAAAAACTCCATAAAGGAAAGGCAAACAAAAGTTGCAAAACAGCCCCAAAAGAACCACAAACCACCACAAACCACCATCATGCACCACCACCATGCACCACCATCTTTGTTTCTTCATGAAACAATCTTCAAACAATCCTCCCCTTTGGCCTCTCAACTAGGGCCTTATTAGGCTGAATAACTAGGTAATGGGCCACAGCTGTAGTGATTACGGCTAAGGCCATACTTGTGAGTAGGGCCGGTGTTGCCCTCTAGTGGACAGCACCCCAATTTCCTTCTTGGCACCACTATATATATATATAGTGGTGCCAAGAGGGAAAGTCTTGCTAATTCTGTTATTCTGTTCCATCAAATCCAAACACTTGCACTGCCTGCAAAAAGCAATACTCTTTCCATTCTAGCTCTTGCAGCAACTGCTCTGCCAATGAACCCTTGCCTGATTGTGTCGATTGCTTGAATCGAAAGGGATCTGTTGTGCAGCTCTGTATGTCAGACACTGGATACTGCAACACTTCTTCTCTTGTGCATGGCCGTGCAGAGAACTTGAGGAGCAGGTGCTCAAAGTCAGAATCTAGCAAAGAAAAATGTTCTAATTGTGGTGTGCAGAATTATCATCACATACTTGCTATATATTTTTAAGAACAAAAAACAGCATCCTACCAAACACAATCTACTGTATCTTCATTTATGGAAGGGATTAGAAATATGGTAACTGAAGGAATGTAAGCAATCTGAATGTGGTGGGTCAAGGGATTTTCAGAGCGTACATCTCTTCAATAACAACAAAGCTGCCAAGTATTCCTTCTGTGAATTACTGGCTGAAGACCTTGACAGCTGAATTAACCAACAGCCTGCACTTCCAGTACTCATGAAATTGACAACTACACTTTCAGTGCTGGCACTAGGGCAATTTCAAAAAGTATAAAAGGTTGAGATGGCTGTATCCCAGGTGATCGTGTCAAGGTACTTTGCCCAATTTTTTGCTTTCATGATAAAACATGCTTCAGATTTCCACATTGCAGACAATAGGTGAGTTGTGAGACAGCGGTCATATCGAATTGCTCGGATTCCAAGCATAATTGGGGCTATTGATTGCACTCCTGTGTCAATTAGGGCACCCAGTGAGACTGAAAATATCTACCAAAATGGAAAACAGTAGCAGAAAACAGCTCCAACATACAGGTGGTCTGTGATGCTGGCCTGGCCTGCCGATCACCAGTGTGGCAAATACATGGGTTCAGACCGCACCACCTTCCTTTCACAGCACTCCACCCGTTTAATCATGAATAGCTAGTGGGTAAGTATCTTAAAACTTGTAAATGTTTTCATGTGTGTGCTTCCAAGCCATCAACATATTCAGTGACGGCAGGTCATACAGGTACCCTCTCCTCCCTGGCTGATTATGCCTTTTCATTGTCCTGTTAATCAGAGCCAGAAGTACCAGGAGACTCATTTGGTGGCACCCTGTATCTTACCTGGAAGGTGCGCCGCCTATTTCTAGTGTGAAATGTGACAATAACACAACACAACAATGCAACAACATGTCCTACTAGCTCTGGAGCATCAGGAGGATAAGGGCGAAAAGGCAGCATGTAGGAAGCATGGACAACTGGTGCGTCGTGTGTTGCCCAGATACAGATTTTTCCTTAGCATCCAAAAAGAACTGTGGATTCATTAAATTAGTGAAAATTTAAATGGAAAATTGAAGAAGCTGTGTCAGTATTGTGCCCCCCATCTACTGTATGTTGGTGGAAATGTGGAAATGATCTGTGGCGCGAACAAAACAACCATGCAAACAGGAAATAAAAAACAAAAATGATCTTTGTTATGACAAATTCAATGTTCCCTTGTAGAACCTGCAGGCAGGGAAATACTGTCGTCTCCAGGGTACACGGCCCCATACTTAAATGAATCGAGTTAATACTGTCCAGAAACACTACAATCGTAGGCAGGAGGTTGTTGCTGGCTTCTATTATCACCATCCACTCTACAGGGTCTGCAGTCTGAACCACGGCCAGTGGAGTCCAACAAAGGCCCCAATGGTGCTGTGCCACGACGGACTCGACCAGTGAAGCACCTCTACTGTTCTTTCACAAGTGACACCACTCTAGCCTCTGATTCCGAACCATAAACTGTAATGAAGCATGCATATTCTCAGTCTTGGATTCACCAACTGCTTCGTTTTTCACAGGTAGTGCTGAGACACATCCAATTAAGACAGATGGAACCCCTCGTCCCTTCTCCAGGACCCACCAAACACCCCCCAGGAGTACCGCACCGCAACCCAACGATGGACTTTCTCTCGCAAAATAATCTTTCTCTCAAAGCCCCTTGAGCAGGACCACCGCACACTGTCTTCTAGACAACACATGCAATAACACACCACACTCCATTTTATCGATCTGCTATCCTCTGTAGTAGTGCTTTAAAACTATTCATTTCGATGAGCTCCCAAAAATGAATGGGAGTGAATAGGGGGTTGGACAACCGAGAGGAATGGTGATGCTATTAACAGTCAACAGGGACAACTGATGTTGCTAGAATTCATGCTATGCAAATACAACGGGTTAAACTCAAAATTACTTGTGTTACACCAAAGTGAAATACCAAATATACTGTATCTGCTTCCACACCAGTCAAAAACAGTCATTTTTATTAATATCACAGACTTGCCTCCTAGACATGCAAAAGAGACTTGAATCCATTACTCCCATACTTGAGCGAACTAGTCAAATTTATTTAATCTTCAAAATCATCCACCTGCACTCTTGACCCCATACCCACGTAGCTACTGAAGGAGCTATTCCCTGTTCTTGGCAATCCAATTACCAAGTACTCATATAATTAAGTCTTCATTATTATCTAGCTATGTTCCCAATATCCTTTAAGATGGCAGTAATCAAGCCAGTGCTCAATAAATCAAATTTGGATCCTACAGACCTTGCTATAGACTATAGACCTATTTCAAATTTCCCATTTCTATCAAATATCCCTGAGAAATGTGTGGCCCAATAGCTCTCTTCTTCACAGACCGCTCCAGCCATGTTTCCTCACCCTGAGTTCACAGATCGCTCCAGCTCTGTCCCTGCTCCATGGTCACGAACCACTGCAGCTCCGTTCCTCCCATGCCCATACCTTGATGCAGCCTGGAGCTCCAGATAGCGATGATGTCTCACCTGGCCCCTCTAAACTGCACTATACTGAACTATACAATTTGGACTTTTCATAAACTACTATTCCAGTTAGTTTATTAACTCAACTGTAACCTGCTCAACCTAATTTAATTGCTGTGATAGATCCATGATTACATTTCTGTTACTTTCCATTCTATCATTACTTTACACTAGACTGGACAGTGGAGGACAGATTTTCTCTCCATAGCCAGGTTCCTCCTAATATTTCCGTCCATCAGGAAGTTTTTTTTGTCACTGGAAGTTTGTTTTTGTTTGTTTGTTTGTTTTCACCTCTTGTGCTTCCTATTTAGGGGTTCAGGCCTTTTCTTTGATCTTTTTCTTTTCTCTGTTTCTTGGTCTTTTTTATGCTACTCTGTAAAATATCTTTGTGATAGTTCTCTGTAAACAGCACTATATAAATAAAATTGTTTTGATTTGATTTTAAATATCCCTTTAACGTTTGTTTAAATTGTAGGGGAGACTGGGGTCGGTTTTTTTAATTTTTAATAATTTTTTTTTACAACTTCTGTAACATCCTTCTGGGTCAAGGCATGAATGGTAAAACTCAAAGAGTATCTCTTTCTTCTCACAAATCATTTTTTACATCATCACTATTTTTCAACTACCATCCTCTGTTCAGCTGTGACTTAATCATAACATATATTTTTTAAAACTAATCAGTGGACTACAGATTACAGTTTAACCCCTGCCCCCCTTTTTCTTTATGGCTTTTCATAAAAAATTCATTCTATTTCAATGTGCCGAAGCTCCCATTTCTATTGTCCTTAAGATCTTCAGCTGCAGTCCTTAAATTATAGATACATTCTTCATATCTGCTCTTTACTGTTTGAGCTCAGAGTGACCTACCAATCTCTAATTATTCAAATTTTTCTATTTTGCTTTCAGGTCTGTATCTAGCTGCCCTTCCATCTCTTTTTATTTCCCATTTGTCAGGGTAATTTGAAGAACTCATCTGATTCTATGGAGTGTACATTTTAAGTTCTGTTTTGTTCTTGTAAAAAATGGTTTGTGCTTAATAGTAATTTATTAACATAATGCACTAAAATGAACTACTAAACACAGTTTGTTTTTTTATGTTACAAAGGTAGCCAGCTTGTCTCATTTATTTGAGTTAGCTAACTGCTTAAATAATAAAATAATAAAAATGTATGTGTGGGTACTGAACTGTACATACATAATTGCATAAATACACTAAGCGACCACTAATAACAAATGGATAGATAGAGAAGCATGAATAAGTCAATGGACTGGGGTCTATGAACCAATACACTAATTTCCAGCTCACATATTTTTTTTGTTTTCTACCTCATTTATTTTCTAGTCTCCGAGGGTCTGTGGCTGTCTCAGTCTTTCTTGAGGATGTAAAAACAAACCAAAACAATGACAGCTTAACATGTATAACAATCTTGCTGTAAGGAAAGGGCCATGGACTGCTTTTTAATCACCCTTTCACCTGGAAAATTCTTCCACACATTTTCAAAATGTGATGGTAGCTTTTTTGTACCTTTTTGTATTGTAACAGCACCATTCTTCCACACATTATTAAAAAAAATATATAAACATGAGTTTATTTTCAACTGTAATTTTGATTTCATACAACTTGCTAACTGTAAGTTTTATTAACAGCGGTCTTCAGCCTTAATTATCCAGACAGCATGCATATTATTAGTACAAATATATATGCATACTTTCCGGTTGCCAAAAGAGTCCCTCTTGTGTTCACTGTCTATTTACTTGTATGGACATGTGGAAACAGCAAGTCACAAGACATACTACAGCAATAGCAAGTGTATTGCGGGTTGAGCTTCAGAGCTCATTCCCAAATCATTTAGCTGCTTTACATGCAATACTTGAAGAAAACATTCTCTCTTGGCTCATGACTTATTCGCCAAAAATATGTTTCCAAAGCTTGGAATGTTGTCAGGGACCCATGCAGTTAAGGTGACATGTCACAACATGCAAGGGCAACCATTGATTGATGTCTGGAGGGTCAGGATCTATTGTTAATTGATCTTCCCTGGATTTGTTTGGCTGAAGGTTGTGTCATCTTTTGTTGTATCTATATTATATGTTGCTAGATAGCTTTTCTAACATCAGGAGCTAGATTATAAAGATTAAAAGTAATGAAGCTTTGTTTAAAATATTAATATAGCAACTATCCACTACCTGTAGAGTTCTTTACCTTTTTTTTACTTACATACAATGCAAGTAAACATATTTTTAATTCCATATTTCCTCCCCAAATTTAGTAATTAAACCAGAATAGTAAGTGTCTCATCACTGCAACGCCATTTGTCAATTCTAAAGGATATGCACTAGCACACATTTCTTCTAAAGCCACACATTTCCTCTAAACCTGCCACCATTGCTTTTCAATCTATGGTCCACCAGCTGTGATGACTCTGTGCTGGAGGACTCAATAACCTGTGCAGCTGGTAAAGGCAGATTGCAGGCATCCTATCATCCAGAGGAATTGAGGTTGTGAAGCAGAGACTGCCATCTAAATCCCTCCATTCATCACTGGGCCAAGGATGCTGTGCCGGTTTTACAGTGCCCAGAGGGAGCTCTGGCTACAGTGAGCACTGGAACAGTCATGATCTGATCTGAATAGCCTACATCGCTGCATTAGTGCCACAGCTTGGGAGAACTGGTTCCTATGTACAATATACGATATGTCTCCACTGCAAGACTTGCAGTTCCAGCAACATTTGGCACTGGTGGTTCACTTTCAGAGAATACTTTCAAGCCCAGCTCAGCTCCAGTTAGCAGTTATGGACTCTCTAATGGAATGTATTTTGCTCAAGCTTGTCTGAGCTTATAAAAGTGTAAATGTTTACTGGGGAATATATATAAATGATTGATTAATGGAGTTGGAACTTTGAGTGCTTTTAAAAATTGAACAATTACATTTTCACTCCCGGTGGGAACTTTGCTTTAAAAGTAGATGTTCCCGTCTATTTGTTTTCTGCAGCTTCTTCATTTTTTATGCAGCATTGTTGAGTCAGGCTGCTATCAGTGTCAACATCAGAAGTCAACAGCATCAGAAGAAAACTGTGTCTATTAAGTATCATACAGAACATCTGCAAGAGACAATAGCTTTATTTCCACTGACCCACCTAAGCTGCAGGCCAGCCATATCATTTTCATTGCAAAATGACCTGGGCGAATTATTAATACTAGCCTCATATTAAATGGCAGGTTTTTGCCTGAGCCTAGATAAGCCAATCAGAAATAAATGTGTTTATCAAACAAAATACCATAGTAAGACAGAGGCTTTAACGTTGTTTGCTCCTAGCTAGGTCTTATTTATGAACACTGATAGAACACACTTGTGTATATATATACACAGTTGTTCATGTGCTGGTCAACATATACATTAATTGACATCATTCAGCACAACCTCTCTTGTGATTTCATATGTTTTTATGAAAATGACAAATTGTATTGACCTCATTAATTTATATGCAAACACAATGCATATAGTTCAGAGAAAGTAGCATGAAGAAGCTTAGTTAAACTTTAAATATGTTATTGAGTTTGCTGTGCCTGAGTCGTTGCTGACCCTTGAGCAATGTAAATCACCATAGAAGACTACAGTAGAACATTGCGCATGTCATGTCAGGAAAGGCAGGCATAACTGTGCTGGGACAGGTGAGCTGACGGATTCCTCCCAAACGTGCAAGAAAAACTGTCAGTACCACAGACAGTGAACATCACAGCTCAAAAAGCTGCTGGGATGTATAACAAATTACTTTAGTCCCGATAGCAGTGTGCTCATCAAGTCGTTTGTCTAAGATCCTGTTGAGCACAATTGCAACGTGCTTTAAATGCCAAATATAGAGTACTAATGATGCAAATTACCTAATCTTGCTGTTGAACTGGTTTTATGTGAGATTAAATGTCGTTGATATGGGAAAATAACTGAAGTTCACAAATCTTTGAACTTTAGCCATGTATTTTACCACACGTCAATAATAACTGTATTTGTCCCCATGTACTCATGAAAAATGTTATTTTGGTTGATTTTTCAAATGAGTAAGTGCATTGTACACTGTACTTGTTTAAAAATCAAATCTGTGCCAGCTTAAGCAGAAAACATTTCATCCTCATTTTATTTCATATTTTTATGTTTTGCTGCTTTATCAATCAATGTTATGGGTTCTCAAGAACAAAAATAGCATTCAATTTTGAATGACATCACTGTTACAATATTTACTGGCATCAGTAAAAATATACATTGTGTACATTAATAATTAATATAATTTAGAATTCTGTATTCAACCAAAGGTTGGCTGCATGGCTTACAA
Organism: Anguilla rostrata; assembly: GCF_018555375.3. NCBI lineage: Eukaryota > Metazoa > Chordata > Actinopteri > Anguilliformes > Anguillidae > Anguilla > Anguilla rostrata. The sequence goes on along the minus strand of NC_057934.1, from coordinate 47,881,939 downwards.
GCCATGGCAGTACGTTAATTCAAAACTGACTTGCAATATTTAAAGGACAGTTCATTTAAGTGTTTGAAACCACACTTAGTTGGATAGAAATGTGTCAGCGTATCTTCGCACAACAGCTTAGATAATAGTACATTGATTGGAGGACAATTTCAATTGATTTGGGATGATAAACCATGCCCTGAACCGGCATGTCATATTTTCATGTACTTTATCCACTACAAGTGCTTGTCATAATAGCCTACAGTTCTCAATAGCTTGCTGATCATTCACAGCGTCAAAGCAGAGAGAATAATTATTGTTGTTATAGACAGATAATGCGTAGATTGTATTGATGTTTTGTCATGAATGTTAAATCTTGAGAGCAGACATGTCAGGCAAATTGGGCAAGCCAGGCAGATCATGCAGTGACACTGGCAATTTACATTAACTCAGCTTGTTTTTTTTATCCCTGAAGTTGGTTGGGAAATCATTGAAACTTCTCACCATTATCAGTATATGACACAATGCCATGACCATAACTGTCTGCATTATGGCTCTACTAATGATAGTGTAGAATGATCCCATGATTTCAAGATTTAAGGAGCTGTGTTATTATATATTTTCTTTATTAACTAAGCTTTATTGTACAATTACAGTAACATATTTCTTTCATAAATGTTGCCCCCCACCCACTATTTCTGCCTTGGTAATGCCTGGCTTCTCCATAAAGGTTAAAGTCTGTTAAATTATGAAGTCCTCCTTAAGTCTCTTTAATTATTGGCAAGTTATTCTTTCAAGGCTAAAGAATATTTATACATGTCTCTCATTTTTACTTTGAGAAGATTGAGGAAATCGTGAGGAATTTTCCCACACATAAGAGTGAATTTTCACTGTGACTGTCTTTATACAAACAGCTGCTGGCCTTATTTCCCAAATGCTGTCTGACTCATCGTGACTTGCTTAAATGTGCTTACTACAATTATTGCTTCTCTGTTTCCATTAGAATGGCAATAGAATCTAATGTGCATTATAGGATAATTGCCTGTGGTCAAAATACACCAGTATCAATTACACCAATTCAAATGTAAGTGGACATCAACTAACCAGTTAATAAAAGTGAATGAACAGCTGTTAATAACAATATAATTTAAATTGATCATTCTCAATGCTTGGACACCATGCACAATCAACATACTGTAGAGAATCAGCTCAATTTTGCAAGGATAAGCTGTTCAGTAATTAAATTAAATGTTAATGTTTAAATTAAATTAGATAAGCTGGCAATAAATGCAAAATCATAAAATAAAACAAATACTGTATTTTATCCAATAGTAGAGTTTTTAAATAGCACAGTTTTGATTTACACATATTGGTGTTTCACAAAAGACAACATAGGCCCATGCACAACCATGAGTATAATACACATATTTATGTGAGCAGCAATTGTTACAAACATGGTTATGACATACATTCAACATACCATTTTAATCCACCTGCTCTCATACATTTTAGGTTTTAAACTCCACTCACACAGGTGTTCTACATTTAAGCTTTGAATGTCTGTACTTTTGATGTTTGCATGTAACTTTTCAGTAAAAAAAACACCCCCAGAATTTCTCTGGACAGCATATTTCAATTTTTTCATTCAGTTACCAGTTGGAGCCTGAAGGGAAATTTTCCATTTATGTTTTTAATGTCGTTTTATGTCCCCTGGTTCTTTTCAGCAATGTTACTGTTTTGATAATGAAAGTTACAAAATGTTGAGAAAATGGCCTTCAATAGCAGAAATGGGTAAGACAGGGCCAGATTTACTAAAGGACTGCTTTTCTGACACAAAAGCAGTTGCTACAAGGTTGAAATGTCTACTTCAGACTCTGACTAAACGGTCACAATGGGTCGCTATTATCAACCACACCTTTATTTAAACCTTGGAGAAGCATTGAGGGAGAGCATCTCATAAAATACTGCTAAGTTACAAAGACCAAAGAAAAGAACTACGAGAAGGCACCACGTAAGACAATAATCAAAGAATAAATAGTTAAATCATTAGTTTAAAGGATTACAAGAAATAATTAAAATGCTGAATAAATAATGCAGTAATAATACAGTTAATTAAACAAAAATCAAAACAATTACAAACAAAATCAATAAAATTCCATATTAGGTTCTGCAAGTGTATTAAAGGCAGAGTCTAATTTAAAAGTTGTTTTTGTAAATTGTTCCAAATATGAAGGGCATAAAAGCAAAAGGCAGCCTGTCCTAGGACAGACTTTGTCTTGGGGACATGGAATTCAAGTCAGTCTTGTGAGTGTGTGTGATAATTCATAATGTTCCAATTCAAAGGACAGTGAGGATAGATAAGATGGTAACCTACCCAGCAGGGCTTTATAGATAAAGCATAGCAGTGCTGATCATGTCTCACAGATAGAAAGGGGCAGCCAACTTTTTCATAAAGAAGACACCATCAGTGTAGCAAATATATCGCCTCTGATGAATCTTATAGCCAAGTGGTAAATGACATCTAGAGGTTTAAGTAGGCTGTGCCAAACTGATTAAGTTGAAGATGTCACATGGCTTACTTATTTGTGTGAAACCACTGGCCATCATTTTATTAAGTAAATCCAACAGTTTCCTTTTTGAGTCTACTTAATATTGCATGCAACCACCATCCAACATTTTTAGTGTAAAGTGTTCTATCTATCTATTTATTTATTTATTTACTTATTTTTTAGTCTGGCTTTTAATTGAGTTTTATGCATTCATCGGTTTTTTAAGACAGTGTTTCCTCAGTTACTGTTTTATTGAATGCTATTGTTATTGAGTGTTTTATTAATTTACAAAATCATTGCTTTGAGTACTTTGTGAGCACTCTGTGTTACATTTAACTTGAATGAAAAGTGCTATACAAGTATAGTCTGATTGATTGATTGATTGATAGTGTTGGGCAGAGCTATGAGCTTAACTACTAATTTTTCAGTAGCCTACCATGTGTGTAGTTAAACTATGTTCAATATCACATAAAATTGTACCTGCATTGGCATAAAAGTAAAATTATTATACCACTATTATATCTGGACATAGAAAAATCCAAACTTTAGATTTAAAACACCATTATCCATCGAATATTGAAAACAAAATTCCCTGCTGAAAATAGACAATATTTATTGTGTCACCACCACAGTTGCCCTGCCCTGTTACTATCACATCACTATCACAAATATAAGCCAAATTGTATAGAAACCTATATTCGAAAAAAGACCTGCATCATATCACGAAAAAATCCCATCTTGAGATTTATACCGTTATCCGACAGATATTAAAAGAGGAATTCCCTGACTAAAATTGACCAGATTCATCGTGTCATCACCATGACTGCTCTGCCCCATATAAAATGCATTGGCAAAGTAATTGTGTTACTGTCGCATACAATTTGACATTTATGTGACCATACCACAAAATTCTATGCACAATTGTGTCTATGAGATGAACTGGCATGCTTAATGTAACAAAGTTCTCAACAGCAGCAGATTGCCCACATTTCATATCAATCAAGTGTTTCTACCGATCTGTCAAGCAGAAGCTGTAGAAAAGTAGGATGAAAACAGGAAAGATTGGGCACCCCTGCCCTAGAAGCTGAATGGAATATATAACTGGGTCTTGAATATGCAGTAATTATAGCACACTGATGGAAATAATGCTTGCCTGTCTTGTTGATCTCTTTCACTCCCTGATGTGACTAGCCTGCCACTACTTGAAGAATTTCACAGCCATGATCGTACAACCAGGAGTGTGGCCTTTCTATCTAGATGATAATGTGATGTCTGGTATTTCTCGGGTGATAAGAGTTGTATCCATCTGAGTCGTGAAACTGGAGTGTCTAGCTTGTCTGATTGGTGCATGGACCAATGAAGCAGATCCATCTGCTTGAGACCACAGCAGTCAGTGCACCCATGCTTTATGCTGCCAGCGATATGCTGTGTTGCGGAGACCAGCTAAATGTATCACCATCACCAGCTCTTTAATGGGACTGGGCCAGGCAGATATAGGCTCCTTATGAAGCTGCCTCTGACATCAATACTGGATATATCCCTGTAAATCAGAAAAAAATACAAGACAATTACCGTTTATTGCTTTTTAGTGAGCCTGTGCGTGGGTCACAGTGCATAAATCAGTTTTGTCTGTGGAATATGCAGACTTTAAAAGGCACATTCAATACAAATTACAATATAAGAAAATAAAATCTTTTTATCACAATATTTCAGTTGAAAAGGGCAAGAGGGATTTCTTAGTTTGCATTCCCTTATTGTTTAAGGTTTTTTTTCCTCATATATATAACATGAATAAATACTAAAGCAGTAGCCATAAGTTCACAATGACAATTCAGCCTAACTGCACCCAGATATGAAAAATTAGTTGAAGCATAGATATGATGCTGAATTCATCATGTAAATAAATTTTAAAGAATAGGAATAGTCTAACCTCACCGTACTTTCCAGTGTTTTTCTTTCTAATGATTTTACAATAGTCATTTGCAGTCTTTCAAACATATTGATTTTAAGACAGAATTATTTATTGTTCTACACATATTAATGGCTGTAGGAAGAAACCTTCCAGGTAATTTTTGTATAATCCATGTAAAAATGCAGCCAAATCCAACTCACACATACAGCACATTACCCCAAATCACACAGGCCCATAACTATAACTAAGTACCAAGTCACAACACACTGCCATGTTTCAAGTTGCTTTTATGAGCATACATTCCTAAGAGACATGGGTTACCTAAATCTCTCGTCATTTAAAAACATTTTTGCACTGAAAGATACAATATTAAGACCCTAAAGACAATTTTATTAAAACATTTTCATGCCTCTTGACTAACTGACCCATAATATCTGTGTAATTACACAGGTACTCTCATGCTATATAATATTTATAACTTTTGTGGCAATATTATGAAAATATATTCCACCTGATTTAATTTAATTCATTTTCATTCCCATTTATTACAATCAAAATATGGTCTTCTTAATCGGTCATGGCTTAACATTCAAATGTTTAAATGTAGCTTTTCTCTTAAACCTTTTGGAATTGTTTTCTTTCACAACATATTTGAAGTGTTTACACTACCCATCCTGGAGACATATGAGAATCTCTTCTCTCATTCAACGTTAATTTCAGATTTAAAATGATATAGGCAAGCCGTTGGCAAAAAAAAAAAAACCACACTGAGATTTGTTACAGATACTATACAGTACCCTAACACAGCACCCACAGTACTTTGTGGATGGCTTGTATGTTCCTTGGCCTGTCTTCCTCTGACACTATGCTTAATGACTTTGGTACTGACACAGTTTCTCGTCTCACAGAAAGATATCTCTTACAGTGACACCTTTAGTAGTGCTGAGAGGATGTTCCAGATTCAGAATTGGAAGCGTCATGTAAATGTAAAAAATAAAAAAAACTTTTGTCATGACTCAAAGGAGCTCTGACCCCTAGAAACAAGACTCAAAAGACTCATTCTTCTGCTGTCTGAAGAAGAGAAATGTGATTATGAAAGAAGCTCATAGTGAAGCTAGTGGTTACGCCCCTGGGCCCTATGGGCTAAAGAAATATAGTTGGTTTCCAAAGTGCTAATTACTGACATAAAGCAATATAAAAGGAGCTGTGTCATAAGCTTCAGAGATTTAAATGGTTTTACCAACTACACTGCAGGAAATGTATGGGCAGACAGAAATCAGACTTCCTGCCACGCGTGACATGTGTCAATTTCAAAAATCAGTGCAGTGCTGGAAATGAACATAATTTCATGCACGAAAGTGTTCTTGTCCAGACACTTGGCATAAATGACCAGACATGGGCGCCCGCGTCTCAGGACACGGGCATGAAATTTCAGTGCAGACATGTGTCGATGCATTAATTGGCAATTTGCCATGGTTCCTGCTGTTCATCAGCAGATGGCAGCCTAGCGGGCTTTGTGTCCTGTATCTTTCATGTGATTGTTTCATTGATTGTTTCATTGATTAATGATTTTTGTTAGTTGGCTCACCTGTGTTAAATTTTATTATCATGCCCTTGTGTTTCCCTGTTCAGTTGCTTGGTCTTAGTGTTTGTTTTCCCTGCCTCTTGTTGTACAAGCTTCTCAAGTTTTCTTGTGTTCCTGCCTCTTGTTGTACTAGTCTCTCAAGTTTTCAATGTATAAAAAGGCTCATACAAAGCACTGTCTACAGTATAAGTCCTTAATTCAAACGTGCAAAATCTAGGACTGCCATTAAACGTATTTATATCAAAATTAGGCAAAGTTACAAGAAACAAAAGTGGCTATCTTAGCTCACACAAATTAAACGAGCTGTATTCCAAAGCAATGCAACCTAATGTTTCCTAGATTATTTCAAGTAACTTGGTCCAGTGTGTACAAGCATACAGTACATTAATGCTGCAAACATACACTACATTTCCAAAAGTATGTGGACACCTGAACATCACACCTGTATGTACTTGTGGAACATTTCATTCCAAGACCATTGGCATTAATATGGAGTTGGACCCCCTTTGCTGCAGTAACAGCCTCAACTCTTCTGGGAAGGCTTTCCAGTAAATTTTGGAACATGGCTGCAGGGATTCGCTTCCTTTCAGCCACATTAGTGTGGTTGGGCACTGATGTTGGGTCTAAGGCTATGCTCGCAGTCAGCATTCCAATTCATCCCAAAGGTGTTTGATGGGGGAAAGGACAGGGCCCTGAGCAGGCCATTCTAGTTCTTCTCCACCCAACTCAACAAAACATTTATTTATGGAACTTGCTTTGTGCACGGGGGCATTGTTCATGCAGAAACAGAAAAGGGCCGTCTCCAAACTGCTGGAACAAATTTGGATGCACACAATTCTCTAAAATGTCATTGTATGCTGTAGCACTTCTCTTGAACTAAGGGGCCAAGCCCAAAACATGAAAAACAGCCTCAGATCATTATTCCTCCTCCACCAAACTTTACAGTTGGCACTATTTGGGCCATTACAGTTGGCACTATGCATTTCCACCAAACCCAGATTTGCCCAACAGACTGTCAGATAGTGATGTGTGATTCATCACTCCAGAGAACGTGTTTCCACTGCTCCAGAGTACAATGGCATTGTGCTTTACATTTTACATGCCTGGCATTGCACATGGTGATCTTAGGCATGTGCACGGCTGCTCAGCCATGGAAACCCATTTCATGAGGCTCTTGATGAACAGTTTTTATGCTGACATTGTTTCCAGAGATAATTTGGAACTCTGTAGTGAGTGCTGCAACCGAGGACAGATGATTTTTACGCACTACATGCTTCAGCACTCAGGGCTTCCTTTCTGTGAGCTCATGTGACCTATTTTACAGCTGATGTTCGTCAATGGAGATCGCATGGCTATATGCTTGATTTTATGCACCTGTTTGCAATGGGTGTGGCTGAAATAGCCAAAACTGCTAATTAGAATGGGTGTCCACATACTTTTGGAAATGTAGTGTATATTTAAAATTTACAGGTGTATCTTTTCCCATAAAAAAGTAGTGTTTTTTGTTCCATGCATTATTTAATTTCGTTCTATGCTTAGTTCTATTATTTTGTCATGGTCCAGAGGTAGCTGTCACGGTCCACAGGTAGTTGTTAATCTCTAAATTAGTGACTGGACTCTAAATTAACACTTGGCCAAAATCTGGAGATTACTTTTTTACTGTCCATTCCTTGAGTATTTGTCAGTTACTGATGCTACCGATACCCATCGGATGCTTTTGAATCTGTTCTTCACCATTCTTTAGATAAACAGCCCCTCAAAACCCATATCAGTAGCCCAGTTTTTTTCTCTGTTGAATGCTTATAATACCCTTGTAAATGATGACCCTCATGTAAGGTTAATGTGCCTGCACACCTCTTTCCTTTCTCCTTGTTGCCATTTGCATTCAAGTCCCTGCACAGTGTCATGATTGAGGTCAGGAGCTGAAGAAGGTGTTGCAGTTGCAGGGCCAGAAGGGGAATGGTGTAGTTTGTTGTTCTCCTAAGAGGTGGGTGGCCTCGTTCTCCAATGCATCATTGTAACCCTGATAAAACCCTGGGTAATTAATGCAAAAAAGAAGGAAGATGGAACCTTTAATGTTAAAACTGGAGTTCACTCCAATTGCACATACAGCTCTCAAAACTATAGAATACAGTGACTTGGCCCAGTTGCATCTATCACATTTAGACAATTAGTCTTCTTACTGAGGGACTGTGGGATTTTATTGTAGGCAGAAAAAGTGCAGGTTACCCTGATTGATGTGGAAGTCAATTAAGGTGGTATGTCCACTAAAGAAAAAGGCCAAGGGCACACATAAAAATCGGTATCCGTTTTGTAAAACATATATAAAAATGCAACTTCTGTAAAAAATTAATAAAAAAACAGCATGGAAGGTAAGGGACTGCAAGAATACATGAAATGAGACAAATCCAGGCTTCATTAAGACCTGGGGAACACTGTCTATTATTGTGAATCTGTCTATCCATTTTGAAACAGCTTACCACTGGTCACATATACTGTTAAGCTGTTTTTCAAAGCACAAAAACAAGTACAAGTCTTTCCTTCTGACAGAGTGCTCATGTTCCTGTACACATGCATGTTGTGTATATATATATATATATATATATATATATATATACACACACACATACACCCACACAATATGCAGGCCATTGTATTGTCAATGACTCATTTTACAATGACTCATGAGGAATTTGAGAGTGAATGATTTGTCATTTTTAGAGTTTTAAGAAAAATGTATTTGTTACATCTCAAATCCACCCGCAATACAATAACAAGGATAACAAAAAAATTTAACGTAACACAAAGCCCCCTGTGCCCAAAACAAAGCAAGTTCAAAAGAAATGTCCCCAACATACTATAAACAAACACATTTATTATAAAGACATGCAAAACGGAAACCCAAAAACTACAATGTGCAAATAGTTGTACATGTTGGACAAACAGGTCAGGCCAAAGAACGGCCTACTAACTACTAACCCTGGTCAATTATAAATAGACTTCTTCCTCCTGATAAAAATAAGTGGTGAGTCTTCAACAAAAATGTGCACATAAAAGAAAAAGAAAATTCCCTATCCAACACCACACAAAAAGAAATAACCAAAACAAAGCCACAAGTCTGCATCATGGTGCAGCTAGCCACAAAACTGTTCAGCAAAAGCATCTCCTCTTCCTCAGCTGTGACAGGGCCTATGTAAGGCCACAGGCAGGTGAAGCCAATCAGGCAATCAGCAGCTTGTTAAGGTTGAGGAGAGAAGCACAGATCACTTGCAGGGGGTTAGTATAATCACCAGCATATAACTGTTTTAAGAGAAGGGACTGCCAAAGTATACCTCAGACCTGTCCCTGAAGTTGTTTGGCTTCTATCTAGTAATGGTCAGAAAGGTAATATTGGTGTAACTCATACCAGCTGGGGAGTGTTCTCCATCCATTATCTGTACCCACTTATTCCTGGTCTGGTTCGCGGGGGGTTCTGGAGCCTATGCCAACCTGCAAGAGGCAGGATCACAAGCATGCATGCAGGAGGAAGCAGGTTTAGACTGGCAGCATGCAGCAAGCATGCATGCAGGAGGAAGCAAGCAAATGAGTAGGGAGAGGCCATTTAAATAGACCCCCCTGTTATTTGAATGGCCTGTGATAGGTGAACATCACTAATCAACTGAGCCATCTGCTGATTCAGCCGGAGCCGGGTTTGACTCTTGTGGCCTGGTAGAACTAATGTGTTGCTCGATTTCAGTCAGGACCACTGTCATCAAAGAATCTTTATTAACCATCTTATAAGGCAGTACAGTTATGTTTGGCAGTATGGCTCTGTTCTGGAAACCCTCCCAGCCATCCACTCAAGCATGCATGGAGGGCAGAAGCAACCCTCACCCCAAAACAACCATACGCCAACACGCTGCTAGTAAGGTGGTCTCCGGTGGACATGATGGACTATGTGTAACGACCATTTGGCTACTGGAAGTACTACCAACTAGCACAATGGTTAAGTAGTATGATGGAATGATATATGTAAAGCAGGCATTGATGGAAAGAAAAGATTGACTGTTATCAGAACTTGTTGTTTGGCTTTGTGGATCAAGGTAGCTGCATCGATGCTTCCCTTCCAACAGGACTTGGGCATAGTGGAGGAACCAGGAAATCTAAAATCTGCTTATCATTTATTAAATAACGTAATTCTTTTTCTTTTTTTAAAGGTGTATAATTATATTGAAGGTTGAAAGATGTCATATCTTACCCCTGTATGGAAATAAAATATGGGATTTTAATAAGGCCCAGAGGGAATGCCTGTTTCTTCAAAGGATCTAGGCTCCTGTTTATTCTCTAGATGGCAGTGATGTGCTTCTACTCAAAATGCTTTCTGGGCTGAAATTCAGAAGCATGTTTGCATTTGGATTCCAGAAGGACCTGTAGCCATTAATAAGCCTCTGTTACACTCATTGGCAACTGAATGACTAAACTACAGCAGAGAAGGAGGGGGGACACTGGGGTGGTGTTTATTACATACAAATTCAAATCCAAACTTTTTAATTGAAAGTGCATAACAAGCAGTATGCATTCCTTTGATTCTTAGTCAGGGTGACAAAAAGGAATTTCTTTATGCAACAGAGGTTAATGAGAAATAACTGTGAGGCTGAAATGTTTTTCATTTAAGCAGGATAATGGTAATATTCCAGGTGTTGTACAGGAATGATAAACGAGTGAACAGTTCAGGTGATCTTAAATAGAATCACTGACCTTTTAATTGTCTTTGTGTGAAGTGGTGAAGGAGGTGTTTTAAGTTGGTACTCTACAGGACTCTGTCAAGGGAATTTAAGTGGAACAGTTACAATGTATTGCTGACATTGATGAAACTTACATAGCAATAATTTATTTATTTACTTATTTATTTATTTAATTTGCTAGTTCATACATTTAAAATGTGATACCTGCTATTAGTTGAGGTAGCACTTGGTAGAATGCTGGATATTTGTATATTTCTCCAGTAAAATGTACAAACTGCTGGATGAACTGTATGTTACCTGGCATACACAAATTTTGCGCTAGTCTCATTAATCAAACACATCCATATGAAACTTTCTATAGTATCATTATGTGAATTGTCTGACTGAATGTAAAATAAATGTATAGTTTCTTCAGGGAATCAGTCAGCTTTGATAACTGACGTTGGTAAAACCATGTACCTGTACACTTGTAAAGGTAGGTCCGTTGTAGTTCAAATGATGAAGACAGCACTTCAAAAGATATGCTTAGCACAGTTCCCTATTAAAGGGACCCAGGCATACTCTTTTTCTGTCCCTAGGGGGTGATGTCACTTCCTGCATGCAGCCTTTTCACACTACGCCCACCCCCACCAAACTCCCACACAACCACAACCACAGATTTCTATCAGTCTACATTTTTCAAGACATAGTACTTTTGAAATAGGAGTAGGTCTGCTGTGGAGTTGAAACCTCAGCTTCTATGAAGAGCTATCTTACTAAGCTAAAAACCCTGTCTTATGGACTCACAAATTCTTCAAATCATCCAGATCCCCCTCCTATTTTAATGCATCCATTCACACAATATCTATATATTTAAGGGGTTTTGTACATTATACATGCTAAAAATGTGAGGTCAAAATAAATGCATCTTAAAATACAGAATACTCTTCTACATAAAACATGCTCTCAACAATAGAAAACATCCTAACTAGGCATCTGCAATTTATAAATAGCATGCAGTATAAAATAAGGGACATTTTAAACTTTCATGATTTTTACCTTCATATACAGAGAAGTAGACTCTAGAGAGGGCTGCAGAGCACCCTTAGAACTGGCCGACAAATACAGCAGGGTGATACTGGCATTCAATCTAAAATGCACAATACAGCACCACAAAGTGGAGACCCAGACTATGCAGTTAGGTATGTTCAGAATGCCAAGATATCACCATATAGCAAACCAACACTTTACATTCTGGAGTGCCACATACCAGGCTAATGACTTTCAGGCTATTCGTGTCTACCAGGCTGCTTTGTCTAATTTAGAATGAGGGGGTGAATAGTGCCGTCCAAAGTATGGTAATGTTAAAGTTTGCTATTTTTGCAATGTAATTAAGGAATTTCAATTTGAGATCAAAAGATTATTATGAGACAAAAGTTCAGATGATCAGCTTTTATTTCCTGGTATGTACAAGCATATATGTTTTACCATTTTACCGAAACTGCTGTTTTTATGTTGAGCCCACCCACTTTCACCCTTAATGAGAACTGTTGCTCTTCTAGACTCTGTGTTTTCCTCTTCCTCCATCCTGAGCCCCACCTACACCTCCGTTGAGGGCACACCCTTGGGCGCTACAAGCAAAATGTCAAGCAAAGAGATGACATAGAGATATTGAAAATCGTATTTTTAACAACATGAATGATTCCACATAAATGGTAACAGTAATGAGGCACTGTCATAATGATCTTTTACACTGAGTGCACCCCTTAACATGTGAGAATATCGTATGGTTCTCCGTAGTGCAGCTATTTTGTGTTTCCTCGTTGGTATTAAGCTATTCTGGACATTTAGCTAGAACTGGGATGTGAACATTGAATCGTGTGTAGAAAAAGCAATAACATTAGCAGATCATGTACATTACTGCTAGTGAATACACTTGAAAAGTGAATGACTATTTCACAAATGAATCCTATTCAAATATTAGCCTCTTTCTCAAATACAACATACTATGTATTTGTTCATGGCTAAAGACAACTGGTACTTTATGTGAATTGTAGTTATGCTGTGTTTTATAATCAGCTAACACTGATGAGGACAAGAGACCTTGTTTGCAACTTTGTTAGCTTTGCTACTGAAGTAGGCTACGTGTAGCTAGATAGCACACATACTGTATTGAATTCAGTTTCCCTAATTGAAATAAATGCAGGTGAACTACCAATGCCTAGGCAGTGTTGCTGCATTTTATCATCAGGGAATCCTGATGAGGATGGGGAGTCTTTGTTTGCAACTTTGTTAGCTTTGTTACTGAAATTGGCCACACGTAGCTAGATAGCATGCAATTGAGTTCCCAATTGAAATAAATGCTGGTGAATTATCAAGCCAGTTAAATTGCAACTATAAACATTGAAACTATAACTGCAGTTTCCAAAGGGAAGAAGACAGAATTCAATACAAAAACTCCCCAACCTCAGGTATCTAGCTTACAAACATGACTAACTACCTAAAAGAAAGCTCCTTACAGGTTCAACAGAAAACAGGCCAACTCCGCGTTGCTTTTCATCCCCTTGGAGAACTTCACTCTAGTTATTGAATGAGCACTGTCAGCTTGTTGTTTTGCTTCGCTGTATCTAGGCTTCTTAGCATCAGTCATTGCAGCAGCTAACAAGCAGCAAGCACTTCTGGAATATAATCCCATACCACAGGCTGTGCAGCCACCCCTTATCATGGTTATAATATTTTCAAGTAAAAATAATTCCTGCATTGTCTGCTTTTAAGACCAAAGAAGTAACTATGGCTGAAAACCAACTAACTGGTAAGTGAAGAGAACAGAATTAAGAAGAATTACGCATAGAATTCTAAGAATAACATTCATCAATGGGGAAAAAGTGGAATGTTTTGGACTGGCCAATTCAGTCTCCCGATTTAAATCCAATCAAGCATGCATTTCATTTGTTGAAGAGGAGACTGAAGACAGAAACCCCCAGGATCATCTGAAAGTGGACCTGGAAAGAAGATGCCAAATGTTTGGTGATGTTAATAGGACATTGGCTTGATGCGTTATTGCATTTAAGGGCTATACAACCAAATATTAGGATTTATTGCTTTAAGTTCCATTGATCTCACATGCAAATGCCTTGAAATAACAAATAACTGCAGAAATAACAAATCTTTATCTACCATTAACATACTTTTGGTACTGTATATTTTCTGTGTCTTGGCATATGAATTTTAAATTTTATTTAACCACTTTGTTCATAGTGATTGGATATGAAACTCACACATTTAATTTAGATCTGACTGTATGGAACTTAACATTTCAACAGATGGAACTAGGCACTTCATGCAGTGTGCCTTCATGGTATCCTAATACCATAAAACAGCTGAAATTAATACACCATTCTTAGCAATAATATTTAGCGAAATATTAATATTTCTGAAATAATTTCAAAAAATGTGAACTCTTATATGGAAAACTAATTGATATCTAACAGCCGAAAAATAATGTGAATTGGCACAGTGGAATTTACTTGAAAAGGATTCAGGTGAGTGGGAAGAGACCAAATGATACTTTTCTCAGTCATGTGCATTTGAATACCAAGAGAAAAGTAAAAGTGCATAACTAGAAGTTATATGAGAAGTCTCTGACTCAGTAATTCACAATTTTTTAGAAAGAGATACGACTTTGAGTGAAATTTGCAATATATCTCTCAGTCAAGTGCACCATTGAGATCAAAACTCAAAGGAAAGTCTTTGTCTTTACATGTAAGTCCACTGCCACTGCCATCTCCCTTTGACTGATTATAAATGGCAACATCTGTGAGACACTCCAGAGAAATTACATACCTGGGCAAGCAACAAAAATAACAAACTGTAGAGTACAGAATAAAGTAGTGTTTTACAGATATCCACAAAGACCATAAGATCCCCTAAGATGACATTCATTTTTCTGACAAATGTTAAACTGCATGAAAATTACAGTACATAGGGCAAAAGTAAAATAAGGTTGTCTAATTGCATTTTTTGTTGAAACAATGAAAATGCCTGAGAAACTGGAATGGTATTTGCAGCCAAGTGGATCCCCCCGAAGGTGTACATTTTCAGTTTTATTTAAGGATAAGTCCAAGAATGGTCTTCGTCAAGATGAAGGGTTTAATACTGCATCAGAGGTTAACATGGCTCTGGGATATAGCGATGGTGATTCTCTGTCCTTCTGTTAGTGATTCTACTCTTTCAGAATTTTTTGAGTGATCAGATTGGGTCAATGGACATAACAGGCTTGATTTATTACGTATCTGCAAAAGAACAAGGTCTTAACCTGCAGATATTTTTTTTTCTTGAAGTGACTTGGGAAACACAAATACAAAATGGATTAGCATTCACTGCAACCAGCAACCAAGGAAATGAGGCCAGAGAACAGGTGTTTTTATGTGGCTGTGGCATCGCAAACATTGTATATTGCCAAGATTATTCCTTATAACCAATGTTTCCCCTCAGCAAACAAAACTGAAGAACTGGCCCTTTAATTCAATCAAGGCAAAACATCAAAGACTGCTCAGGGCTGTGCTTCACAGAGATTTGGCTTAATGCCACTGTACCTGACTCAACAATGGATAACCAGGGGTTTCTCTTTTTACAAGCAGATCACCTACCAGGTCAGTTTCGCACTTACTGGGGGGAAATAACAATTGGCATGTCTCTACTGCTATACCAATGTGCTGATAAGCTTGCACATATTGAGAGTTCTGGAATGCATTAAGTCCTTACAAACTTACAGTAACTGAATAATTACAAACCTATTGCACTGCCTTTATGTAAAATAATTTATTTTTTCAGAGGCCGGTGACAAAAAAAATCTGTCAACCATTCAGATGGACTAGTTCTAGTTTGCATACGGGGCCAAGAGGTCTGAGAAGACTGTGGGTCTTCACTTCATTCTACAATACCTATGTACTCCTGGAATGCATGATCATATTCTTTCCGTTATTTATTCAGTTCTGCCTTTAATAAGATTACTCCCCCAAAGCTGCTCAGAAAGCTGACAGTGCTAGGTATAGACCAATCTATGTGTTATTCGATTTTAGACTACACTGAATATGGAACGCTACTACTTTCTACTGGATAGGAAAAAGGGTTAAAATAAACAAAATCTTGTGTAAAGTTAACAGCACTGGCTCTCAAAAGGGTGCATTTTGTCACGCTGTTTGTACTCATTATACACAAATTACCCAGTTTCAAAATCAGAGTTCACAACAAAGGCTACATTGCTGAGGATGCAACACCCATCAGGTCAATTACAGGTGGTAACAACATTTCATTGTCATAACAACCTAGAGCTCAATATATTCTAAATAAAAGAATTGGTGTTGACTTTATGCACAGTAAAGGGTGAACTTCAACCACTAGAAATAAATGGACACACTGTGGGTGTGCTGGATACTTTTACATTTTTTGAAACCATTATCACAAACTGGAAAGCGAACACCAGATTTGGTCATTAAAAAGGCACCCCAAAGATTGTATTTCCTACAACAGCTAAAGAAGGTTGGGGTGACTCAGGAAGCAATGACTCACTCCTACAGAGCTGTCATGGAAAGTGTTTTCACCTTTTTGATCACAGTGTGGTATTGCAATACAATGCAGCAGGAGAGGAAACTGCTTGAAAGAGTAGTTCACACAGCCTCTAAAATTATCCATCACAATTTACCTTCTGTTGCCGCAATTTATTCTTGCCTTATCCAGCACAAAGCTCTGAAAATATCCAGCAATTACTCACATCCTGCTAACTTTCTCCTCCAGTGTCTTCCTTCTGGCAAACTCATGAGAACTAGAGCAGCACATTTCCATTATTGCATTTACCCTGAGGACTTCAGTCCATGAATTCATGATAGTATATCGTTATTATGCATATCACTTTATTTCAATCAAGCCTTTCCAGGTGTGGTGTATTTATTCATTAATTTATTTGTTTATTCATGAATTTATTCATTTATGTATTACCATGCTGGCTAACAGTTATAGTATGTGTATTGTTTGTTGTACTGTAATTTGTGTGCATGTGAATATCGTTTAGTTCAGTTTTAACCTTTTTTTAAAAAAAAATTTTTTAACTACACTCTCCATGTACATGCAAAATATTGTTCCTTTATGGAAGCTGCTTTATAGCTATTTTGCTAACAACTTTACTTAGAACAGCAATTAAGATGGTTTATGGGTGGCTCATTCTGTTGAGATGCTGTTGCATGGATGCTCAGCACCCTGTATCTAATGTTGAATCCGGAACGTGCCAGTTCTGACTGTGACTGGCACCCCCACAGTTGGGTGTAGTATCACCCAGGGTGTCGTTTGGCTGGGATGACAGCATCTCATTGTGCACCAGCAAACTGTACGTTCCCCCTCAAGTTTGCCTGTTGAGCTGCACATGAAATGTCTTCCGTGGACTCATATCTGTGTGAGCCTGACTTGCAAACTGTAGTGCACTAAGAAGACATGACCGTCATTGCATTCTTTTAAAGAGATACTAGGCTATGCTAGTTGGTTTCAATATGAATTGCAGTGCATGGTCATGATTGGGCATTTCAAATTGGAAGGAAAAGAGGAGCAAGAATTAAAAAGGAATTGCAATTAAGTATTAATTACATAATTATAGTAAAGAGGGTATAATTCATTGTAAACATACAATATACATAAACAGGTATGAAGGACCTTTTTTAACAGACCTGAATGGTACACTGTTAAAATAACAAGTTATTATTATTATTGTGATTATTATTACAAACGTCATCATTGTGTGTCAATTGCAGAGTGCTTAGCTGCAGTTTAAACCTCTGGACCACAAAACTGCAGTACAACTGGACTAACTATCCAAAGCTGTGAAGTAAGGATTAGCTGTTCAAGTTGTAATACAGGTCTGAGGTTTAAACTCATGGTAAGAATGCCACAGACAACCCTGTTAATCTACATCTAACATGAAGTTGTATAAAAAAAAATATATATATATCTTGGGAATGGGTAGTGCTAGCTTTGAAATGCACATCCTCAGTTATCACAAATGATGCACAAGTAGGCACACTATTTTTACAGTAATGTATACTTTGAGGTTTAGCTAGCTACCTAACCTGTATCTAACATATTCCCACTTGAAATGGCAATTTATGCCTGGTTTGCACTACTCTTAAATAAAGCCTTATAACTTTGTGGCAACACACAGCAGAAGCATGGATGACCTTATTTGAAGGGCACAAGTGTCCCATCAATATTCCATCCATCCATCCATTATCTAACCTGCTTCTGCCTAGTCAGGGCCCTGGGGGTTGCAGCCTATCCCAGCATGCATCAGGTGAGAGACAGGGCACATGCATTGGATAAGAGGCAGGGCACACAAACCATTATCTCACACATTCATACCTAGAGGCAGCAGTGTTAACCCACAGCACCACCCTGCCGCCCACCATCAATGTAAAACTGTCAAAACCTATGAAATTTGTGAGGAATTATTCATGGTATACATATAATGTAGATAAACAATATAAGAAAAAGAAAAAACAAAACAAAGCATCCCAAAACCTCTTCAAATTGCACATTTTGGATATTGTTACCTACACCATAAAAAAAGATTTCTTCATTCCAAATGACATAATTTGAACAGATAACAGAGGAAAATGAAGTCTAACATGTTTTTAAGTGTATATGTTTGAATTTGAATGCTGACATATGCATTTTCACTCACAAGAATCATAACAGATAATTAACTAATTTGGGTTGAACTCACATTGATATTGTGTGTTGTTCACCTTGCCAGAGCTTTTGTCCTTTAGAAGCTTTGCAAGTATGATTGACTGTATCTGTGGCAGCTGCAGCAGGTGCTTGTGATGTAAGCTGCAGGTATGTAATTCAGATTCTAATGTTCCATCAATGTTAAATGATGGGGTATTTTTCAGTAATTTTGCTAAATTTGGTAGGTCTCGTTGAAAAGCTGTAGGTGGTAGGGATTGTGCGGAATTCAAATACCAAATTCGGCACATGGCATCACATGAGTACCATGGTAAGATACTGTGTTAAAGGGAAATTTAACTCTAATGTAAACACGACGAGGATAAATCCCCATTATGTCATTGTACGTTGTATTCTAAAACTTATGGGAAAATATCAAATATGCACTATATGGGTTATAAATAAATAATGGTCTACAGCCATTATGTCATTTTCATTATTCATTTGGGCAGTTAGCTTCAGCTCTATATTTCTGAAGCCTTTTTACTGCGGTGTGTTTGGAAAAAAATACAGTGGAACTGGAATATTTGAATGACACCATTTGAGGTAACTGACAAACCAAGAATTACACATAAATACAATGGCACTCTTACATCTTGACTTAATTTATGTTTAGTACCCTCTCTACATCCCTGAAAAAGGTTATGACTTTTGACAAACATCCTTAGCTTCTGCCCCAATGAGTAGAGCAAATAAATATTGAAGTCACTGGATTAGCACATTCACCTCACTAATGATACAATTCAATTTGTAGTTAATTGTGAAGCTCATAACATAAGCAAGACATTTTCCTAACATATGGAGAGGAAGGAAAGTAAACAAATAAAATGTTTTTGAGTGACCAAGTGTGCAATATCTGCCTGGCATACTACACAAAGATTAATTCAATATATTCTGCACAATTTGCAATATATCCATACAAATAAAACAACAATAGAAATATATATATATATATATATATATATATATATATATATATATATGAATGGAGACCAACAACAAAGCTATCTTGTTCTCTCTGTCAGCAGGGCACAAGAAAGCTTTAAAGCTCTGAGTGGTGGATTGATGTCATACACAAATTGACCGATGCATTTCTGTGTGCAATCATACTTCTAGAAAAACTGGATGACCACAGATTATTTGCACTTCTTTTTGCAAATTACGTAAACAGTGGCTTAGGCAAACGTATTTGACACAGGCTGATGCACAAAAAAGAATATATAAAGGAACTGGTCAAATCAGTTCACAGCATGTCTGTGGTCACAGATGAGTCAACAGATGGCACAGACAAGCCATTTCCCCGAAGTTGACAAAGTCATGGGAGCTGTAAAAAAGGGAAGGGTTTTAAGCATCATCCAAGCATGAAGTTGCACTGCACTCTTCTAAGAAATGAAATAACTGAGCAAGGTTCAAACTTACTGATAAAACTCCCACCTGAGCCATGCAAAAGGAGATGGGACAATTGCTGTCATACCATTCCCAGTACCTCAATTTCTTTTCCAGATTTGTGGACCTGAAGCTGGATATCTTATTGCAAAATACTGCTGTACTGGTACTGTGTATAGGCGAGCAACTACAGGGTGCAGACTTCTATATGTATTTTAGGACCTTAAAACGGCTTGGTGTGCAACGGTAAAAGTCAAAGAGGAATGCCAGGTTACGGTGAATACAGTTTATTGTACATTATGGTAAATAATGGCAATATACAATGGTGCAAAATGTGAGTAGTGGAATAGCTATATACGCGAATGGCGCACCAGAGGACATTTTGGCTGTAAGCCTATCAAACCACATTAACCTTTGTAGTAGCCTACAGCTGGGTGCTCACCTGTTCACTTTTGAATGGTGTTCCAAGATCTTTAGTTCGCACCCATTGTACACCATCAAAGACACCAACTTAAGCTTGACAGAATGCTTATCCAGTAGAATGCCAAACTGCCGTCTTTTTATCAAACCCTGATGACCTCTAGTCAGCTCAGTAAAGTCTGTTTTCCTTTAGGGGTCTGATAAGATGGACACTGCTGTAAAATCACCTGACACTAATATCCACACTGAATACAGCATGTGAGAGCAACATTGCTGTAAACCTTCATTAAGTGGCAATTAATTTCCTAACATAGATTACTGGGGTGATGTAAAGTGATAACTGTCTATCACAAAAGACTCTATTGACCTAATGCTGAGGGAAGACTGAAATGCAGGTGAGAAAACTGCTTTGGAAAAACCCTGACCCTAGTCATTCTGAATGCACAAAACCATTAGATGTTGAACTAAAACAGCTGGAAATGTACGAATTATGAAACAAAAGTACAAACATGTTTCTGCTCATTGAACATATTTGAATGTGCTTGGCTACCTTTCATCTTCACCTGCCTTTCATCTTCAGCTGTGATGCTTCAGAGCAGACACACATTAATAATTTAAAGTCATAAAAGGTACCAGAGCCTCTTAAGACTGAAGTGCAGTTTTGAAGGGAATCGCAAGTGCTTTTTAAAAACCTTTTACCCCCACAAGTTTGCACCGCTCTTAAATAAAGCCTTCTAACTTTGTGGCAAAACACACCAGAGACATAGATGATGACAGTATTTGAAGGAAACAGGTGTACCATTAAGACTAAAGTAAAACGTATGAAATATGTGAGGAACCATGCATGGAACACACATAATATACTCATAAGAGTAAAAAGAAGACTGCCTTATAATTTACTTAATCTGCTGTTTATTTATCAAAACCCACATCAGCCAGTGGTAAAATTATGGTATACAGTTCACCCCCAACGCATCACATTTTTGCCACATTTTTGCCACATTTAATCTCCAGTAAATGCCATGACTTTAAGATACGTTGTAACATACTGTAACATACTCAGAGTGTTTGTACAACCCATCAGTTGTGACAATGCATGTCCTTTTTACATGAGTGAACATTGCTTCACATGTGCATACAGCCATGTCCAGCAGCAGTGTGTACGTCATTGTCATGAAGCTTCTTAACCTTTTGAAGAAAATAAAGACATTGAAGATTAATATAATACTTTACTTATTTTTATTCAAAAACTCATTGCTTTTGTTGAATAAACTTTGTTGATTTAAATAAATATAAGTGATAGTACAAGCCCAATAGCCCTCAGTATAAGAAATAACTATGATGGTTGGTCAACAGTATAAACTAACATATTGTGTAACTGTAATTACACCACCAATTACAAAAACATTTTTTTAAATGTGCTGCCTTTTAAATTCAGTGCAGTCTGGTAAAAATAGGTAGTATATCTGGCTGTGTCTTTTTCCATGTGAGCCAGTATCTTTATTAAAACATTGCTGTAAGCAGCGATGTTGGGGGCCAAACACCAAGGGTAAGCCACAGAGCATCGAGTGAAATTTGTATCCTTCTGAGATTTTTGCAAAATAAATAAACAGATAACAAAACAGGCACCAAAGCACTCGGCCCATATGAAGTTAAAATGGCTTTATTACAATGCATAATGTAATAAAGGCATTTTAACTTCATATGGGCAGAGTGCCTTTTGTTTTTTGATTCATGTTTTTTATGCTCACCAAAGCCCTCCTCACTGCTCTGCATCCATGAAGTGCTACTTTTTTCTACTTTATTATTCATTAAATAAATAAAGAAATTATGCAACAATTTAGTTGCCTTCATACCAGTTGTGTTGCTGGGGTGCACTGCCTGCTGCAATGGGATAGAGAGACAAGCAATGTGTGCAAGGTCCAGTCCGTTGTTCCTCCCAGCCTGCCGCATGCACAGGTAAGGTCCTAATGGTGCTGGACCACCAGCCAGTCTGACACTGAAAGTCTGGGCGTGCTCGTCCACACTATGGCTGAAATGGTGCAAAGGTGAATGTGTGGATGTGTTCAACCAGAGAGCCTTCTCACTGATTCTCCAGGCCGATAAGATCAAACGACACCTGCTGAGGAAATGTCACTGTGCAAAAGATAATTTGTCCATGCTGTTGTATTGTCCAGGTCGTTGTATTGATGAACATTTAGACATTTGCTGAGGATTAAATAGATTTCTAAGACAAATACCAAGCAGTGCTTTTTTTCTCTACGAACCACAATGGCAGGAGAATAAACTTTAAATATAAATGGGCAGTTTGACACATTCAAACAGTTGAGCAAAGAGAACATCAGTCATAGTAGCTACTCAAAGCATACGCTGGCCCAGTGCAGCAGTACCCCTTAGGTGCAGCTTACCATGCATGTACAGGTCACCCCTGCCCCAGAAGGAGTCCCAGTGCCTCATAAACCTGTACCCCTCTTTTCTGCACCAGGTTTGTAGCCTCCACTCTGGTTCCCTCTGCTTGCAGGTGGTACCGGTAGTATTCCAGAGAAAAAACTACCGTGGAGGTTCTGCTCCTAATCTTTTCGGCTAGCCCCACAAATTTATCCTGCAGAACCTCAGACCTACCATTACCCATGTCATTGTTTCCTACGTGAATAGGAACTGGATCCCTCCCCGCCCTGGCCAGAAGCGTGTCCGCACACTCCAGGAGATCTCCTACCTGGGCACCAGGCGGGCAACACACTGTACAGGATTCCTTTTCATGTGAAAAGACTATGCTGTCTACCTCCCTAATAACTGAGTCCTCCACTACCACTAACTCCCTTTTCCAGGAGGATGTGGCCATCTGGCTGTCCAATGTCTCATCAGTCCTTACACTCTCAGGGTCAAGGGCCAGGTCAAATTCCTGAAAAAGCTGGGATTGGTTGGACACCACAACCTCCGGAGATGCCACTCCTGTGTGGTATGAACACTGTTTTCTGTGCTTGCACCCTACTGTCACCCAACTATCTCTCTCTGTCTGCTCTGAAGTGTCCCCCCTTCCCAGCTGTGGCATGCGCACCAGTCCTTTGAAAGACATACTACTTATTTCCTGGAATGCTACCAATTATGAACTGTAGACTCCAGCAATTTGGCACTCATGATCAAGGATCTTGCTCTCAAGGAGCTCAGTAATCTGGCAACAGAGGCATAAAAACTCACCCTGGAAATCACTTACCAGAAGCGCGATCATACTGCATCTCTCACACAGCTTTAGCCACATTTTAACCCTCTAACTATCTCCCTATCTCTCCCTAAGTCTATGTAGATCAGCATTATGTAAACCATGGGTTCGCCGTAATACAGTGGAGAATATTTTGTATTGTTGGAAAGCTGATGTCATGGGGAACAAGTTGGTGTCTTTGGTGGTGGGACGCTCTCTAAAGATGTTGACACCTATGGATCAGCACCCAGCCAAATACAAAGGTTAATCCAGTGTGGTATGCTTACAGAGAAAGTGCAAGCGGCGGGGGGGGAGGGTGGGGCTATATAATGGGAAAGGAGAAATAGTTTGGGGAGGCTTGTCAGTACAACCTGCACACATTCGTGTATAGCCTCACAACACACATATTTTTGTACCTTTGTATACTGTCATTACTGAACACACTGTGCACTAAACTGCATTCACTTTAACATGGCATTCCTTGTTGACTGTTACCACTGCACACTTAGCAGTTTCAGGGTCCTAAAATTAACATGGAACTCAGGATATCTCCATCGTGTAATCACTCGCCTATATACTAGTGCCGTAGCAAGATACACAATTGTGTTCATGTAGGTTACACACACCAAAGGCACGTTTGTGTCTACCAAGACAGATAGCAATCCATATAGAGCCACACTACTGGCAGATAACTTGTAGTCTCTATGTAAAACAATTAGCACAGAGGAAAGGTTAAAACATCATTTTGGAGTCAGATAGCAAAGATATCTTTACATTGATCCCGTTACAGTAGCACTGGGTAAGACTACATGTGTTCCTTCACCACTCAGATACTTCTTCTGTTTGATGTATGCAAAGGGTTTTCTACACAACAGATAGAGGCTAAGAGATGGAAACATCAGTTGGTTGGTTGACATCTTTTTTCAAGAAAACTGACCACATTTTCAATACAGCTGGGCTGTCTAAAGGTATTCACTGACAGTGACATGAAGAGCATTCTGTCATTCTGTATGGACAAGTTAAATTTGCAGGAGCACAAACCGTTTTTACTCCCAGAAGTTACATTGATGCAGGATTCTGCATTTTTCACATAGAAAAAAAAATGAGGCTCTATTTTGAAAACACAGATATTTTGGTATATTGATTCAAGATGAGATGTGTCTGTACAGGTCTGCAAAATAGATTTGTAATTGTCTTTCTGTACAGTTAGCTGGGAAACAGATTGATGTGGCTGACAGGAACTTATCCTAAAGTAAAAAATGTATGGTATCTCTGGCCACCTGGAACAATAGCAACCGCAATTAACTGATTTCAAGTTGCATGCTTTTCAGTTTTAACTGTGAAAATGTATACAAACAAGCACTGATTAGAGGAAAGAGGCAATCTGGCAGTGCTGGAGGGAACATAGTTTTGTAATCTGATGGATTGAACACCCGGGCAAGAGGTGGGCTACCTCGTTACACCTGGGCTACCTGGGCTACCTCATTACAAAAATAAAGAAATAAGATTAAGTCAATAAATAAATACTTGGAAAGCTAATCAAACTGACAATTCAGCAAATAAAAATGCAGGCCCCCATATGATTACATTTGTGTTAATCTCACACAGTTCTTCATACCACATAGTAGCTTCACTCCACCAGTTTCTATGTCACATATTACCTACTAATGCATAAACAAGATGTGCTGTCCTCATTCATTTTATAAATTATGTAGCTAACCTTAGCAAGGTATTGTAATTTGATCTATAATTCATGAACATTTAAAACTAGCATGCTAGATCAGTGTAGAAAGTTTAGTGAAGTTTTTAGGGTCACATAACCTACTGAGTAAAGGATGTCATGGATGCTGCTTTTACCACAGATGTGCAAATACAGAGTTAATTCAACTGTAGACAAAAAAGCATTTGTGGAGTGTTGCCACATTAGCACTGAATTGCATTGAATGTCTGATTTATTCATTACTACTGTTTTAAACACAAATGAAATTGGACAAGACATAGGCCATAACATCACTGGGGTTCTGGTCAAATTCACCTGTATTTAATATAGATATAACTCTACTGTTAAGCTCTTAAGAAGAATGACTTTCCACATGGTTGAACTGCTGTTTCTCCTGCTGTTACTCCTTGCTATACAAAATAGCTTGAACTCATTTTGAACACTTTGAATCAGGGCACAAAAGGGGACAAAATCGCATCCCCACTCCTCACATAAAAGGAATAAATTGTGAAGCCCACATTTTACAACACTATAGTCTTGTCTGTGGAATCAAAAGAATAGTGAGCGAATGAGTGAAACATTTTCACAACCAGAAGCACAAAAACACATCCCTCAATAAATGGCAAAAAACCGAAGTAACTGCATTGCAATTGTGGTGCAGTAAATATGCACGAAAAACTGGAGAGGAAGAAAAAGCAATTACTGGCATGTTTTTGATACACGGCGCAGTTTCTTTATAATGTATTGATTGCCCACAGCGAGAACTTGAAAGCAACTATGTGAAACGTGGCTCTGATTAATGTAGTGGCTGTTCAATGGACTCTGTATTTAGATCTCTGGTGGAAGGGAGAAGCGCTTTTCTTTTTTTTCTTTTCTGCTTCACTTTTGGTGACCTCAGAAGCCTGTTCTGTCCCCAGGGTTTTCACTTCTGGTGAGGGAGCTGATGGCTACAATCGCTCGGCATACATCTCTTTTTTAGTTGAAGGAAAGTATTTTGGCTTGTTATGGAGCTACTCAGTGTTTCTATAGTGAATACTTTACTGTTGAGCTAGACACAAATTGACATATGTTGTTACAAGAAGTGTCTGCGGGTGTGTACACAGTGTTCCTAATATACTCTTCCATTTCTTTTACTAAAAAACACAATTGTATAAAAATATGCATTCACCAGTTTCCATTTATTACATTTGTATAATGGCATGTCTTTCAAGCAGTGACATCAAAACACGTGAGTTTGGCCTGCATTATGAAGATCCTCATGAAGCAGATTCACATTTTCATCCTTGGGGATCTTGTGCCTTGTGTTTTCATGAAGATGAATTTTTACAAGCTGTGCAAATGCATAGGTATGACATACAAATCCATGAAAATGTATTTGCCCCCTTCATGATTTCCTTTATTATTGCATATTTATCACACTGAATGATTTCAGATCTTTAGACAAAATGTAATATTAGACAAAGACACAATAATAATTTAATTTATTTAATGAAAACATCATAAAACACCCTTATCACTTGTATAAAAAAGTGATTGTCCTATAAACGTAATAATTGGTTGCACCTTTAGCAGCAATAACTGCAATCAAACACTTCCTGTAATTTAATATCCATCTTTCACTTCGTCGTGGAAAATTTTTTAGTCCATTCATCTTTGCAGAACTGCTTTAATTCAGACAAATTGGTATGTTTTTAAGCATGAAGTGCTTGTTTCAGGTCCTGTCGCAGCATCTCTATTGGGTTCAAGTCAAGACTTTGACTAGGCCTCTCCAAAACTTTAATTTTGTTTCTTTTCAGCCATTAGGATGTGGACTTGCTTTTGTGTTTTAGATCATTGTCTTCCATAACCCAATTATGCTTCAGCTTCAGCTCACGGACAGATGACCAGACATTCTCCTTAAGAATTTTCTGGTACAGAGTAGAATTCATGGTTCCTTCAATAATGGTATGTTGTCCAGGTCACGAGGCAACAGGGCATCCCCACACCCATCACGCTATGAATGTAACATGAAATGTTGTATGAATATAAACATTTCACAGTGTCGAGTATTAAGATTTGTTTTCATCCTTATGATAATGTTTATGCCTTAGAAATAGTTGCCATTTTTCCAGCCATGAAGTGAGGACATTTTAAGAGCAATTGCATTCTGTGTAATAAATATTACTTTTATATCTGATATCCACTAGCATCTGATATATACTTTAGTCTTTATTCCCTCAAGCAGAGGGCTTCTCTATCTCTTACCTGCTGTCAAACTATGATTTATTGACACAATGCTGCCAAACCAGAACTGAGCAGCATTTGCTTACATGACTACATTACTTCTATGGTCTGGCACCAACACGATAATGCATCACAATCAGTCTTAACCCTATTTTAATAATCCAGCCGCAGTGCTTTGCGAGACAAACTGGAATGAACTGTGTCTGAGCTGTGCTGTTCTTCCTCCTTTGGCTGAGCTCATTACTGTTTATTTTCTTTCTTTTTTCTGAGTTAGTGCTGCTCTTTTTCTGTTTGTTTTTGCCCATCCAACAAAGACAGTAAAACCGATGACAAATTAAACTATTCATTCAGCCGGTTTCCTCCATATGCATACACAATTTGACATTGTGGTCACACCATCAGAGGGCTGTGTTAGTATATTAAAATCAATTATTGAGCAAGGTGCCCATATTAAAAAGACCATTTAAACCAGTCACAGTGCTAATTTTTGTGCAGTCGACTTCCTGTTTGCTATGTCATTTTTTATTTATTTTTTTAACAGGAGAGCTCAAACCCAAAGCAGATCTGTTGCTTATTCATCTTTGAAACCTGCTGTTTTAAATCAGGATGTTCTTGTTTGCTAGCATGAGATTATCCACAGCAACCCACTGGCTTTTGATGGGATTAAAGTTAAATGTTTCTGAGGAGACCATCTCCTCAACTGAATGAATGAATAAATAAATAAATAAATCTCTACCACAAGCATTTTCTCAGACTACCCTATAACCCTAGGCTGTTGTACAGCGACAAAATATGTGGTAATGTCTGCCCAGAATTCAATTACTCCAACTCAATGTTTGGAAGGATGGGCAAAGAGAGCCACATCTATTTTTGACATTCAGGGCAACTTCCACTCTTAATTACCCCAATCATTTATGTGATCTGACATTTTAGCTGCATTTAATGAGCTCAGGATTGAAAGCTACAAATGCTGTTATTGTGTGCCTATATTAAACATTTTACTGTGTTCTAATGTATGAGTGAAATGTCATTTGTGTATACAGCCACATTGTTGTGAGAATTTTAATCACACAAGTGCACCTAATGTACTGAAAAGGATGCACTGATTCCAACAGTGTTGCTCTCTACTTTTCTGATGAATCAGTTTTAATCTAACTGCAGCATTTGAACTGATTTAACCCTATCAAGAGAGATGTCTTGTTTGCAGTGGTAGAATCCATGCCAATACTTATAAACTCTTTTGAATATAAATTAAGTGCATTACACACGGCCATTGACAAACAGTAATAAAATTGCTATAAAGAAAATATTTTACCGTCATACTATACCCTCAAATTAAAGTTGACAGTCTGCACTACACCTCATATTTCTCGTTTCATTTCATATCAATGTGCTGAAGTTTAGAGCCAAAAAGTACAAAAACTGTGCCAATGTCCAAATACTAACGGACGGCACTGTGCATGTTGCACATAATTTTGCCTGAAGCATTTTTCTTTCTGCCACCATGATTTCTAGTGCTGCTGGCAGACATATTGATTAGCATTTTAACATACTTAAAGGCCCTGTTTTTGCTACTTAAGCAAATTTTTCTTGTTCTATTTTTTCTTCCACCTTAATTGCAGTGCCAAGCCTGTTTTTACTCACAGCAGATTAGGTCTGGCAACAGTTCTGTGATGCTTTCTTTGGGTTTCTCAACAACATTGTCCACTAAACCACAGCCTTTGGTAAAAAAAGAGATTTTCAGGCAGTATTATTTGCTCACCCGGTGTCTAGAATAATAAACTACCCCTAATGTTTTCATTGCAGCTGACAGAAGTGAAAAACCTCTGGCACTCACTCTGCCTGAATATTGACATTCACTAGCTGACCAATCCCAGTATTCCTTTCAGCTGCCATCTGATTCTGTGCACAGACACAATGGGTTACACATGACCATGTGCTTTCAATTGACTTAATGCGTCTTACTTTTTAGTTAATCTAATAAAGCAGGTGTGATCTTTTTTCCCCCCATCGTTTTGTGCCCCCACAGATGAATTTTGCCCAAGGTGACTGCCCTTGTCACCTATGCCTACAGCTGGCCCTGCTCAAACTAAAAATGGGCACTTGTACTATAAAGAAAAATTGCTTCAGTCAAAACTGCACTTTTGCTGTCTTAGGGCAGAGGCATATGCTTCATCTTATGTGGATGTCTATCTGTGCACATGCCAGGCACAAAGTACTGGAAATCACTTCTATCTATTGATTGTATACTGTGGCTGTTCACTACAAGTGGAAGTATTTAGCACTGACAAATAGCAGCTGTGAGAGGTGTTGAGACTGCAATTTAGGTTTGGAGCATAATGGATTCTGGCTCAGGTATAATACTATAAAATAGCTGAATACTGTACTCAACTAGTAGTGCCATATTTTTACCACATCCCTCACACATTGCCACTGTTGGTGTAGTGAGGTTTCATCAGATCAAATTAAGTTCAACAACCAATTAGAATTCTGTACGCCTGTAGAGCCCAACTTAGTGAAATGACATAGACATAGTTTGGATATAAAGGATATATGTCCACTGGCTATGATAATGAATATACAAATTAGCTAATTGAAAACAATAATGTGCATAATATGAGGAATAATAATGTACAATTCTTAATCTTAATTCCTCTGCAGAGGAATTGATAATGCTGTGGCAGTTGAACATGGAGGTTAACAGCACTAACATTTGACAAAAGTAAATTGGTGTTATGGGTTAGTGACACAGTACTCTATATTGCATGTTCAGTTCATTTAATCAGTCTCATAAAATGAAGTTTCAACAAGGTCAGGCAATTTGATTTTCCAGACCAACACAGGCATACCAAAATAAACCACAACAACAAACAGCAATAAAGTGACTAAATGAGATTACAAGTTTTATGCTATCCTATTGGTTGATGTCAGCGTTAAATAAAATGCTCCTCATTTCCTCCTAATAGGGGTGTTCCTGTGCCAAGCTGATGGCTAATTGATCAAGCAGTGAGTTTATTCACAATATTATTAATTGTGAAGTTATTATGAGTCACAACAGGAAGGGGACAGGCACTTAATTATGCCTTGGTTGACCAGAAATAGTTAGTGGTGAATGTGACTCAGCAGAGGTTCAGTCTTATGGTCAGGAAGCCAGAGACCACAAATGTTCCTGTGTAAAGCTGTACATTGTTACACTGGATTGTATAGTGATTCAAAATGAGTGTCATACGAGACTTAAGCTACAACAGTATGAGGCATGAATCCTCTATTATCCTGACCAAAGTTTCATACTGATGCTATTTAAGAGTGAGGAAATAAGGGCAACTAGCCTGCTGCCTGGTTGAAGTAACCTACATTATTCTGTGTGATTTCAGAGCTGGCCAACAGCTTGAAATGTGGGATGGACTTCCTGCTCGTTGCCAATCAGCTATGAGTCTCAACACATAATGAGCTCAAATAGTTTCATTTTCTTATCTCCTCTGTGCTCTGCATGTCTTCTTCTCTTCCTGATTGGAATGAAATCCAAGGCTCTGGATTAAGCCAGGCCTTGCCTTCTTGTTCAGAATTACGTTGTAAGTGACATTGTTTTGTAGGGTGGGGAAGTCTAAGTTTGATTCTATGTTTGTTTCAGTGTGCAGCAGAAGGACACCATCCAGCCACAGCTGAATTAAAAAAGATAATACTTACCTATTAAAACTGCAACTGTGTTTGAGCAAAATACATATCATATTTTTGAATATATATTATGTCTTGTACAGAAGTGTTTTTTGTTGTCCTGTTCTTTTAAGTTGTGTCTGCTCATTAATATCAGCTCAAATTAATTTAGGATAATAGTTGTTAAAATTAATTAACTGGTGCCCCTCATTTCGAGGATACCCTTGATCCACCTTCAGTGTAGATGATTCAGAACGGTTAAGTCATATTTTATTACCAACTTTCAGCTACATCCATGCAATTTGATTCTCATGAATTGAAGCAACAATTTAGTGACTAATTGTTTCTTAATTTTTTTTAAAATGCCGGAAAAAAAATTCATTGAAATAAAATTACCTCAGGTCATTCATGTATGTGAGTCACCGCTTCTCACCTATCATGATCCTCTCACTCTGTAACTTTGTTAAAGCTGGAAGGCTATCATTACCACCATATTTCACTGTACAAATTATATCATTTTCAACATAAGCATCCCTATTCTACTGCAAACTGCTTTTGAAAATTCAGTTGGAATGAGGTGTCATAGTCAGATGAGAGGAAACTAAGCTTTTTGGCTAGACACACCAATGGTGGTTTTGGCATTGTGAAAAGACATTTTCTCAGATGTTAAATAGTGAGATGATACAGAATATGTCACATAAAACATTTTCCTGAAACATCATTCCGATAGAAGTTAACTGAAGTAAGAGTGCTTTCCATGACAACGGCAGTCACTGTACAAGTGATATTTATAGATAACAGGTTTTATAGTGAGGTTCAACAACCAATTAGAATTCTATACATCTGTTGAGGCGAACTTAGTAAAATAATGTGGACACAACAATGGTTTGGAAAATATTTTATTTGCTATGATAATGACTATATGAATATGCTCATTGAAAACAATAATTTGCATGAGTGATAATATTATGACAATCAGAAGAAATGATAATTCTGAAATGCTACATATAGAAGTTATGCTATAGAATTACTACCGTTTAACAGATGTTATTCGTGTTATGTGTTAGTGACACGCTACCCAATATTATGTGGTTAGTTTGTTTCATCAGTGTTAACAGGGAAAAACAGCAATTTCTGGAAATGTTCTATTCCAGACCAACACACACATAGCAAAAACAAAATACAATTTTCAACAATGTAAAACAACAAGGTCAGGGAATTTGCTATTCCAGACCACATTCATAGCCCTAATCAGGTATTACAAATTTTAAGCTATCCTATTGGTTGATGTCAGTGATAAATAAAATGTGTTTCAATACTGAACGGCAAGAAGGGGAAGGCCAATCCAAGTTCTGTTAAATGTCAGCTCATCAGCTGGTCCAAGGTCCTGGCAGGTGTATGGACTCCGGGGAGGCTTCTTCTCTGAAGTCAGGTTCGTAGCGAAGTTCGATTCAAGACAACTTGGATGTGCACAGATCTTGTATTTTGGCCCGTGCCGCAAGGGAGATATTGGAGGAAAGTCTGAAGACACTGTACTTGTCCCCAAACCAGCTTGGTTTACTTTGCTTATGGTGGCAGCCCGACTCTGTCTCGGTGATCAGGCGAGAAGCAGGTTGGGATGTGCAGCGAAGTCTGCCAAGGTCCTTAAGGGGTGTGTCTGGAAGAGTTAGACTCTGTCTTTGCCATCAGAGCAATATTGGCAAAGTTCGATGAGTTTTTATGGTCTCTGACATGATGGAACCCCACTTCCCTTCCTGAGATCAAAATTGGTAGATGGTTTTTGGCACCCAAACATTTGATTAGCCTATTGTATTGGAGCTGTCAAACACTGACATCTAAGCCATTTGTTGCCACTTTAATGTATTACTGTACTAAACTGGGTTCCCCATTTTCATCTCAAAGGGGTTGATCCTGCACAAACTGATGCCCAGTCAATCAATCAGAGAGTTAATTGCAGAGTCATAAGAAGAAAGGGACAGACACTTCATTTTGCCTTGGTTGACCAGAAAGGATAATTGTGAACGTGGCTGAACAGAGAGTTCAGTCTCATGGTGAGGCCAGAGTACACAAATATCCTTGTGTATCGTTACACAGGGTACATGAAGTGATAACCTTAGTCACGACAAACTCATTGAATTGGAGGATTATCAGGCAGATGAATGAGCAAAAAAACATCCAAAATTCACAGTTATAAAGGTAATATTCAGTCATTATCACTGCAAACATGACATGGAACAAGGTTAATCAAGCACAGTTCATTCCTACAGTCCTTAATTGTGATATTTGCATGAGTAAACACAATCTAGTATATTTTTCACATCTTTAATTATCATTGTTACATTTGATTACATTAGAACCCGACAGCACTAAAAACATTGCTACTGAATTGAACAAAATTTGGCAGTGCAAGCAACTATCACTATATTTCCAGTCTGTCAGAGATTAATCGTGAGTGAACTGAGATTCATTTTCAAAGTTTTTTCAGAAACAGAAAGTCAAGCAGGAACACAGGTACATCTATACATTACATAAACACATTGACATAATTTAGCATTAAAACACATAACAACAGATCAATTAATGTGTCATTGTATCTGAACATTGCCCTCTGCAAACATATGTTTATCCTAATAATGATAGAGAATGAGAATATTGACTTACATTACAGTGCATCTAATGCTGGAGAGTGGACCATCATCTTAAGCTCTGGCTGCTTTTGCCACTAACCCCCTGCAACTAATACAGAAGGCAGCCAGGCTACTTTACAATTTTCTCAAGTGTGCTCGTGTCATACCCCTTTCCACCTCACTTCATTGGCTGCCTGTTATAGCTTGCATCAATTTTTAAACGCTGGTACTGGCCTACATGGCAGTGAATAGAACAGCTTCACCATACCTCCAGTCAATCTTAAAACACCCCAAGCAAATGTACTCATTCCACAACCTGGAGGCACCTGGCTCTCTCTTCTTTGTGTTCTCGCTTCTCCCAGTCACAGTGCCTGTCTCTACTGACTATACACAGTGGTGGAACTTCTGCAGAGTGGTCAACACAATGCAATTACTGGCTATATTCCAATGCAGACTGAAAACCCACCTCTTAAGAATGTCTCTTGGTTTCTCTCTCATTCCTATCCCCTAGACCTCCCTTTTTGTACTGATTTTCTTAATTCTTAAGTTATACTGTTTATGTTTTATATTTCTCTTTTTAATGCTTATGATGGAAGTTATTTGCATGTATTTAGAATGTGTACTTTGGGTCTTGGTTAACATAAATAACTTTCACTTTTGTGTGCATCTTTACCCACTGGTCTGGTAACGTCTTTATCTAGGGTAGGCACCATTGCTTATTTTAATGAAGTGAGTACAATTATGTTTCTCCCATATATATAACTCCCCCTGGAGTGCCTGCTAAATTAATGTAATGTAACAACTTTATTGTCTAGCACTATTTACATTGCCTGATACATTGCCTGATTGCCACCTTTAAACGTGAATGATAATTCTGTGAATTGCAGGCGTTGAACATAGGCCTTGATACATTTTTTTACTTGTTAAACTAATTGTGTGACTGAATGTGAAATATTTATTGGACACAGTTCAATAATTACATTTCTGAATTTTTCAGGCTCTGAAACAATGCTTCCAGGCTTTTAATGCGGCATGGTTGGCAGTTAAGAATTGTAGACAAGAATTATGCAAAGACTGTAACAATACACAGAAATGTGCATGATTTATTATAATAGATGTCTCAGCAGGGCCATGCGGCTTAACCATGTTAACAGGCTCGTAGAGTACTAGGAACCTGTGGCTTTACTACAATGAATGGGCAGAATTTCTGTGATATTGTACTCTGTAATTCTTTTGGTTTGATCAGCAGTAAATGTTCTCATCTGCCCACCACACAGTGAGCATACCTTTGCAGGTTCAGTGTATTTGCATGATACAGTATGTATTATCACTATTCATACCCTTAACTTCATGCACTGGCCCATCCCCAACAGAAAGCAATGGAAGGAGGTTCTGAAAGCTGTTTCTGTAATGGATGGAGCAATAGGAGGCTGAAATGAATAAGAGTACAATTTAGGGAGGTGTATTGAAAACACATGATGTGGACGAATGAGTGGGAAGCAATTTCTTTGTGGCATGGAGCCAGTGTACTGCAGGGAGGAAAATAAAGGACGCCATGGAACTCTTCCCAGAAGCACTTGCTAAAGTACTTAAAGCTAAAATAAGTGGTTCATTTACCAGTCATTTATAACAAAAGACTGCAGCAGCATTCTAAGATCATTCAGTTTTAGTTCAGGTTACACTGAAACTACTTATGTCCACAGTCCTGTGATAGGCACTACTAGATCTAGAATTCAATAAATGATGTTCATAGTTTTAATATAACTGAGAGATACATTAATGCTTACTGACAGAACATAGTCATTCCTATTTTATGGATTTTACATATTAGAAAACATCAAAGACTGATTATTTTTTCAATATTCTTCTTTAACTTTTATTGCCATTCCATCTTTTAAGGGAATAAGATCACTTCTGTCACTTGTTTGTTTATCTGTAATATAGGTACAGTACATTTTCCAGAAACATGTCTGTTACATTTTTTTGCTTGTGGAAAACGTTGTATCATCATGCTATATCAGTCAAATGTTATCATTTTGTTTGCTGTAGAGACTAGAGAGGATATACACTCCTGGGCAAAAAGAAAATGAGCCATTCTGTTTTAGTCATTAATGTCTTCCAAATTAATACAAGTGTAATATAAAGACCCATGTTATTTTAAAACAGCTTGCCTATCTTCCTGAGAGCCTGCTCATCAATATTTATCATCAAAATGGTGGATTCGTATGATTTTTTCTGAAGAATAATCTGAACCTGTGGTTTGAGAAATGTGGTTCCACAGTAAAGAGAAAAGGCTCTGGAAGACCCAGAGGCACCACGAGTAAAAGACTCAAATTGTTAGTTCTTAAGAAATTAAAGAGAGAGAGAGAAAAAAACGATGACTTTTAGCTGAATATGGGAAGTGTGATTCAGACTAGTTCCACAGAGTCCTGTGGAGTGATGAGTAAAAATTCTGGCAACGTAGTGATGCCCCAGATAGGTGCCTTCGTAGTTCAGGAGAAAGATTCAACACTGAATGCATCAGTTAAGCATGAAGGAGGTGGAGTCATGGAGTCGAGGGCATTTTCCTCTGGTGGTGTCGGTGAGCTGGTGCGGTGTGACCAGACAATCAATGCAAGATAGTATGAAAAAGGATTGCTTCCGGCAATCCACAAGTTATTTTCTCAACAGAAAAAAAACAGAAGTCATTTTTCAGCAAGATAATGCTCTGGCCCATACAGCCAAAGTGACCAAAAAGTGGCTAAAGAGAAATTCCGTGAAATTCACGGCCAGGTCAGAGTCCAAATTTGAGAATATCTGAACAACCTGGTTGGTCAAATGGTTTCTAGCTGTGATCAGTTGTGGGAAGCTATTGAACACAAGTGGAATAATATTGACATTTCAATGTGCAAGAGACTTTCTGAAAGTTTGATCAAAAGACTAAGTTGTCTGCGTAAATCTAAGGGAAAATCTATCCCATACTAATTAATTATTCATTTCCCAGTGCTTTTGTTGCCCTTGAATTTATCATTAAATAATAGCAGGAAAAACTTTTAAATTGGGCTTGGCTGATTTTATTTGCCCAGGAGTATACTATGTACCACTTGCAGCACCTGACTGTTTTCTGCAAATACCTGAGATTCCCCAGCTCTTAAGAAGTTGACCTATTTTCTGACATACAATCTGAAAATGATCACGCCCTTTATCCATGCACAAAAATATGGGTTATTTCAACAAGGATCATGTTGAAAGGCAGTTCTATTCATGTTTAATTGAAAAATGCATTTTATTATCTGAGCAGATGTTGTTTGGTGGAAAACTTTAGGAAAGCTATTTAAACCTGTGACAACCTCAAATGTTGGCTAGTCATATTCTAGGGGGACAGAGAAAAACAGATTCTCTTCCAGCAAATAAAAATGTTGGTACCAATGAAACCTTTTTTGCCCTGGATCATGTAAATGTAAATAAATAGCATGTGCAACTGTCTGAAGTTGGTTAACAAATATTTCACACAGCAGTTTTGTAATGTTAGCATCCTGTTTTGCTTTATATACATGTTCTTTCATTACAGCAAATTACTCCCTCTCCCAATGACCTTGTAAGTACACTTTAATAACCGAGGTGTACTCAGTGTAAATGCCTAAATCTACTAATCTCAGCTCCAATAAATTAGTACCTTGGCCTCTTAATAAAATAAATATTTTAATTGAAAAAAAAACGACCCGTCTCAACAACCTGCCATTAAAAGTACTGATGTCAAAATGAAGCCAAGTTACAACAAACAATATTGGCTAATTTAGCTCACACAAATTGAACAAGCTCTATTCCAAAGCAATGCAACTGAATTGAACCAATGTTTCCTAAATAATTTAATGAAGCTTGGCCCTATGGTTTTTCATCTTACCATCTGAAGAGAATTATCTGCAGGTCAGCTGTATTACACATATAAAAATGCTAAAACTGACTATATGTTTGAACAATTGCTGCATCCAGGGCTTTGGATATATAAAAAGCACAACATGAATAATCATTTTACATAGTGAAATAAATTATATGATTTTAATTACTTATATGATACAATATTGTAATGCACAAAATGTCGCTGTTTGCATGAATCACACAGCCGCTTACTGCCTGTGATAAGCAAACAGTAAAATGTGACGATTTGCACAATGCATTGATTATAAGTAAACAGAAACAATGGCTGTGTATTTCTGAGATCAGCAAAATACTAATGGCATATTTGTACTATTTACTCTCTGGAAGACCTGCTGGAAAGACATGGATAAGGACATTAAAACAGTCATAATGAAATCAAATTCACCAATGTGACTGCAGATTTCTTTCCTTCTTTCCTATTCATGAATGATTACTGTATACTAAGCTAGAACAAATGAGACAGCCGAGGCTGTAACACTCAGGCCTGTTCGAGAGTTAATTAATTTGAAAAATTACTTCCTGATGCCTCCATCAGCAAACCGTACTGCCCATTCTATTCTTATTGTTAGGATAATAAAAATAATCAGGTATATTTCATTATGGAGAAAATAGTTAAAAACAGGTACATATATAAAAATTTTATATGGGATGAATATTAGTGGAACATCAACCATGCAACATTTATAATAGGACTCCTCTGCATATCAGTCACTGTCAGTCTGGCAGATCAGGATGGGGGGAATAGATTATAGGACAATCTATGTGATTAATGACTGATGATTGCCTGGCATGTGGCAAGTTATTTTCCTGCATTTGATGATGAGCACCGGTTTCGCTCTTACCTGTGCCTTGTATATAGCAAGCTTATTTTCCAGGAGGGGAAAGGTCCCTTTTTTAAGGCTACAGCCTTGGACAGCAAAATGACTGGAGTAAGAGGCTGTGCAGTGAGGAAGGGCATGGCTTTCACTGAAAGAGCAGGACAGCAATAAATGAAAGTAAACAGAAGAAGATGGGTAGTTGGGGAAATCTGACTTGTCCAGCTGATGCAGGGAGGGCAGGTCTGGCAAGATGTGGAGAAAAATTAGCACCACTGTGAATGAGCACATAGATGGCAGAACTCTCATGCTTATGTAATATTGCTTGTGTAATTATTACTGCAACAAAATTAGACTGCAACGTGTCAGTAGCGACTCCCCCTTTTGCCCTGTTCAAAGAAATGCGTAAAGGAAACCAGCTGTGCAGGAAACAAAAATCATTTGAATAAATGCTGTTTAAAGATATGTGCCAAAATATTGAGAATTTTCCTGTGTTAAGGGCAATGTTGCTCAATGGTTTGTAAAAGGAAGATTTCATAATTTTTTTTTTGTCCTGGTCTGCATTTAAATGTGTGCAGTGATTTTGTGCCTGAGGAAAGGTACAGTATCTTCAAAAGATCATCAGACCCTGCAAACAGCACCATTGTGAGTGGGGGAACACATTATTTGCATGCTTCACACCCACTAATGGGACTACAGCATTATTCTTTCAGGATACCCAGAATTCCTGGCTACCCCCCACTAAACCAGCCAAATGTCTCCATTCTGCAGCCTGGCCACAATCAGCAATGCTGATTAGGCTTGTGTTCCAGATGCTGAGAACCCCTGCCTTAGTTGAATATGCCCCACCTGATCCAGATCTCCATTTAAAAATGTTTTGTAATATTTGAGCAAGCTGTGTCAATCAGAATGTCCCAATAAAAATCAGTATAAGGAGTGTTCTGAGCAATGAAATTACAAAAATACAGTGTATAGACACACACACACACACACACACACATACTTTTATAATGTCATGACACCAACAGATATAAAATAATACAAAGGTTTCAAACACTACTGTATGTTTTTACATGTGATTTGGCAGAATTGACCAGTATAAAAATACATTAGGTACATGTAATTCCATAGATATGGGGATTGCCAGGGAAAGCAAACCAACATACAATAAAGGGTCGACTTGTGATTCAGGTATAATCAGGAACATCATTCGCTATAGACCAAATCACACCTGCACATTTGTTCTAGATCCTAGACCAGGAAGGTATAAATAGGTGAGATTTCAGAAACACATGAATTGCCATTGTTATCAGTTCATCATTTTGAGATTAAAAATTCATTTCCTCAACATGTTTTTATTTATTTATTTTATTTTATTTTTTTTACCTCCAGTAAGATTTATGAAGTTGTACATATTTATGAGAAATAAAATGCAACAATCCAAACAACTAACATTAGAATCCTCTTTCCAGAGATTTGCTTCAATACCTCTTCAGGATGAACCCCAGAGCTTTACTTGGGGCTGTGACTAAAGATGTAATCTGACCAAGGTGCACGATGCCTCATTTCTGGGATGAAGCTTCAGAGGACAGCTTTAGCAACCCACACTTAGCCAATCCTCCCAAACTGCTCAGTGGTTGCACCATCTCTGCCTCCTACACTGTGTGCCTTCTCACCTTCTTCCGCTGCAGGATTTAATCAGCAAGTGTACAGCGCATACATTATACTCCGTCTATTCTGACAGAAAGAAAGAGTTTCTTTCCATCTTTGTATTCACATTATATCTGTGCCACCACAGTGTTCTGAGCACGGTTTATTTCACACACACACACACACACACACACACACACACACACCGTTGTTCTGCGGAACTGATTATATACTCGCTGCTGTTTTATTGTATTATTTTAATACACTGACTATCTATCAATTATCTTCAAGTGTTGTGTTTCTTTTTCTTGTTTTATTGCCAGGCGCTCTTGGTTCACTCCATAGCCAAGTAGGATTCTAAATGATATTGAGTGTTTCTGGGCTCTAGTATCCGTGGACATCCTCCCACAGCTAAGCAGCCATTAGCTGCATGCAAGCGTGTGAGCGGGTTAATAATGCAAAATCTCTTTTATGATTTCTATTTCGGGCAATGCAACATCATACCATGAAATACCAATAGGCAGAAAATTTACATGAAATCTCAGGAACGGTCCTTTCCACGTGACAGCAGATCAGTTGCCAGGCAGAAAGCAGAGACAAGGTGATTCATAAAAATTTAAACGATCTCTCACTTTTAATTTAATCCTGGGAGATGTTTTCAGACGTGGTTTTGATCATTTCAGAACCTGTTAACAATGAGACTTCCCATACACAGGGATGTATGCAAAATAAATGTAACTTGCAAAGACAATTATATAGAAAGACCTGCAAAACCTCCAGATAGGGAAAAATATTTCCCTTTTCCTTATGTATTGGTACCACTGAATTTCTAAGTGATATTAGTAAAGATGTCAAATAATTAATTATGGAACCTGATAAAGACTTTGAATTGTTGATTAGATAATTAGTTTTACGTTGCACTGGAGGGATAGCACTAGTATCGGCAATGTTTAAACACTTTAATGAAATGGGAGCAAATTTCAGTATAAGACTGAAATAGGGTGGTTGCATAAGAAGCCCTGTGCAACAGCAAGGACTAGCAAGCACAATAACACGCTTTGAAAATATAGTACAGAAACAATCGGGCCTGTCTGCTGTCACTTACAGAGCCACGCAGCTCAACCTTGCCAGAAGGAATAATGTACTGTATTGTCCCTTACTTGCCAGTGAACAAAAAATGAACAATTTCAACCAACCCTCAGAAACAAATTTCTAAACATTGCTTCACATAATGTTCTATAACGGTGCTAACCAACCCTGTTCCTGGAGATCTACTGTACCACCCTTTAGGTTTTCACTCCAGTCCTTACAAAGCACACCTCATTCAGTAGCTAGAGGTCTTGTTGAGCTGATAATTAGTAGAGTCAAGCGTGCCAAATTAGGGTTGACATGAAAACCTACAGGATGGTAGATCTCTAGCACCAGGGTTGGTTAACACTTTTCTATAATATAATTGCTGCGTTAGTGGCTTTATGTCTATTTAATATCTGGATTAAAAAAATAATAAAATGACTAACAATGACAACAAAATTATTTGTAAATCAGTTGCTACATTTTGATTGGTAACATAGGATTGGTCACTGAAACCTAACCACATCAATAATATGCGATTGTCTACAGTCACTGCAACAATATAAGGCATTAAGCTCAATTGAAAAAATTACTATTTCTGAATGAAATATAGTTTTTTTTTTCTTCATTCATAACAGCTATTCGTCTTGGTTGCCCCATACCACAAAAATGGTCACATTTTATAGACACAAACTGAGATGGCACGTTCACAAGAAAACAGAAGCTAATGTAAGTCTAGAAAATTGTCTCATGCTATCACATTATTTCTAAATGAGCAACAGTCATTTCAATTCAATGTGAGGAACCTTTTCAATGGATTCTAGGACACCTGTGTGCAATTTTTTTTTGCCCCGACTGACACCACATTTGGATGCACGGAGTATGCTTTATCCTGTGTGACTACATCCAGCAGAAGGCCTTTCAGGGGCATACAGACTGATGACTGCAGCCCTGACAGCATGAAAGGCTGTTGCAGCTAATCCATCAGCGTTAGTCCTGTATATGGAACAGGTGTAGACTGTCCATGAAGGCCACTCTCCCACTCCACACTGCCAAAACTCAGTCCCTTCTGACATCCCTCTCCAAATGCACACATTTTTTTGTAGATTCTGCTACAAATGTAAATGGAGGGCTTGGGAAATTTTTTGTTCAGCTGCTATTGTCAAACAAACCAGGAATTCTGTATAACTGCACCATCAAGAGCAGTAAAAACATATCAACAGTGACAGCCCAGGTATGTTTCAGAGCATAAATAATAGTGCCAGTGAGGAAGTATCATTTAAAGCAAGCCATTGCACATTTTAGTGTTCCGTATTTACAATGTAGCTGTCTCTTTAAGCATGAATGACATGCAATGCAGAATGTCAAACCATAAATGGGCATATTAACAGATATTTCCGTAGATTTTTCAAAGCAAACCACTGGCGTTTTTGCTTAATGCAATGCAGTTGACATGGATTTGTGGTGTTTTTTTCACCTTAAAATCACTTAGTTAGTGATTAGTTTAATTGCCATTGATGCAAAATACCAAGTAAAACAATAGAATAAACACAGAATGCCCTACAATTAAATATCAATGTAATTTGAGATATTAAAAACCAGTAGCCAAACAATTTTGTTGCATTTTATTGTTGCATTAAAAGCAGGCAACCGAAACCCCAAATACAAAATATTGAAATGATTCATGTCAGTTTCACATTTATGAAAAACAAAATAGCCACAGGTTTAATGTAGAAATAAACCATAAATCACCACAGGAAAAACTGTTGTGTATAATGACAAATACACAAGACAGCCAGTTTTTGATCTATTTTCAGCCACCAGTGACAGAAAGGATGCTTGTTTCTTTTGGAATGACTGTAATTTTTTTTGCTGAACACTAGATGAGGCTGCTCCTGCTATTTTCAGCCAGAATGCAGGAACAATGAGCTGCATGGTGTGTTCTGGATGGTGTAAGCAAGATAAAGCCATTATTTGTTTCATACAAGGACAATAAAGACAGCTCCCAAGCTCAATGGCTTCCCACGACTTTAAATGGAAAAAATAAATGATTTTGCACCAGAGGCAATTAGCCCACGGCAGAAAAGCTCTCAGCTTGATTGCTCACACTCACTGAGTGATTGTGATCAAATTACATAAGTTGCTTCTCGTGATGCCCAATACCGTCCATGTCTGGGAACTAGGAAATCACAGGGTATGGTATTTATTTATTATTTTACCAGCTGAGAAAGAACCATAAAATGATCAGATGCAAAATGTAAAATGATGAGGAAAAATACTGAAATAATAAACAGTGTACTGTGTCTTAGAATGGTGTATAACCAAAAAAATAAACTAAAAAACTAAAAGTGATGCACTGCTCACATTGCTTTAAAATGATATTTAACTGTGAAGTTAAATGAAAACTTTGTAACAAGACCCACAAGAATCAGGCAATGACCCCAACAAAACTCAGCACATCTGCCAGAGCCCCAAAAAAGAAATATCTCTACAAGACAAAAATTCAACACAAATTAGTTAAGAGTAATAAGTCTTAAGTTACTATAGAAATAAGGCCTACAAATTTAACAGAAACATTATTATTTATTATTTTCTGACTGTTTCAGTGTAAACAGAGAAGCAAACAGTCCATTAGCCCATCTTCGGATGGATAATACATTTACTGTAACACACGATTGTGTTATTTTAAGAGGTGTCAATTGAATTTGCATGTGTCTGTTGATCAAACACTGTTTTAATAGTAAAACTGTTTGGAATTGCCCCCAGTAACCGATAAGCAAATTTAACCCTATTCTATTCACAGCAGAGACATTGCCATTAAGATTAAAGTAACCAATGAAATATGTGAAAAGCATTGGTGCACACATAATACACATACAGGTGTAAAAAAACAAACATACATACTGCTTATTTCATAAAATCCACATGAACTTTTGGCTAAATCAGTCCATATAGTTCATCCGTACTATGTTTTACACCACTACAGTA
This sequence comes from Anguilla rostrata, assembly GCF_018555375.3. Taxonomy (NCBI): domain Eukaryota; kingdom Metazoa; phylum Chordata; class Actinopteri; order Anguilliformes; family Anguillidae; genus Anguilla; species Anguilla rostrata. Next base: position 47,837,770 of record NC_057934.1, on the reverse strand, counting down.
CCCAGGGAAACTTTTCACTTTTGATTTTAGAAAATGGAGTCAGCCAACAATTATCCTAAATGGCATTCCAAAACATCTATCTATCTAGCATATTAAAAAGCTTACATGAAATACTTTAGAAAGCATTTTAATACAATTAGTGACTACTCATCCAAATGTTGTTGTTTTGTAGATTTTGTTGATCGAAGGCAATTATTACTATCCCAGTTCACTGTGCAGTTTTCCAGCTGTCCCAAATCAAAGTTAATAAGAATAGTGTTGTATTTCTATCTGTTTTCATTCATAGAATGTAATGATCTATTTCAACAATATTCTGGTTAAGGTCTTGGAAGCACAATACTAAAGAATTTGTTGTGAAAGTTGCAATCTGAGTAGACTGCTACATTATTGCTTTTACTGCTGCCAGAGGGCATTTGTCAGAACCAGCTGCTAAACATGTGTCAGTGACACCACATAAATATTCCACAAGCACCTCTTAACTCATTTAGAGATAAAATGAGAAAAAAGGAGAAATAATATGAAAGACATGAGCACAATCCCTAGTCATCTTAGTTTCTTTGTTTTTTTCTTCTTTTGAGTCTGTTGTGCTCATCTCTCTCTCTACTCAGAGCTACTCAAAAAACTTTTCTTTGTTGCAAGGTCACCTTAATTCAAATGGCCATTTGGGAGAAGAAGAAAAAAAGAAAACACCTCATATGCACCTGTCTTAGGCCATCTGGTCATGTCAGAGACCTGAAGTCATCACAACTGGACACTGAATCTAGCTTCCACTACCCTCATTCTTTTCTAATCAGACTATTTGTTGGTTGGGTATTATGGGGTAAAGAAACACTCTCAATGCAAAAGTGCATCGCTAAGTGCATAGTACTGAAATAGCAACTCAACAAATGATCTGTTTATCATGAAGCCAACTTAGCCTACTTTTTGTTGTGCTGCCACTGCCTTAAGCCAACAAACTCTGAAATTTTTCATCATTTTGATTTCATTGTGGAAGGCTCCACATAGCATTCGAAATATAGATTTTGCATACAAAATTATAAGTGCAGATTGTAAAACTGACTGTACTTCAAAAAATCAAAAAGGAATTCCATACAACCTGAGAACAAAAAGCTGTACCACATGTCTGTGGTGCCAGCTACATTATCAGAGCCAGACATGTCATATGTATCATAAATCATTTATTAGAGCTGGTCAATATACCGCAACAATAATTATCAAATGCAATAACGGTTATCACCACCATGTGGTGTATTGCCTTTCTTTTTGTCTCTTCCTTTTTAATTTTACCTGATGCAGTAGGAAACAGCCATGCTTCAGAGGCCATGTGAAATGCTTCCAGAAAAAACCTCATTTCTGTTATCGAATAGGTGACCATAAGACAGCCAATCACCGTCCCAGCTTTTATTTCGATAGAAATGATCACGTGATCTTCACAGAATTGTTGATAGCTTCATCGAGCTTCAGCAGCAAGGTCTCGCTGGTTCCATGTGATTGACAAAATCACAAAATCACATGGATGTTGTATGACCTTGCTGCAGATTGGCTTATCAACACCCAATCGATAAAAGTGGTTGCATTTTTTTTAAAATCCGGAAGCATTTTCACACAACCTCTTTAATTTGGTTGTTTTCTACTGCTTCAAGTATAAATAAGCGAAAAAAAGATGAAAAAAGGAAAAGGTAATACACCATATGGTGGCGAAGATTGCGTTCAACAGTTATCCATCCATCCATTATCTATTATCTTTGTGGTTTTTTAAACAAGAAAGGCTTATATTGCAAGCAGTGTACATGGAAATGCTAAAATAAAACTCAATCAAATGAGCAATTACCTTAATAATGTGTGACATGCTTTTAATTAAGAGCAATTATATCAAATTGTGTGCTAGATTTAATTTGTTTTGCAGAGATGAATCACAATGTATTACAAACATAATTAATATTAATCATAATAATTTAAAAATAGTTTAGTTTTATACTTGTATCGGCCTAGCATGGTAATTTGTCCTGCATTTGACCCCTCCTTGCTACTTGGGAGCAGTGGGTAGCCGCAGTGCCGCATCTGGGGACCAACTCCAGATCTGAGGACAGTGTCTTGGTCAAGGGCAATGGCAGGAGTGTATCTGACTTGACATACATGTCTTTTGATATTGGAGGAAACCGGAACACCCAGAGGAAATCCACATGAACACAAGGAAAACATACAACTCGACAAAGAAACGATCCGGCCGGCAGGGAATCGGACCCTCCTTCTTGCAAGGCAGTACTAACCATTGTAACCCCATGCTACCAATAGAAATATGGATAATGAAGTGAGCTCCATGCATAGACTATAGAAAAAATAGGACCAAGTCACTGTGACATCACCCATTGACTCTCCATTGGCTTGGTGAAAAGTGTTTTGAAGTCCAGAAAGTGCAGTTTGTGGGTGCCACCATATTGTACAAATTGTAGCCAATAGAGAGCGACTTAAAAAAAAAAAGAAAAAAATTATTTTATTTGGCTCCACAATTTTAAATTCACAATTCATATGTGGTTAAAGTGCACATGCTCAGCTTTTATTTAAGAGTATATATATATACCCTTAAATCATAATATATATATATATATATATATATATATATATACCAAAATGTTTAGGACATATTCATGTTATGTAAATGAATGTCATGTTTCATATTCTTTGCATGCAATGATTGAAGTCTGTGACCCACAGATATCATCAGGTGCTGAATGTTTGTTCAGGTGATGCTCTGTCAGGCCTGTACTGCAGCCATCTTCAACTCCTGCTTTTTTGGGGGCTAGTTGGCTTAAGTTTTCTCTTCAGCATGCTATGAATACATGTTCAATTGGATTCAGATTGGGTGAATGACATATCCAGTCGAGAATGGCTTTAGCAGTATGTTTGGGATAATTTCTTGCTATAGGATGAAGCACCATCCAATGAGTTTGGAGGCATTTGCTCAAACTTCAGCAGATAAGTAGCTTCTGTACACTTTAGAAATCATTCTGCTGCTGCTATCAGCAGTTACATCATCATGTAAGACAAGTGAGTCAATACCTGTGGCAACCATACATGTCAAAACCATAACACTCACAGCACACTTTTACAGCACAATTTTGTCACAATAACAATAACCAAGGATAACCTCTTAAAATATTTATGCGAATGGCCATTTTTGACTGCCTGCCAATGGTACTAATACATGGAAAGTGATCATGTATTACATGCAAATAAGTCATATAAAGACTAGTGTATTATTGTTACATTATCATGAATACAATTGAATAAACCATACAAATATTCCAGAAGTACAACTCTGCGAATCAACTTGCAATTGTGCATACTTATACTGAAATGTCAAACAAAGATGGTAACAAAGTGTGTTGCATTTTTAAAGGAGTTCTCAACAGGTGGCTTGATGGGAATGTTGTATCAGCACCCCTGGAGAACTGAAGTACTTGCTATAAAAACAATCCAGAAATCAGATTTCCCATTGTGTTCTTGAATAGCTCACTGTGTCAGAATAATGTCTAATTTCTGTCACTGCTGAGTTCATTGAAACTTTCCTATTACAACAAAATTTAATTCTGCAATGCTTCAGCTTATTCTGAAGAGATCTTAACAAATTTAAATAATTATAGACCAATTGATAAGCCCCATTTCCTTGCAAAGATCCTTTAGAAAATTGTTTAAAATCAATTAAATTATTTTCAGAGATGTAAATTTCCAGGGGTCAGATTGAAAGTCTTGCCATGTGGTTCTTCTACCCATGAACTGAGCCATCTGATCTCATTAATTCGTTTTAACTCCTGGCTGAAGAATTGTGCTAATTAGCAAATCCAATTGATTAGAACAAAATATTGGGGAGGACTTTTACTTTCTGAACCTTGATTTTCCACTTTGATTATTTCATGATAAAAACAGCCTTTACTGGCATGTAGTCACTAATGTATATCTTTAACTTGATCACTTCTGGTAGGAATTCCACACCATTTGTTATCTGGCCTGAATTATGCACCAACATCAGAGATAAGGAGAGCACCGATTTGGAAAGTGATGTGTTCCTAACATTCTTGAGTTCAGTATGCCCTTAAAGCGTGATAGATCTGTTTTTGGCCCAATGCAAAGCGACTCAAAGACTTAAAAGTCGGACAGCTTGTTAAGGTAGCTGGGCAGATGAATTCCTGTGTGAGGTATCCTAACTGACATCAATTTTACCAGCAATAGTCAGACAAAGATATAGCCAACAACACGTCTCCCCCAGCTAACATTGTGTGTAGTCCTATTGTTGTCAGGATAAAAGTTTGACACAGGAGAATTCATCTGGCTAGCTGCATGTTAGCCAGCTAAAAAGCACATCATTAAACAGAGTAGCATATGGCAAAGGCTGAAATTCCTCTCTTACTCAGTTTATTCTGATCTCACCCCCCTTTTCCCTCTCTTCCACCACACTAGTTATTTCTTCAAAATAAATATGCTATGAAATATGATTTTCTGTTTCATTCCTTTCCTTTTTGCCTTGTCTGCCTTGTTGTCTGACTGTCGGTGTGCATTGTTTTGTGGTTGTGCTAGCCCATGGAATGGAGGTCATTCCAAAATCTCTATTTTACAATAATTCACTTGCATTCTGACAAAAATAATTATTTTGGCCATAATTTGCCATTTCACAATAATAACAATAAATGTGTCATTCATATTTCTTTTTTAATGACAAAAGCAGGATTGAACAGCGGGATTAGAGGGATGAAATATGATACAAATAATGATTTGAGATTCTGATAAAAACAAATCTTTTCCACACAGGCTAATAATATAAAAAATCAAGATATCACTTTAATTTATTCATGTTGAGCAAGTTAGCTAGAGCAAGATAGCTCAGTCATAGCATGATATGGCAGCTAGCTTTTTTCAACAACACCAATGACACACGAGCATGGCAACAAGGGCGGGGCATCTTACAAGACTTCCACTTTATGGTTTGAAAAAAATACACTAAACAGTACACAGTATGCTTAATAGACAGTGCATACTTTGAGGACAGAGTAATTAGGAGGCTGATTCTGACACCGCCAGCATGTTTAGAGCAGCAGGTGGCCAAAACTTCTGTCCTAAAATAGCCTAGGTGTAGGTCACATTAGGTCTGCTCACAACAGGGAACTAGAGAAAGCAGGGATGTAAATGTGTCCATGTGAATAGATCAAACTATGTGTTGACCAGTGATGCTCAGAGAGTCAGCTGTTTCTAAATCTGACAGTGAATATTCGGCAGCATTAGCCTACTAACAAAAAACTTGATAGTAGCTCAAAAATTGTCTGTCAATTAGCATAGCCTACTACAGAACACAAGCACTAAAATGGCCTCATTTCTAAAAAAAATACTGGTTGCGTTTGCCATGGTACTTTTCACTACATTTATGCAATTTATGCAGTAATATTTGGGATAAAGACTTTTTTTGCAGAGGACCAGGGACTGACATTCTCCCTGAAATTTGCAAGGTCCAGTGGTTCCTGGAAGCATAGCAGTTAAGTAAACTTCTTGAGCCAAATTTCCCAGTTGAAGTATTCAAAACTACTCAAAACTAATAATTTACCCTGGTCAAGATCTTTTAAGGTTGGACTGGCCAATGTTTTTGAATGTAGATACACATGAGGTGACAGTGAAGCACAACATGTACAGTTAAAATATGGGGGACAGAGCATCAGTTTTACTTAGAGTATTCCAAAACCTGAGGTGATTGGGTGTTTCTTAAAATAATTGTTTGGTTTTACTGTACATGGAAATTTGACTGATAAAAGGCTGATCTTGGCATAATAAATATATGGCTTTTACTAATTCACAGTCTGCGTCCATTGTACCATCAGCCTCGGATGACCATGTGGTAATGTACAAATCTTTGAAATAAAAATCAAAGACCTACAACCATATATCATGATGAGCTTAACATATCATTAAAAACATACACAATAAGAAATAATATTTGTGAGGAATGGAATGGAAAGTCAGTCATTCATACCAAGAATCAGAACAGGCCTTGCAGCCCATCTGTTCACAGGGGGATTTGACAGGAAGGTCAATGTTAGCCATGTGTAATGGTGCCTGTCCCTTCATCTATTCGAGGGGATTGTGTGCCGTCTGTCCTCATGGCTGATCTAGCTTGCAAGATCTAGAGTCAAAGGCAACACCATACACCAGAAACACACAAGTACAAAAAGCAAACAGATTAACATTACACTGCATTTATTTAAGCAGTATAGTATGGTAACACTGATGGTGACAAGGTGCCCTGTCTATACTGCCCATCTTTACCATATCTTCTTAAGCTAAAAAAATATTTCAAGCACTTTTGCAACAAAAAATGCAATTTTGGAGGAAAACTTGTTTAATTTAAATGGGCTACGTTAATGAGAATTTTTCATTTTGGCACCCTGGCATCAATTCAATTCATGGATGAATTTATGCCTTGAAATACACCACTTCATCACTGAATCTCTAATAGGGTCAGCCTCCATCCCACCATCCAGCTTTTAATAGCCCTGCCAGGCCATAATTCAGATTGAACTGGGTAGTGTCAGAAATGAGGTGCTGCATAAAACTGACCCATGGTGGAGAACTGGAGTGATTTGCAGGTCTGCTGGTCTGGGCCATCCCTCTGTACTGCAGCAGGTGCCTGCAGCCAAAGTGCCAGATGAAGGGCAGACTGCGGCATCCATCACTCTTGAAAACAGACCAACCAACATGTCCATCTTCGCAGAAATTTACCCCCCTGTTTTATTGGCAAATTGGCTGTGTCCTCACCTCAACCACAACTTTAGGAGAGGTGCACGGACAACTGGGCAGGGACGAATTCCTACAGCAAAAAGAGTGGTTTGCCTTTAGTGTTCCTTTCATCAGCTGACAAAATATTTGGAGTGAACCATATCGGAGATGAAAGCTGGCAGGTGTCCAGTTTCCTTCCATCTCAATGAGCTAATATTTCAGACAGTGAGGAAAGACCAATGGCAAAAATTCTCATTCACAGGTCTCAGAATGACAAAACAACAACATAATGGATTTCAAAGAAGAAATATAGCACAAGACTGTACCAAAAAAGTGCATAAGAATAAGGGTTTCTGTGAAAACTATCAATATGAATAGTTTTATATGAAAATAGTAGGGTACGGTACATAATTACCAAGGGTGATATAAAATGGGTTTTATTATTGAGAATACAATTTTCTCTGTTCAAGCAATGGGACCAGAATTGGAGAGACACATTTGTCATGTGCTCTCGGTTTCGGCCCCATACTGTTCAGGAACACACCTTTAAGCACCTGGGCAGATTGATTAGGTAACACAACCCAGGTGTGTGTGTTCTCTCCACAGGAAGGTGTGGCCAAGGCAAATCCACTCCACCTGACTGAATGCCACACTCCTCCACCATGAGAATTGCACTGAGACTGCTCCCTCCTGGGGATTCAGCACCATTTATGTGGAATTTCCGGGTGTACACCATAGTTTGCCACATGGAGACAGAGAGAGCGCACCCACACCGACACAAAAGCAAACACCATCACCCTTCCCCCTCACAGGTTCCAGGGCAAAAACAATAAACTAAAACAACAAAAGACAAAAGAAAAGAAAAACCCAGTGACAGCTTTTCAGCTCGCCACCTGAAACGTTGGCCAGCTCCTCCGCTTTTCAGTGGCGCTTTCTTTCCCTTTGTCTTGCATGCCGACAAACAACCTACAAATCACACTCACTCTCTTGGTATGTGCTCCCTGTCTCGGCCCTGTACTGTGGAGGAACACACCTTTAAGCGCCTGGGCTGATTGGATAACACAATCCAGGTGGCGTGTGTTCTTTCCAGACTGATATGTCGATATTAGTTGCAGAGAAACTGCTGCTTTTCAATACATCTTTCATAGAATTCATTTAAAAAATGTGATTAATCTGACTGGTGTTCATATCAGTGCTGTAGTGTACAATGTACAGTATTGACATAGGTCTATTGCCTATGTCAGAGTTGTTCTCCGGGGTTTCAATAGAGACTTGTTATAGTTAGATTTAGTTATTTTGCTATTTTTCTACTCTTAATATCTCTACCACACTTATCCCTCTCCCAGTCTGCCTCCTTCCCCAACTTGCTCTTTCTCCCACCTTCTTCATTGCTTTTTTGTGATGGCTGGCTAGCTAGTCTAGTTGTATTACCCCTACATGTATAGAGCTATAGTTTTTGTTTGATTATTTCATTCTGATTCTTTATTAAGCATCCTTTTGCATTGCAGGCCTGCCAAATTTACTTTTCACATGTGCCCTCCCTGGATGCCCAAACACAGAGAATGAGGTTGAGGGTAAAGTTATTGTGTCATTTTTTTCAATTTCCAAAGAGTGATAAATTCAGAAGAAATGGGTAGCATTTTGAAAAGCTATAGCTACATTGGCATGCCCTAACCATGCCCATACAATCCTGAGTTTTTTTTTTTTTTTTGATAGATTTTATATCTGACTTGATATTTTATGTCTGACTTGAAATGTGTTACAGTTATTGACATAACTTTGGATAGATATTTGGTAGATGTGTAGTGAATACATCCTTAGGGAAAGATTAATCATATTGCGTTAACATGCAATCACAAAAATAAGGTTTTCTATACATTTGTTGCAAATTCAATATCTACGTTGGCTTACCTTTATTGATTCACTGGTGAAAGAAAAATGGCAGATTGTTGTTCTGATTTGTGTTGTTTCAGAGAAACGTGTTAAGTCACAATGTGAGGAATCTGTAATTCGTTGGATAAGTATGAATTTTAGGGTGTTGGAAATGTGTTGAATACATACAAATGCATTGTAAGACCAGGTTGGTACCTCCTATCTATACTGCAATCTTAGTCTCGAAAAATAACTGTAGTGAAATAATAGAAGAATAATGTTCTTAGAATTATTTTTTAGAATCTGCATTTTTCAGGTCTTATATTTGCTTTCACTATGGAAATGTAGTTAAGGAAACACTTTTTCATGTGCTCAAAGAGGCCTACTATTTGCATAAATAAGCTTATTTATTAGTTCAGAGCTTTATGCATATACATGAGGTCTTAAGACACTATGACTAATCTGGCATAAGATTAATGAATTAGGTCAAGTGTAGTCTGTATGTGAAGAAGGAAGAAGATGGGGAGGATTGTAAGCCTTATTTTTTGTAGTTATTGTGTCTGGTTCATTACCCCTAACAACAGCTTTTTTTTGCTGACCTTTGCCTCTGCATGGAAAATTCACAGAGGGGATATGAAACGTATTAACCGGTCTATGGTAATATCATGCAAATAAATTACATGACTTAATTATGTTTCAATTCATAAAGAAAATAACAAAGAAGCATGTACTAAATATAGCAGTTCTCAGTCATGGAGGGAAAATGGAGATTACCAGTTTATACACAAAATGTAATTAGTACTTTAGTCATTTAAAAAAACATAGATTAGTACACAAAAATATGCAAGTGTACAACATGTGTTGAATAGAATGAATAGATATTATGCATACAATTATGATCTGACATTGTTTCTTATTTAAAAAAAGGTTAGCCAGGTTCCATAAATAGCTACATTTCCCCCAGTAGTTATTTCATGCCTGTTCTTAAAATGGTGAACAGAGAGGAGACTGTTTATGACCACAAAGCTGCTGCTGCTGCTTTTGATTTGGAGCAGGACCAATTCCTCCTGACAAGTCTCATTGGACTGTGGCTTCCTTCAGCAATGCAGTGGGGCGCATCAGACAGGACTAGCTGGCTGAAGGAAACACAGATAAACTGCAGACTTCTGTGAAGCCAGCAATCGCTTTAGAGTATATTGGTTTGGAATGCCATGCACCACAATGGAAAGCAACCAGGAGAAATGGAGCATGGCGCCTAGAGGGCTAGACAGCTGCTTGCAAGTCATTAGTCATCTCTGAAAATTATAGGTGCTTTGCCTTAAGGAAGCACGGTTATTGTAAGCCCTTTTTTATATACAATAATTATATTAGAGTTATAAAAAATAAAATAGCATTAAACGACATGATCAAACATTTTCAATGCCAGGCATATTTTAAGGCTCTGCTAGTACTTTGTTTCATTATCATCAAACCATACATTTGGCCTCCCAGCAGGCATATCTAGCTAAAGTTCCAGTCCTTGTTCCATTGACATGCCCCATGGTCTGGGGTCACAAACTGGCTGGGGGTCCCATAAGTTGCCACAAAATTAGCCATAGCATCATCCAAAGGAAGATCTCTCTTTAACGTTGTGCAATATAGACTCTTTGGATCAGTTTGGCTCCTACAATCTGCCAGCTTCATAAATGCTGTTGCTCCCTTGAACAATGGCTACACAGTTCAGCTGGTGAACTGCACAGGGAAAAAAGCTGTGAGTGGCTACACTCATTTCAGAGGAGGTGTCTGATAGTGTGCAAGATTACACAGGATATTGCAGCATAGTGACAGACAAAAAAAAAAAATTGAAAGTAAATACAAATAAGGAATAAAACGTGAAATTTCCACTTTCAAAAAATGTTTTTCTTTTCTCTCATTTCTGCAGAACCCATCATATAAAAGGTTTATCAGTTTTTCATTGGCAGCTTGCTGTTTCATAGAATTGGGAACTGGGATTAGGGATTTTAAGTTAATACTATAATGAACCACCTCCTGTACATGCATTTAATGTATAATATATTTTTAAAAATATGTTAAATCCACAATTAACAATGCTATCTAGGCCGTTTTGTGCAGTATGTCATGTCCACAAATAACAATGTTATCTAGCCCCCACAAGCCCCCCTCCCCTCCCACCACCCCCCCCCCAAAGTATTTGCCACCCCTTGCAGATGACTCTCAGCTAGGGTCTTCATTAAAATCCAAATTACTCTTTCTAGCAGGTAGACAGCTGCAAAAATGAATTTATTGATGGGTTTGGTAGAGCTGTTAATCTTGGCTAGGGGAATTACTTTATACATTTCTTCTGGAAAGATCCACAGATCAACTTCACCAAGCTTGCTGTAATACACTAGCAGCATTGGATTTTGTATAGGCCAAGGGTAAGAAATACTAATTTATCTACATGTATTTTATTCTTGATTAAATGCAGACTTGATTGGAATTTCTGTTAAAATATTCTCCACCATTACATACTGCAAACCATGCAAACTATGTAAGCAGCGTGCTGCACCTTTTAATTGCAGCCTTCCTATTTACCCTGTTCAAATGGATGAGGGAAAATATTATTTTAAAATAAACTACACATTAAGGAAAACTGTTGATATTACTACAACCGTTTTTTAATCATATAAGGTGGGTGAACAGGATTTGATGTACAAAATCAAACGTTTGTCCAGACGAGTCAGCGGATTGCTTCTCCCTGACAATATAAACTGTGAAGGAATGGAATATCAATTAACAGTGCAGAATGGCCTTTCAAACAAACTAGCTCTAATTAAATTTAATCTAAATGCAATATTCCTAGAGCCATTGTCCTCATCACTGTGCCAACTTATTTGATTGTATGATCTATAATGAATCCATTTCAATTAAATGAACATAAACATGAAATAATATCCTGCCTCTATTGTTCTGTAACCCATGCAAAATGATGTATTCAGCATATGGTAAGCACTCTCCCTCATTATAATTATGACATAATAACCTCCCCTAAATGAAGTTTTTGTGTTAGTTCATCTGCTAAACCATTTACCCAAAGATCACAAAGTGGGTGTAATTGAACTCTTTTTTTTAATTTTATTTTTTTAACCACAGTCTTGACTTTCTGAATTGGCTTTGTGAAGATGTATTCCCAAGTGATCTGTAAGGTGCCTAATAATTAGTCTCTACTCCTAGATTACCAGACACACCTATTAAAAATATTTATGTTAATTTTGTTGTTTTATGGCATCTTTATGTGCAATACATTGTAAGTAGGTCTCGGTGATGTACTGTAATGATAATTATTTAACAAAACATTTTGCGCAATAACGGTCATTGCCACCATGTTGCATATTACATTTCTTCTTTTTTTATTTAATTATACCTGATGTGGTAGGAAAAAATCACCACTGATACCTAGAGACATGCATATTTAGCTACTATTAGAAAAAGTTAAACATTTCCCTTCTTTACATTTTTATAAAAGAAATACACCATCAGGGTACAAAAATTGTCTTATGTCTTTTTAAACCTGCTAGGAAATCAGAAGTCATAATCAAAGTCATGCACCACTCATGGATTACAGAAAAAAATGTGTATTTTGTTGTAAAAACAAGTTGAGCAGACTGAAGAAATACAGTCTCTCTCAGCTGTGAAGTAGGAAAACAGTTATTCACTGACTTATTGATGTGTGACAGTTTAAAAAAATTTATTAAGGGTTTAAAATTAAATGAAGAGGCTTTATCACAGGGTTATGAGGTGGTTGAGGACTTTTTGACCCTGTGGACATGGAATGGCATATTATGAGGACAACATACTGTAAGGGTAAATAAGACACACCCTCAAAAGTACACCCTAAGCCAACCTAAGATGCAGCCAACCAGGATGGCCAAACTGCTTAGTAGCAAACATAACATTTGCACAAATCGATCAGCTAAACTGCTCAAGGTTGGCTATGAATTAAATAATGTTCTACGTCATGTAACCTAAAGGTCACAGGTTCAATTCCCGGGTAGGTCACTGCCCTTGTACCCTTGAGCAAGGTACTTAACGTGCATTCCTTCAGTATATATCCAGCCGAATAAATGGATGTGATGTAAATGCTATGTAAAAGTTGTGTACGTTGCTCTGGATAAGTGAATTAGCCATGGAGTCCCAAGCCCCAACACCACCGCCCAGTTTAAAAAAGAAACCACTGGATGACACCGCATTGTCACTGAATACCTTGGCATAGCTAATACAGCACCATGACAAAATAATCATGTTAGAATTGCTTAGATATGGGTATACGATGGGGGGAAATCCCGTAGGAAGAGACACAACTATCAAATCACTCACAGCAGCACAAGCAAGTAATCTGAAACAGGCATTTACAAGGTGTTGGCTAGCATGGATGTAATTGAAATACAGGCTTTATAAACTGCATAAATCACATCCAACAATTGACATGAACATAAATGATGGTAACTTACCCTTGAAGGTCATCGTCCCGCTACCAAAAGCCATCACAAAATCTATCCTTGAATTCCAGCTTCCTGACATGGTCCGAGTCATCCCTCAATAAACTAAAGGCATTGCTGTCCCATTGTGGTTTGCTTAGGCCTACTAACTGGCAAGCTAGCAGAAGTGGAATTGCTGGTAGTAGCATTAGCATGTAGCAGCAGGAACTCACAAAAATAAAAACAGCTGATGGAGGGTTATGTAACCTTCTGCAGAACTGCAGCCGAGTCAATTTACTCTGTGCAGACCGACTTGAATGATATATATATATATATATATATATATATATAGATATATTTTTACTGCTATAATTGTTTTATCCTCAGTTAAACTTCAAGTGTCTTGCCTCGAAATTCAAAATCCCCAGGCAAATAATCCACGATTCTCAACATTTCACATCTGTGATTGGTCGAAACTGCTCAGAAAGATGAAATTTGCCCATAACCTGCCAGCGACGATTGGAAGATTTTCATATTTAGTCAGGACAGTTTATTCCAGTTTATACCTTTGAACGCAAACAGTCTATGATCTCTTTTTTAAAAATGTCATTTATTTTGTACTATATATAGTACACTTTAGAGAAAAGATTTCCTTCTTTTCCATCTAAAGCCAGTTTGGTTTACACTGTTGCCTATGCTGCACTCACTGGGTATGCTTGAGGATGCCCTTACTCATATCCTGTTTGCATTATTCTGTCTATACTTGCCTTTTCTTATTTTATTTATGCTCAATGATGTTTCTGTGCATGTTTCAATATTGTCATATATTCCCCGCTCACATTTTAAATGCCTATCATAAACTGAAATATCAAAAATATCAAATATTACCATAGCCTGCCTTTCATGGGAAAACATCTAAATGCTACAGTATATGTGAACTATATTACAGAGCTGTGCAGTTTAATCTCAAGAAAATCTGTCACAAACTGCTGTGATTATTTATTGTATTTCTTTATATCACTTGAAAAGTGAGAATCCTAGCAACACAAAATAGATGGATACTATAAGCAACTGAGAAACTGTCGGTGCTGATGGAGGCATATGGTTAAAACAGAGGAAGGAGTCTTAACGGAGTAGCCTGTCAGCACTCATCCCCACCAGGGTCTTCATTAAAATTGAAATCCATCTGACGCTACAACTGGCTGCAGGCCTCAACTCAAAACCATCTGCACTCTGTAACAGAAGCAATTTTAAAAGCCATCCATTTGTTTAGCAAATGGCTGCAGGTCCAAGCTTAGAATGAGCACAGATAAAATACTGTTGCTGGCACTGTTCATGAATCTTACAATCTGATACAAAAGGGGAACCAGCTACAGTAGACAGCATGAGACAGTGGAAATGTTCCCAGACAGCAGGTATAAAATTCATCCACATCATTAAAGGAGGTTTCAGGGCACAAATCCGTGAAGTGAATCCGTGTTTGTATAGTTTTATTTCTTACCGTTATATGGCCTTACATACACAATGAAAATCCAGTTTAAATGACTGTTTTTTGCACATCTTGTGATATACAGACGCTTTCATCGGTCGCATGCGCGTTGCCAAGGTTATGCGCTTGTCCCTAAATTAACTTCTGCTCTGTGTTTGTTTATTAATGGGTTTGTGTTTACTGGCTAATACGGAGTGAAAGTTAAACTGATGAGCAGACTGATGTTGGGCTCAGGTTGTTGTGCTGTGGGGTGCAACCTGACCTCAGGAACAAACTACATTTCGAAAATTTGTAAAAATACATAATTTAATTTTGTAACCCCACTAGGGAATTGTGAAACTAATTGCTTGAATCCCTGCGATTATTATAGCTGGTGCTTGCCCGTTACTTCGTATTTTTGAGAAATAACTGGCCATAGCTCAGGAGGTAAGAGCGGTTGTCTGGCAGGGTTGCCGGTTCGATCCCCGCCTTGGGCGTGTCGAAGTGTCCCTGAGCAAGATACCTAACCCCTAACTGCTCTGGTGAATTTGAGGCATCAATTGTAAAGCGCTTTGGATAAAAGCACTATATAAATGCAGTCCATTTAACATCGTTGTCTATTAAAATGTAAGTCCTGTAAAAATAGGACTAGCTAGCTAAACAACATTGTATAAATTATGCACAGTACATTAGATTAATGCTAGTAGTTGATACGCTTTAGCTACGTTTTTAAACTAACGTCATGATACCTGTTTCCAATGACTTGGCATTTACATTGCCTGATCATTTTTTGTTGTGGTAACCTAGTAAGATGACCCAAACTATTAAGAGCCACAATGTTTTCTTCCACCAATGGATTCTATACAAATAAATAACCTACAGTAATTGCATTGGCTACACATACTGCCCACTAGCCCCAGTTTATGTCTCTAATCGTTTTTAAGCAATATAGAAAGAGTGCACTTTTTACACAGGAATGTGCATGTAACCAGAATAGTTATGAATTATGCAAGGAACGTATGATGCTCAGCAAGATACAATACTGTGAACACTATCTGTTTCTGTCACGTTTTTCTGGTAGTGTAACGTTATCGCATTTGAGTTTGGCCAAGTAAATGGTTTGTTTCTTCGACTGGTAACCCCAAATAATACTGGCTAGACATAGTTTTAACTAGCTAGCTAACATAATTTACTTGTTATTTATTTTCCTTGTTATCAGAATAGTCTAGAGGGACTCTGTTGTTATTGATTGTTTGCGGAAATCTGCCGGAAGTTAAGTTAGGGCCAGAACAACGCACATGCACAGTAATGTTTGTTTATGTTATTACCGTTGAAAGCATCTAAACAACTCTTTAATTGGTAGGCCTATTTTGAGGGATTCTTCTTATAGGCCATATACTAGATTTTAAGTTTGCTTATCAGTTAATCATTATTAATTGATTAATGGGCGCTGATGATCAATTAAAAACAATTTCATGAAATCTGCATTCCTAAGATACGCTACATTTCCAAAAGTATGTGGACACCTGAATATCACATCCATATGTACTTGTTGAACATCTCATTCCAAAACCATGGGCATTAATATGGAGTTGGACCCCTGTAACAGGTTCTGCAGTCCTTCTCCCCACAGACCACACAATTGATTAATCTGAAGTTCTGGGATGTACACAGGTTTTATTGTGCGCTGGTTACATAAACATGGGTAGAAAAAACACATGTTAAGGAAGGGGATTAAACAAGATGTCGCTCCTGCGTGCATATCTCATTCCAGTGCCCAGGTCTCACTGCAGGCAGAGCATATAAACAATTACCAGTCAATCGTAATTGCAAACAGCTGTGGTTGCATGCCAGCTAAACTGCTCCCTCTCCAACTGCAGATGGCACCATAATCACACTCCCACTCCACAACCCCCTTTGCTGCAGTAAAGGTGTTGTAGTTCAACACCTTCAGTACCATACAGCTGAAGTTATTAGCAGAATATTATGGTCTACAGTATCAAAGGCTTTGGACAAATAATAAATAAAAAAATTCCAATAGTGAGTTCATTATTAGCAAGAGCTCTAGACAACCTATCCATCCGTTGGACCAAAGCCACTGCAGTTGAATGTTTTCCTCTAAACCCATGTTGGTAGGTGTAGAGAAAGTTATGCTCAGAAAAAACCTGGTGAGTCTACTGTATGCTTTTCTTTCTAGTGCCATAGGAAGAAATGGAAGAATAGAGATTAGTCTATAGTTGAAAAAGACCGAACGGTCATCTGCTTTAAACACTGGATTGATTTTGGCCCATTTAAATTGGTCAAGAAAGCTGCCCGTGTTGAGAGAGTTGTTTAGGATATGCAGAAGAGGTTTCCATATGAAAGGTAAGTACTTCTGGAGAATACTCTGCTTTAGTCCATGATGACTAGCTCCTTTTAGTTTCAGTTTGTTAATGATGTCCTCAAGCTCAGCTCTCCCAGCCCTCAGCTTGAACATAAGCAGCACAGAAGGAAGTCAGTATTAAAGGGGAAGTCATAGGGGTATGCTGTCTTCTATTAGCAATTAATGGTTAAATATTGACTGAGAAACTCTTAAATCCATTAGCTATTGCTATGGGATCCAAGATCAGGTCATTATCATGCCCATTTTTAAATTCAGGACAGAGACTAGTATTTCCAGGGGGCTTATTCATAACTTATTTAATGATTGCCCAGGTTTTTCTCACATCATTTCTAGATTCAGTAAATTTAATAAGATTTATTGCTGTCGTGTGGCAGTTCTAATGAGACGATCCAATTTATTCCTTTAAGAGGAATACAACTTATGATTCAAGGGAGAAAGGTTAGTAAGGCATGCTTTATAGAGCATATGTTTCTTTCTGATTGATTTTTTCAGCCCCTTGGAAAGCCAGGACTTGGAAGTTTTTTAAATTTATTTTCTTGGTTTGACAGGGAAAAGTCTTATCAAACAACTTGAAGAACGTATTGGAGAATATGTCATATGACTTTTGAGACACCTTATAGAGAGCTATAATAGTTTTGTTTATATTATATTGACCGGAGTTTCTTAAAAGGTCCTTTGCTGATATGGCATTGGGAGGATAAGTGTCACAGCCTAAATGGAATAGGGGGAGATGGTCAGAAAGATCAGCAGATAGGATACCAGATATCCCCTTGTCACCCATTGAATTTGTAAATACAGTTGCGAGAAACTTTGTGAACCCTTTTAAATTGCCTGCACTCCTGCATAAATGGCTCCTAAAATATAGTCTGATATTTACCAGAATCATTACAATAGATAAACACAGTGGGATTTAACCAATAACACACACAAAAGGTGTACTATTATGTGTCTTTATTGGATATATTGTTCAAACATTAACAGCATAGGCTGGAAAAGGTATGTGAACCGCTAGAAATAGCCTTCTTTGAAAGGGCAATTGAAGTCAGGTGTTCCAGTCAATGAGATGACATTCATGTGCAGGTTAGAGTGGCCTCTCATACAAAAAACCCTCAAAGCCTGGTTACCAACAAAATCTACCCCTCACAACAGAGATCTCAAAGTGGAATATGCCCCAGTCAAAAGATGTTTCAGAGGACCTAAGGAAAAGAGGCTCTTAAGAAAGGAAAATGCTACAAAAGCAGACTTGGGCCTCCATCAGTCTACAGTCACCAGGCATCCAGAAAATATTACAGCAAGAGCGCATCGTAAAATGGTCAAGGAGGTGATAAAGAACCCAAAGGTAACAGCTAAGGATATGAAAACATCTCTTGCACTTTCTAACATCCGTGTCCATGAGTCCACAATAAGACGGACACTAAGCAAATGGTGTTCATGGGAGGGTACAATGGAGGAAACCACTACTCTCCAAAAAAAACAACATGGCTGCCTGTCACAAAGACCACCTGGATGTTTCACAACACTACTGGAACAATGTTCTGTGGATAGATGAGACAATTATATTGATACAAGTAAGGGTTAAGAATCCTCTGTCTCCGATCCATGCACCTCTGGCTCAAACCTGTATTGCGGTATCAGGATCAGTTATGTCTTCAGATTAATCAGAGTCAGGGACATCTGAGTGATTGATACTGTCAATGTCAATGCTGTTCATTTCATATAGTCATATTTTCAACCCAAAGGTATACTGTAATAGCAGAGCTGTTTGTGTTCCACTTGTAACGTCACATGTCAAAGAAGCAATTTTCCGGCGTGACTTTTGGTGTTTATGTCAGCTGTGATAAATTTGTCAAATTTTAAGCCATGTTAACAACAATTTCAGCTTCATTTAATAAAACACCTCAATAATAAAAAATTGGTGTAATATCTTTAGGGGAAGTTGTTATGTGGTGCTTACCCTTTAAGATTCATCAAAAATAGATTATGCACTTTTTAAAAAATAAGCCAATTTTGAACTGAGCAGACACCTGCTATTGACTGTAGAGTAGTAGTAGACAGTGAATGAACTATGAACTGATAACAAACTGAGTTACAATTTGGTCTTTGTGGAACCAGAAGTGTTAGTGAACGAATGAACAAATGAGCCAATTGAATTAATCTTTTGAACCAATGGGGCCATAAGATGCAGCTCACCAAAAGGAAGTTCCCATCACTACGAAGAAAGTGTTTTTTTAATTTTTGGTTTGATGTTTTTAAATATTTAGCAATTTATCAAGAGCTACTGCTCTGGAGTGCTTTCCATGGGCTAAGGAACTAACTGTACTGGGCCTCAGCGATTCCACTGCATCCACTCCAGAGCCTCCTTTACCTCAGTTTCCAATCTCTGACAAATAGTATGGCAGTGTTGGCAAAACACCAATGTCCTCCTCGATGAAATCGAGAGGGCCTTGCATAAGCATTCAAGTGCATCTGTGTGCAAATGAAGGACATGCCATCATACTCTGTTCACTCAATTAGCTTCCCTAACCTTTGCTAAAAAAAAATTACTCTCGAATATATATGCACTTAAAGGAAAAATGCCATGTCAGTATATTAATTTCACATTGTTTTCAGAACAGGAGTTATGTGATTTCAGCTGTGGGAATGCTAGTAGTGAAGGTAAGCAATGCATCCTGACCTGCATTTACTTTTGATTACATTATGCAATGAGCTCATATCTATGCCAACAATATTGAGACATATAAGATACTTCAACTTCAGCTTTAAACTTTCTTATGTAACTGGCAAGAAATACTTTTTCCCTTTTAGTTGACATACATTCATGCATTAGCTGAACACGCTCACATGCACACATACACACACACACAACACACACATCTCATTTTCACCTTGCAGTACTCCACATTATTCCCAGGGGTTTCCCCTGAATATGTACCTTCCTGCAGAATTACAAGCCTGCAGGGTAAAGTTAAGAAGGCCCTTCAAGAAGACTATGAAATATTTTCCGCAATGCCAGCAAAAGCCACAGCTCTATTTCTCCTATATGAAGTATTTTAGAGATTTAGTGAGCTTTGGCTCTGGGGTTATGTACAGTACACACACTTCAGTCTGCCAGAATGTATTTACACATTTATACTGTATATACACAGTATATGCAGCAATATATACAGTGCAGTCCATAAGCCTTTGGACACTATTTCTTTTCTTTTTTGTTTTAATATGGGTGCAAATGCCCTTAAATGAAAGCTGACTGTCTGCTAATGTCATGTTCATTATAAAGTGACCTGAACACCTCCATTGCACACAATATAATTTTTTTCAAAGAGAGTTACCATAAACTAAGCTGGAGGTGGGTAGTTTGCGTCCTTCAGGTCCTATCCTTCAGTGTTTTGATTGAGTAGTTAATAGGTGTAGAACAAGAAATTAAACGGACCATCAGTAAGTGAACCCCGTACCTTTTAGTGCAATTAACCATTTAGCTAAAAAAAAGTGACCCCAGACTTTATTTTGATATTCAGTAATATAATTTTGGGCTCCTACTGATAACTTGTTTTATAAACATGAACAATATGAACACACAAGATATTTGAAGATATAACCTCAGAGCCTATCAATCTTAAACATTAAATCTTTTTTTTTTCTTCTTGACTGTGGTTTTACCCTGGGGACACAATTAGCCTACTATAGTTTATATCCAACTGATGCTAGCTAATATTCAAATATAATCCAGAAAGAAAGAGTTAATTTTCGACTAAATTATGTCTAAGATCTATTTTGGGGTTCAACAGTCATAGACTATTGTGGTTGCCACAGACATGCACATTCGTATTAGAGATTACATGAGTTAAAATATAATTGTATACTGAATACTACTTAAAAACAGTTGTAATAATGTGTAAGGTAAAACTAGTTTTATTTTATTTTAATAGTGCAAACAGAATCCAGGTACAAGTATGGGAATCAAGGTGATTGTTTCATTCTGACATCTATTATATTTATTTCAATGATGTGAACACGTTCAAGTAAAAAGACTTCATCAAAGGTCAGAACTTATTTTTATTTTGTTTTGTTCCACAATGTTATTAATTTGTGATCAATGTAATTGATGTAATTGGTGGACAATGCTTGTACTTGGTTTAAACCAAAATAAGCAAAAAGTGTGAAATATAAAAGTGCAAAAAGTTGTATATTTGTGATATAGGTCATGCTTTTTCTACATTGTTGGTAGAAAATATTAAAAATACTATAGATTATAGTATAGTGCAGACCATTAACCTAAACAATCTGAGGAAGTTAGTGGGACAATGTATTATGCAGTAAAATCTGCTTCTGCTACTGGCCCATTTCTGCTTCTGCCACTCAACCATTTCTGTTCATTTGTTCTATTTTATCATGTAAATGTGCATGTAAACAGATCGATGAAACAATTAGAAGTTGAAAATATCACTTTGTTGTATCTGTTTCAATGGCAGTGCATGTCTCTTGACTGCCTACATCTATCTCATAGTTGAAAGGTAATAAGGGGAGATGCACCTCTGCACAGAGCCAGCAGTTACTTGGCATGCTACCACTGTCCCCTGTACTACTGAATGGCTGCTTTGATGGACACTTCATTATTAAAACCATGTTAGCAACCTGACAGAGGACGGGCTGCCCTTTTGGAGAAATTATCTTCCGCAAACCTGGTTTAACAACAGTTTAGGAATGGGGAAACTGAAAACTGCATCAGCCTTTGATATTAGGGTGCTAAATAGAAAGATGTCTTTTTTTTTAGTCTGAAGATAGAGGGGGAGGAAGAGAAAGGTAGATATACCATCACTGCACTCAGGTATTTCTCATGCAATGCAAATAGCAATCACAAAATGCTGCTATGCAGGTTAAATTAATTCAAATGGAGTTGATGACTTCCTGTGATGGTGTGCTGATGGGAGAAAACATGACACTTGAAGAGAACCTGTGGGTGTTCTGTGGTCCTATGTAGGGAATGTGTGAAAAATAAGTACCGCTCATTCCTTCTATATCATGCATGCTGCCTTTCCATGAGCATACATTTTATTTTGATGTCTGACCTCCAATAGAAATACATGAAAAATTTATATTTTATGTTCGAGTAGATATGGAGTGGGCCGTAAATCAAAGGGTAATATAAAACGTTACTTTTTCTGGTCTTTTTCAAAGTGATAATCATATTTACAGTCAAATTATCCAGATTATATACATATATATATATATATATATATATATATAGTAGGAAACATATCTATGAAGCAAGTCTATTAAAAACTGATACCAGTAAGAGGGGAAAAATCTAGGAAACTAGTTCTGTTGAAGCCTCTCTTCATCGGATGAGGATGGGCATGCATTGAATGCAAGCTTAAGGAACCAATTACACCAGACTGAATATGATTGAAAGATCTGACTGCAGTCTTGAGAGTGTGAGATCATTAGGAGTTTGTTTACAATCAAATAAACATAAGGGTGAGCATGAAACTCCGCAAGGATGCCAATTTATGTCTGGCTAAAAATGATGTCTCATTGCTTTCCCTTAACTTAATGCAGCACTTCAACTTTGCCTGTCAAGTCACCTTTTCATAGAAACTGTTCAGTTAATTAATGCAAACCAGCCATTAGAAAGTTATAACATAACAAAAGCATAACTAGCTTTACCACCCTCTCAGATCCCCTCAGTGACGCTAGGAACATACTTATGAAGAACAAACAGGCCAGCTCTCATCCCCAGCTATCATCAAAATCAATAGTCAATACTCTCTCATCACTGTTGCATGGCTGTCTAGGTCAAAGTCACTGTGTCACATTTCAACATTTATTGAGTGTTGCAATTCCAGGGAATGCTATCATGTTCGTCTCTAACCCTCAAAATGTGTTCAGAAGTCCTATATTAACTTTTGAAGCATGGATCCTGTCTTTTCTGACAATGAAATGTACCTAATTGCTAAGTTTACATTTGAACAATTATTATCTTTCCATTAGTAAGCACAGGGTGTGTTTAGACATTTCTGAATGGTGCCGTGACAATCACTAGTCATTTCATCTGCCTAGTATCTACTAAGCTATATAAAGTACTTGACAAAAATTGATTTGATGTACACATAAGTCATGAACAACTGTAAAAGTAAATAATGCTACTGGCAGAATATCATGAAAACACCACTAAAGAAATATACATTTTAGAACAGATAGTCAACATATCTGCAGTGTTTTTGAAGACATAAAACAGTTTTGACCACAGAGTTGCCATAGTAGCCTAAATGTAACTACACATATGATATCAAATGTTCACATAGATGCTAGTGCTATTGATCTATACATGAAAGGTTTCACAGTAAGTACATGATTATTATTTTTTTTTCTGGGCTGGTACTTCACAAATAATTACATTATGTAGACATGTACATTTATTTGTTACGTTGTCTCGATTGAAATGAATTGGAATTAATCAAATAACAATTGTCACCATCTCATTCCAGAAAAAGAAAAATGAAAAAAGAAAAATGACTCCCATGTCCAAAGCAAGATGGAAACAAATAAAAAGTGGTCTCGAGACTGGTCATGCCTTTTAAAAGAGCATATAGTGCGTCAGCAAAAAGTATTGTCTAAGGGGTGTTTAAGATGGTAAAACCTAGTAGTACTCCATCAAGCACAGTTACACTATGGGCTTATGTTTTATGTACACAGTTTGATGTAATTTGCATGTCTCACTTGCATTAAAAAACCTCATACAAGGACCAAGGACTCGACAGAGCTTCAATACAGTGAACAAGGTCATCTGCTCCCAAGAATATCTAAACCCTTGAGGCACATTTGGCACAGGGGCTGTACCGCAATTTTAAAATCATGAGCACACTTGTTCTCCAATTTAAAGGTAGGAATTCCTACTCTGAATGACCTTCACATTTTGTTCTGCAAATGTGTGGTGACAGTCACAGCTGGCGATCACATAATCACTCCTAAATGGCAGGAAATGTATAACAGTGTTTTAAGAGCAAAGAATCATTGACGCGAAATTAAAACAGCAATGCAAATGTTGCAATTAGGATGCAGAGAAACACCTTGAAAAAATGTTGAATAAAGTAAACAAAGAAACAAACATGTTACACTACGGCCAAAAGTATGTGGACCACTGACATCCAAAATATTATCCAAAATTATGGGCATTGCTATGGAGTTGGTCCACCCTTTGCTGCTATAACAACCTACACTTTTCTGGGAAGGCTTTATACTAGATGTTGGAGCATTGCTGCAGGGATTTGCTTTCATTCAGCCAGAAGAGCATTAGTGAGGTAGGGCACTGATTGGGCGATTAGGCCTGGCTCGGAGTTGGCTTGCCAATTGATCCCAAATGTGTTGGATGGGGTTCAGGTCAGGGCTCTGTGCAGGCCAGTCAAGTTCTCCAAAAAACAATTTATATTTATATAAGGACATTGCTGTGTGCTGGGGGGCACCACCATGCTGAAACATGAAAGAGCCTACCCAAAACTGGGAATCTCAGTATTGTCTAGAATGTGAAAGTATGCTGTAGCATTAAGATTTGCCTTCACTAGAATGAAGGGGCCTAGCTCTAACCATGAAAAATATCCCCAAACTACGGGGTATCCAGATACTTTTGGTCATATAGTGTATCAGGACTAATCAAAAGGACAACACTTGAATGGGACGATAATTTCATCATAGCAAGACCGTATCAGCTTAGATATACTCCTGTATGAGTATCTATGTATCTATGAGCTTGCTCAAAATACATTGACATCAGTGACAGACGCACAAACTCGACATTGCCTGGCTCACAAGTGGGACACTCCAAAGTACAAGCTTATTGATTCAATTGTTGTGTGCAAGAGATGTCATTGGTTCAATACAGTGATAATTTCCAGACCCAGTTCCAATGTTTAACTTGACTGTTGTGATTTACATAAGATCATTAACCACTTTCATTGGTTTTTGGTTAGCAATGATGTATTTACCCAAAGACAGAGGTGTGTCAGGTAAGTTTTACACATACCTTCAAAGACATTTCTTTTAAAGAAAGATATCTGTATGTTGATTGCTTATCAAAGGTTGTGACATATTAAACAGCCACTGAGTTACCAACAGATATAACATTCAAGCTAAGAAAACAGTTGTCACAAATCTTCTAGGATACTGTATTGTAGTGAACATCCCATTTCTGTGTAACTGTAGCCAAATGTGATTCTGTTCATGACTGCACCCATCTCTACAATGCAATCTTTACCATTTTGTTGAACCTGGATTTAAAGGAGTACCATGGTGATTTTCACACTTTCTCAGTTTTATGTACTATTTGCACAAGAGGCATTGAAGAAACACAATGAGCAAAGTATTAAATATGTCCGTTTTGTATTTTTGGAGAAATATGCGTTTTAAATTCATCGTCCTATTTTCAACCGGTTGAGAAAGTTGTCATTTTTCTACGTCACGAATACAGTAACCACTCCCATTTCCACGCCCCGTAAAGAAATCTGACAGGACACACCGTCCTGCTGTTCAGACAATGCAAATATTTGACTAACGTTAGGTTCACTTAAATTAGAGTGCCTTTAGATTCTTTCTGGTTATATTCATTTAGCTAGCTAGCTAACGTTAGCTAGCTAGGAGGTTTGCTTTCATAAGGCAATGTTATCGATAACGTTAGCTTGCTAGTTTGCTTTTATGAGGACGTTATAGTTGTGCTTTTATCTTAACTTGGCTAGCTAGATAGCAAAAATTATAATTGGATATAAGTCAACGTCCTTACCTTAGCTATCTATCGATACTTGATATACTACTAAGCTAGCTAGCTTGTGAAAAATCAGTCTCCCAAAGAGAGCGCGTATCATGGGGGTAGCTATGGTAATGGGGCACGGTCTGTCAATCATAGCTAACTGACAGTTCTCATTACCACGCCCAGACGGTTCGGGTGAATTTTTATAGTGGGAAATTTAGGCTTAGAAAAATACGTTTTAAAGTGCATTGAAATGACTGAAGAATAAAAAAATTATGCACATTTGTTTTGTTGTTGCCTGAAGACAACTGGGAAGTGTCACGTTCAACCACCATGGTACTCCTTTAACTACAATTTCCAGGGAAGTCCTCCTTAATGGAGTGAAGTGATGCGTGCACATTTCCAGATATCAGGCAAATCACATGTAAATCACAAAGGTTGATTAAATCAGCAAGTAGATATATAATAATATGGGAAGCTAGTTTAATAAACCTGTTTTCTATTCCATCAAGTCCAGCACCATTGTTCACATTTAATTCATTAATGGCATTCGGAACTTCAGTTGGTAAAATTTTCCTAAAAGAAAAAGAACTGCAGCAAGGTGAAATATTACTGAAAAAAGTAATCAGGTAAGAGTCGGTTAATAAGGTAGAACAGACAGAGGAGAAATGATGATTGAATGCTTGGGCGATAGATAAAGAGTCATGTAGTATTGTATTGGCAGCTCTTGTTTGATTAATAGAATGTTTATCTGATGTATTAATAACGGTTTTGATTTTGTTCCAGAATGGCTTAGGGTTCTTAAAATCACAAGTGAGATATTCTTTATAGTAGTTAGATTTTGCATTGCATGCGATTTCCTAAGAGCAAACCCTGTAAAATACCACCCTATTTGATATCCAAAAGTATTATGCTTTAGAGGGGTAGGGATACATTATCAAATGTGATAACATGAGACCTGTGGAAAAAAAAACTGAGGCTGTGCTTGACCTGCCAGTAGCTGTTACACTGTAAGCATCACAAACAAGACCACAATCTCTATTTCTAAAAGCCACTCATGCTGTATGTGCTGTTTGGTCCTTTTAGTGCATTCTAATCTAATGCATTTCAGAGATCACGTCTCTCAGGAACAATTTGACATGATGACCCTTCAGATGTATGAAATTGAACACAGAGGGTATAGTGTTACTGTAGGCAAATTTCCAAAGTGTCTTATAGTCAGTGTGCAGTATGTGGGGGTCTGTCAGCTGAATACACAGTAGTACTTCTGACAGAAGTGCTGTAAGGAATAAACCATGACAGGCTGTCCCGTTATTGGAAAATAATGTCCGACGGGTGGTGATGCGGCCGAGGTGAAGCCGAGGTCACTTACCACTAGCACGGAGTGGTTTATTCCACTTATACAAGGGTTACCAAAAATGAACATGTATTAGTTACTTTTATCTTTATTGAATTTTAGCATTGTCAAGCAAAACTAGTTGATAGTTCTATTTGGACCATTGTTAAGCAAAAACCCATTGTCCTTAATTGATTTTATGAAACAATGATTCTATCAGGAAAAATTAGTTCCTCATTTTAATTAGCACCAGTTTTGGTTCATTTTTGTCAATACATTATTTAAGAAAACTGCGTGAAGCCATTGGCTAGCTCAGTCAAATTTACCTTCCTCTATCTTGCTTTTAAAATGGGTTTGCCACGCAGTGCAGAAATAGAAAATGCCATTGACACAAGATTTAAATATTTTTAAAAGCGGCAAAAAAAAAAAAGACATCATAATACTTACAAAAAGCCTATTAGAAAAATGACATTTTTAAAAAATTGTATTATTTATA
Source organism: Anguilla rostrata (assembly GCF_018555375.3). NCBI lineage: Eukaryota > Metazoa > Chordata > Actinopteri > Anguilliformes > Anguillidae > Anguilla > Anguilla rostrata. The sequence continues at coordinate 47,810,262 of NC_057934.1, read as the reverse complement.
TAGGCTGCATCCATTGAAGGTGAATTCAACATTGCCTTTAATTGTGAAATTGGACATTGAAAGGGGAGATGATGTAATGTTAATTCAAATTTGGAATATATATATATATATATATATATATACACACACACACACACACAGACGGGTGAATTAAAGGAAAAACCTGAATAAATGAGTGGAGAAACATAACAAATATAGATGCTTCATAAAGGTTTACTATGCGATACAATTAAAATCCTGTAATGAACATCCTGTCATGCTCTGTGGCATGTATAAAAATGCTGCGCAGGCCCAGTTGACCTCGATTTTGAATCAAGATGGCAAGAGAAAAAGATCTAATTGACTTAGAAAGAGGGTTCCTTATTGGGGCACAGATGGCAGGAGCTTCAGTCACAAAGACTGCTCAACTGGTTAGTGTTTCAATAAGAACACTAAAGTGACATGTGCATTTAGATCAATGGGAAAGACATCAGTAAATAGGGTTAGAAATTGTGGTCGAAAGCGCACATTCATTGACCTTGATGTTCATGCATTAGTGCAATGTGTAAGGAAAATACATAAGAGTAACTCTTCCTCAGGTGACAGAATGTCAGTGCAGGATGTGATCAGACTGTGTCAGCAAGAACAGTCCATCGACAACTATGGGATAGCGATATTGTAGTTTTGGGTGCATAAACCCTTCATTACAAAGACAAATACACATTTGAGAGTTCAGTGGTACAAAAACCATAGGCACTGGTCTAGAGATTGGGGGAAAAAATTGATAGGCTCAGATGAATCATCCTTCACAATATTCTTGACAAGTGGACAAGTGCATGTGTGCCATAACCCAAGAGAACATTACAGGCCTGAATGCTTGACCCCTAGTGTGTGTGTGTGGGGGGGGGGGGGTCCATTGTCTCTGTTATGCTGTGTGGTGCATTTTCCTGCCATGGTTTGGGTACATTTGTCTCCTTAGAGACAATGCCCCCATCCACGTTCAATGAGTATGAAAATGATGTGAATCATATGCTATAGCCTTCGCAGTCACCAGATCTCTACCCAATTGAACACCTATAGGAGATTTTGGACCAACACTTTTGACAGCGCTCTCCACCACTATCATCAAAACACCAAATGAGAAAATATCTTTTGGAAGACTGGTGTTCCATCCCTCCAGTAGAGTTCCAGAGACTTGTACAATCTTTCCTTTACTATATACTGTATGTATCTTCCTGTTTTAATCAGTTACGTGCTTGTATTTTCCTGTGATTTTTATACATTTTCCAATGATGGTAACAAGTTCATACACGCTTACTAATCACACACATTTACTAATAACTCCTTCTGGCTCAGGTACTCGCACCCATCATTGTCACTAAGAAGTATCTTTTTGGATCTGCTGTCATGATATTCATCAGGTTAACAATCATCAATACCACTGTCTCCTTCCACCACCTGTGTGCATATTAGTAGGCCAGTGCTTCTCACTGACTTTTTGTAGATAACTGTGGATTGCACAGCTGCGCAGCTGCTTCACGTAACACATTAGGTATCCCTAAGATTGCCCTTACTTCATACAAGGTAATCCCATTACCTGATTTTTAATATGATGATTCATTGAATTTATATTTCAGAGGCATTACTTGCTGCTGTTTTGCCTTTTCATCCTCTGTTGATTTATCTTATTTAGTTCATTTAGATTTAGCTAGTTCATCTGTTGATTTAGTTTATGGGCATTGCCGCCTGTTTCTGTTTATGCACCTATGCCTGCATTATGATACAGAGGTTTTAATGTACGTCTTATGGTTTTGAAACCACATTTTGATAAATTTTCAATTTAATTTTGTGTAGCCCTAGTGGAGTGTTTTGATTGGGGGGGGGGGGGGGTGGATATAAGGCACTGCATTGCATGCCTGCAGATGTTCAAAGGGTAACTTTGTTTTCCTGTTTTGCACTGGATTACCATGAAGTTGCACCAGTGGTGAGTAATTTGTACACATGGATAACCCCCTAGTGGTGTGTATATCTCCTCCAAGCAGCCCTTAGCGCACTTATTTCTTTCCTTTGGCAACCTATGGTGGTACTGTTTTTTTCCATTTAGCTTTTTCCCTTTTGTTTTGTTACAGTTGTTATTGCAGTAATTAGTGTGCCTAATCCCCTTTTAGCAATCATTACAATAACTAAAGTAGAGTAACTAAAGTTTGTGTCAATGTTGGCATATTCTTCATGTTACTGCTTGCATTGATAATAAAATAGTCTCTTTAATAGCTGACCTCAAGGTTTTCCTTTTTAGGGCCTACCATCTTCCCTTTGTATTATTGATTTATTTTCAATAAACTGAACCTTCTTTTAATTTAGAATAATTCTCTTTTTTTTCTTAGAGAACAAAGGTGTTCAGAAGGGGGCAAAAACTCTTTCCCTGGGCACCCAAGGTGGCATAGTTTGGCAATGAGGTTAATTCTCCATACACTCTACACCTGTTGCACTTGGATTTTGTTCTTAGTCTGAGCCACCACCACTGGTGTGCCATATTTTCTTGTTAGGGAAGTTGACACACTCACCCAGAATACAAATCTGCAACTGTCTAGTCCTGTACACTAATCACAATAATTTCATAAAAAAGGCTCCTTCTAAGAGAATTAGTGACACATGGTTGTTTATTGTTAAATTCCGTTTCCTTCCTAATGTGTTGCTCAGCACTGTCTATTCTCCTGTCTGTCTGACCCAACACAGACAGGAGAATATCTCTTTACTCTTACTTTCATCAAATTTCAGAATATACAAGCACTGTTCTGAAAACCTTTGGGAAATAACAGAAGGTCTTATCCAGGAAATTGAAGAGATGTTTTCTCCCTCATTCCTTTGTTTCCCTCTGTGTACAATATACCTTTCCTTGAGATAATTCAATCAGAAGAAAATAAAAAAGTAGTGTATTGTGTCAACACTACCTGACATTGTTTGTAGCACTTTCTGGTGGCCAATAAATGAATATTTGGCAGGACACTGTGTTTTAGAATACTAGCAAACTGTGCCTGAAAAACTTACCTCCAGTCTTTGTGGCCAAAACACTCTATTTTTGTCTCATCTCACCATAGCAAAATCTGCAGTGATTACCGAATAAGTAAGAGTTTTCCTTGACACTTGTTCTACCTGTGTGTGAAATTTGGTGCTTGAAATATACCATACTGTCCCAATATATGGACTCCACTATATGGACTCAGCTTCAGTGTGGGAACCACACTGAACCACTAGAGAGCCAGTTAATCTGAGCCTTGTTTTTCAAATAGAGCTACAAAAATGGTGGTCCCAAGACAACTGCTAAGGTGGGCATCTTCATTTCTTGTTTTGATCAGTCTCAACATATTGATACAACATGGAATGTCCATTCATGATTTCTACTAATTACAATGGAACTAGTTTGTCCATTTCTTAGATATTATTTTAATAAAACATATAATTTTACAAAACAATATCACAGTATATCACATCGTAAAAATACTGATGGCTCGGAAATGTTTTCTCGCTGAGTAACTACCTGCCTTCTCCAAAAAGCTGCCAAACTTTTTGCCTTGCTTACTACAGTCCAACACCGGAAAATATAAATCATATGAGTTTACCCTGAACACCTAATTTAAAATAATTACTATCAGTCTAGCAAACTCCATATAAAAAACAACTAGCATTCTATTCCCCACATTTTGTTTTTTCATTCATCTTAATAAATTACTGTCCACCCAAATGGGGTGTACACATAAAAATCAAACACCTGCAGTGTTACATTTTTCAATGCTGGCTGAGCTGTACAGACTAAATGAACTATGAAGCTGATTGAAAGTGCAACTACAGTGTGTGCATATCAATCAGCAAGTCTCAAACATCTGACAACTCAAACAGCCCTTATTTGTCATGTTGTAGGGGGCTTCACTTACAGTAACTGTCTGGGGCATGAAAATGGGCATGGACCCTAGGAACCACTCATTGTGAGCATGTTATGGCTGTCAGATCCAACTTTCTAGAAGGAACTGGTCTAATGACCACTAATTTGGCATGTTGCAGTTGGAACTGTTGTGGAAATCTTATAAATGTATTCATGCCTGCTCACTTTACACAAATGCACACAATACCCTGTCTATATTAATGAGGATCCAATGTAGTTATGCAGGCCAAGTCATCATCGGTGAATATGGCAATCATGTACTGCAACCATGCAAATGACTGCCAAGCATAAATCACAAATATGTATGTAGCATCATTGATGATAGTAAGTCATTAGAGGCATGGTTTGTTTTTTTGGTAATGTACTAACTTTCTTGAATCCACACTTTTCTTTCTGTAAAAAAATGACATCGGTGCTCAAAAAAACTTATATACTTGCTTTTGGATATAAATGTTTCTACAATTACTAATAATACAGTAATGTGAAACCAGTGCTACTATTACCTTTCTGTCTGAATCATACTGCAGTATACTTTGCAAATAGACATAGTAATGTCAGAAAGGCTGACACTGTCGATTCATCACTCAAGGCTTTAAACTACCTGGGAGGCCCGCGGGGGCTTTCCGATGCTGGTGGGATTTGCAGTGAATACCTTATATAGCCTATAATTGAAACAACATTGTAAAATTCCAGTCCCATTTGCTGACACTACAATGTACTGTCAATTTGAGGAAACATATCACTAAGTACTAGATCATTTGTTTGGAAGCAAACAGTTTAGCTTGTTATCTAAATGAAATTTTACTTGGAGAGACTCCAAACCATCTGGACATTCTAGTAAATAATTATAAGAATAAAACATAAATAAATATATGCTTGATAATAAGAATAATAAATAAATATTTATATGATAGAGTCTAAATAATAGCTCTTACAATTTCAAATATGCATTTCACTTATGTTTTCTCAAAACAAGAGCAGCTGCAGCAAATCATTATTACTCCAAATCACCCTCCAGTAGGCTAGTAGGCTCTGTAGGCAAAAAACAACGATTTCTGTCAGATCAAAACCACACCAAGAAGCCATCTGCAGGAGAAGAATGTCACATGGCATGTCTGAAGATACAATAAATGTACTGTATGAGCCATTCAGTTTTGAGTCAGCAGGTCAATTTTAACCTTGATTAACATGCATAGGCATAAAGAAGAGCTTGATATGATCAGAAAATTATTGTTTAAATGTTTTTTTGTTTGTAATGCATCATTCTGCATTGGCAACTTAAGTCAGAAAGGCCATCTGCTGTGAAGAAAAACTAAAATTTTTCTTTATTAGCCAAAAAGGTTTTTTTCATCTACATTCAGTTAGTGATTATTCTTCTTAATTCAGAAGAAAGATTAATTTCAATATACAACAACTAATGCAATTTCATGACAGCTTCTTTTGAGAAAAGGTGTTGCAACTCAGTCTTGGTCAGACCGTAACAGGAAAAAGGAAACGAGAAATGAGTAGGGAATCAGTAATGGAACTGCCTGGTGCAGGCTGACAAGTAACTCCTGTGATTAACTACCTTTCCAAAACTACCAAAACCTGGCTAGTCTTTGAAGGGAAAATGCCTTCAGCAGCATAACAGAGCTACCGCTTAGCCTTTCATAAATATATTTGAATTTGTCAAATTTACAAAAAAAACTACTCAAATCAAAACTACTGCTACTTTACTCCTATTTTACCATGATAGGTGAAATTGAATCAAGTGTGCAAATAATATAAATGATAAAAAAGTAGATGTTTAAATGTTGCCACCATTGAGACACATTTAATAAACTATGTAATAATCAAAATGAAATAATGAAACAGAAATATGCTTTATATAGCGTGATCCATTTTTATTTTTGGGCAACTGAGCTCAACATTCAGGCAAGCTCCTTGCCTTTGAACCCTTAGTAAAAAACATTGTTTACATATTTTGCTGAACAGCTATCTGATTAAATGTGAAGTCCACCTTCAATGTATTCACATTTCATATTTAGTATTAATTGAAGTATAATGTGAATGTGCTTTTTATATGCTGAAACGGAGGAGGCCATTCTGCATATACTGTGCTTGGCATAAATATCATTTTCAGAAGATATCACCCTTTTTCTCAGCATGGTATCTCTCTAAACCCGGCCCCTGGCCCAGTCTCTCCCACAAGCACTCCCACAGCCTTGGAGGGAGGTTGCCATACTCCAGCATCACTCTCACCAGCTAGCACATAGCTAAATGTTTAGCTCTGTTCAGATACACACTCTGATGTGCATGCCTCCTCGGAACTCTCCAAATGTCTCACTGAGAAGTTTCTCCGGCTGTCATTCTTCTTAGTGAATATAGTTCTCTCCAAGTCAAAGAGATTTATTTCTTTGTGACTTTTCCAGATCCCCTGGTGAATAAGTCTTCATTTGTCAATTACTTCACCCCTCTACCTATAAAACATCAAGTTGACTCCCTCCCATATTGCCAAAAACCTTGGTTTAATTCCTACCAAATGTCTGATTTGCAGCAAGAACACTGTGGCACTGATTCACTCCTGCTGATTCTCTGTATCCTGCATCCTGAGATTCTACCCAGTCCTCACCAACTGGCATTTCTCTCAGCCAACTCTATCAGACTGCTCAAAACTGTCCAGACTCTGATGACCGTCTGGTCTTTTCCCTCCCCCCCTTCTCCCACACCAACCCAGATCCCAGCTCCCATCATTAGCCGCCTAGCATCACCTGCATCCCCCTCAAGACACTGCTGCTGGTCCATGGTGCCCTAAACCCCGCTGATTCAACCTGATTCAGAATGAGGAGTTAATAGTTATACCAAGCCATTTACACATGGTGTTCTTTTTGAATAACAAATTCTAAGAGAATGTACTCTTTATTATTTTCTGTATTCTTAATTGACCTTCTTATGCATAATACTGATTGAGAAATGAATTGAAGGTATACTGTAATTTACTCAAATCAGACTTCAGTGTATTATCACATTACACCCCCATCATCCAAATTGGTAAGTCTGTTGCCACTTATCCATAACTGACAGCAGTGTTCCCACACAGTCACATGCTGCATTCAGTGTAGTTATTAGCACATCAGAAATATAGCAGTAACATTTTTTAGTATTGAGCTATATCATTTATGTTTTAAATGGGATCTATGGGATCTGTCAGAATTCTAAATCAGTGGGAAGTACTACTGTGGCTATCACCTTATATCACCACAACAAAGATGGATAGAAGGCAGTACTTAATATTGAAATGGTTTGCAGCAGGGATAAGCAAATAAAACATTACATATATTAAAATGGATTAGCTGTAATTAAATGAAAATGTAAGATTTAAACTTTATGATTAAATTCAGTCTTAGTCAATTTCTTAGCAGTGTCCTTTGTCAATGCTTGGAAATTCCTTGTGTAACTGTGTCCATATGATGAGACATATGTTTTTGCATTGACAGTGTTAATTGAAACAGACAAGTGTCGTCTTGTATTCTCGTAATATTTACCTCCGCCAAGGAGGTTATGTAATGACATTCGTCTGTCCGTCTGTTTGTTTGTCTATTTGTCCGTGACAGACATATCTCGAAAAGTAATGGCTGGATTGCCGTGAAATTTGCTGTGCACATCCATGTTCCCAAGAGGAAGAATGCTTTTGATTTTGCTGACCCCATGACATTTTTTCTAGCTCCACCATCAGGCTAGACATATCTTGAAAAGTAATGATTGGATTAAGAAGACATTTTCTGTCCTCATTCATGCAAGGGGAGATTGTTGTGCCTTGGTGGACATCTGCAATCTACTCAGTGCATTCTTTCTCTAGTTGCAAATATTTTCTAGCCACAGGCTAAAAACTACCTCAGTGCTTCAGTGCCATATGCTATATATGTCACTGCAATATGTGTTTAAAATCTCTGCAGGATAGTGATTTTTCATCAATTTTGAACAAGTTGTACAAAATTATAAAATTATGTGGATCTCTATAGCATCTCCATGCATTTTCCTTGGGCTAATGCCTTAGGAAATGGGTATGTACTTTCTTTATGCCCATACCATGGCCTCTAAGAATGGATTAAAGATTACAAGGGGCTGCTTTAAGGCATCCATCTACTTTGATGCATTCATCATCATACACATGGGCTTCAAATCTTAGCCGTACACGGTGCCACCACTGTAATTAGTCTGGGCTGAGTGTTTACTGGTTTACCAGGCAGGTGGTAACCAACCCTGCTCCTGGAGATTTATCAGCCTGTAGGTTTTCATTTCAACCCTAATTCGGCACACCTTACTCTATTCATTAACAGATGAACAACATCTCTAGGTGTTGAATGAGGTGTGCTTTGTTAGGGTTTGAGTGAAAACCTACATGACAGTAGATTTCCAGGAACAAGGTCGGTTGCCACTGACTTAGACTCTTATAAAGTACCACAAATTAATGGCAATTTAATATGAAACTCATATCAAGCATATTCTTTGAAAGCTGAAAATCATGTTGAGGGAAAACAAAGTGTGAAAGCAGAAAGGACTTTTTCATAAGGGACAAACAGAAACATGTTTTATATAGTGCCATTCCACACCAATTTCAACGAAACCATTTCTGTATAGACCTCGCAGTGTGCCCAGGGGCACTGTCATGCTGAAACAGGAAAGGGCCTTCCCCAAACTGTTGGGGAAGCACAGAATTGTCTAGAATGTGATTGTATGCTGTAGCATTAAGATTTGCCTTCACTGGAACTAGGGCACCTAGCCCAAACCATGAAAATATCTCAAGACCAAGGGGTGTCCAGATACTTTTGGTCATATAGTGTACTTTAAGTACACTTTAAGTAGGGAGCTGGAGCTTTAGAATGTTGTTGACAGTGTGTGCACATGAATGGCGTGGAACAGAAATCCTTGTTTGTCAACATTTTTTACTTCACTGCAGTGGCTATCAAACTTCCACAAAGTGAGAGTTACTGCCTTTGACCACATCATGTAGCACAAGCCAGTTGTACTAACCCATAAAATACATTTTTAATGTTACTTATTCAATCGAACGTTCAAAGTGAATCTGCTCAATATTTTTTTTTTTTTTAACTAAGTGTGCTGAACAGTTTTCCTGAGCAGTTTTAAGTTATTTTGATAGTTTTAAAGCAGCTTGTGAAAAAAGGGAAAGGGTTTAGGCTATTTTCAGACTTCTACATGAAGTAAAATGGCAATCAGAAAAGAAAATGAAGCTAAGAATAGTATATTGCGTAATTATGTCTGTCATGTCTTTCATACGTACTGCTGCTTCTGCCACCACCCATCCCTCACTCAAATCCCCCCCAAACCTTTGAAATCCCCCAAAATAGGGGGGAAATACCCCTCAAACAAAAAATGAGAATTTTAAGCCCTGACCTTACTTTAAAGAAAAACGATAAATAAATTATTTAATACCATTTAAAAATCATTGCACACTTTCAGACACATGTTGTTTTACCTCTACTAGTAAAAACCATTGAATACTAAATTAACTACAAATTTTGCTTCAAAATACGGTTGGTCAGGTGCCAGTTTCTCTTTGCTCGCGTGTTGCTGGCGTCTCTTGTCTGCACACATCTTTGCTGGTGTAATTTCAATGATGATGGACCCGCAAAACCTGCATCAATTTGTTTCTGTGTCATTTGGACGTGTGAACCCCTTATTTGATGTGAGGCTATCACATGATTGCGTACTTTGGCACATTGTTTTGCACATAGGTATATACAAGTTACCAGTATGTTAGTTAGCTTAGTATCCTCGTATATTGCCACAATGTAGCAAATATTTTGTGCTGCGACTATTTCCTTTTAGTACATCTGGCCCTAGTTGTGCGATACTCTTGGCCAAATCATATAGTGTTTGCATTCTGACAACTGAAAGACATAAAATCTGTGCACTCTGTCATTAGGTGTGGGGTCTCCTGCTTTTTCAATATCGGTTAGGATCTGAAAGGTCCTGTAGTGTGCACCAGGTCTGCAGTTAAATCTTAGCACAAGATCTTTGGGTGGCAGTGCAGTATAATGGGTAGGGTGCTGCCTTGTTACCTGAAGGTCACAGATTCAATTCCCCATTGTAACCTAGAGTAAGGTACTTAAGCTGCATTGCTTGCTTCAGTATATATACAGCTGTATAAATGGATGCAAGATAAATGCTATGTAAAAGTTGTGTAAGTCGCTCTAGATAAGTCTGTAATGGAATGTTTTTGTGCTATATTACAGACGTTAACGTCAATCCCCAAGTGCCTGTTTGGTCAATGATAAGTAATTCAAGGGAAGGAAAAAAAAATCTATCAGTAGTATTTACTGGTACTATTCAGGCCTGTCACCTTTGCATGCATTAACCTTTCTTCTATTGTGTTCTGGAACAATGTCATGAGAGGCAGAGAGTAGGAATTCCATGTGGCACAAATCCTCCTCCACAATAATGCAGGCACATGATCTGGTGTTTGTTCCCAGAGCTGCTGGCCTAGAATGTTTAATGTATTCCATCTCAGCAGTGGAATGATCTCATTGTGTCAAAGTCTGGGCTTTGAGTAATCACTCTGAAACAAAGGTGCATGTGCTCCAAATGTGGAACCATACTATTTCTGTCCCACAATTTCCTTCTTATGGCCCTCAAACTTTATGCCATTAAACTCATTGCATATATGTTTCTAGCTTTGGTCCTGAAGAGAACTACTGCAGTGTATTTTCGACAGCTCAGATATTAGTAAATGCATATCCATTTTGTTTGAAAGAAGATCATCTAAAATTGTCCAGGGTCTAACTCACAAATGTTAATCTTAATGAGTGCTCATTGAATGGGTGCTGTGAATTAATGGAGAGTCTTACACAAATGCAATATCTCTTAACCCCAGCAGCAGTTCTGGATCAAGTTCGGGCAGAGGGAAAGAGTTTTGATGAATTAGCAGAAATCATTACAGAATTACAGCAATGTGTACCAGCAGAATCATATAATTGCAGTGCTCATTTAGTAAAGGCCAAAAATATTTAATGATGAACACCCTTTAAAATATGTGTTGCTCCTCTTTTGAATTTTTTTCATATTTTTATTTTTTGCAAAGGACATATATGTTTTAAAATCTGAAATGAACAACACTCGCAAATTGAATGATTGATTTTCTTTATTCTGCATTCATACAGAGGGACAATGTAGGTGAAAAATAAGTACACTCACCTGATTAATATGAGCAATAGTACCAGACCTGGTTACAACATCCCAAAGTTAACTATGCTAACCAAAAACAGAAATACAAATGACATCCATAACAAGCTTGTTTCTGTGGGGCAAGTACAGACAGGCTTCATGACTAGGAGAAGCAATCATGTAGAAATGGGAGAGGCAGTCACCTCAAGGCTGAGGAATGGAGAGATCAGGCTTAGATGTAGGGCTTGAAGATTTATTGGTGGTATGGTGGAGTTTATATTTTCTGCCCTGTAGGCTAGTTAGTTTATAAAATTGAAGTTTCCTGCAACAAGAGAACAGGTGCCAGTGAAGTATGACGTGAAGGGGTGTGCATGAGCATGATTAGGAGGCTTGTAGATCAGTCATATGGCTGCATTTTGCATTAGCTTCAAGGCTTTAGTGCCACAGGCAGAGAGACTAGCATGAAAGGAAGTGGAATAAACTTAGCGTGATACAGTAGTACTAGGGCCTGGAGTAGGCACTGTGTGGAGTAGGTGATGAGGAAGGCAGATTCTTTGGATGTTGTAAGAAAAGAATCTGCATGCCTGACTCATTGTTTCTGTATGGAGAGAGAAAGAGAGTTAGTTATCCATAGTTATCCCTAAGCTTCTTGCGGTAGAAGATCTGTGAAGGAGCTCTCCTGTATCATCTAGATTAAATGAGAGATCCTGCAGTAGTGAGTGAAAGATCTCAGTGATTTAGATGCAGCTTAGAGCTCCTCAGTCTTAACCAAATTGAGTTTAAGATGACAGTCCTCCATCCCACAGGAGATGTCCTTCAAGCAAGTTGTAAAACCTGTCAGATGGAGGGAAAGAGAGGGAACGTTGAGTATTCTCAGCGCATAAATGGTATAGGAATCCACGGGAGGAGGTGAAAGACCCAATAGATTGGAGGTGGTGTTGGCTAAGTATAGATCTTTGGAACATCGAGGACCACAATGGAAATAAGTCCAGGACTTTTTTGTGTTTTCCTTGACAATTTCTTCACATGCAAGTCTTTTGATACATGTGTTTTAATTTTGTCAAATAAACTAAACTAAACTAAACTAAACTAAACTAAACATTAAACCCACCAGAGATATAGGATTCAATCCACTTAAGAGCTCTACCTGTGATGCTGAGTGCGGCCAGATGGGAGAGGAGATATCAGAAAGCTGAAGAAAGAACCAGTAGGGTTATGCCAGAAGAGAGAGAAGGTGCTTTTGCTGATTGTTGTGGCTTTTGCAGATAGAGAGTAGAGCAGGACAGGTCTGCAGGGGTGTTGGATTTGATTTCTGTTCCACATCATGAAGTGTGGTCCTGTTGTAGAGGGTATCTGTAAGTCACAAACATGAAGAAGGTTTAAAGGTAAGAGGGCAAATAGTGTGAAAGGCAGACAGACAATAGTGAAGACAGCAATTTAGTGGAAACAGAAAGACAAATGAATGACTCCAGTGATGGGGAAGAAGTAAATACAATAGAAGAGAGGGTTGGGGTGACAAATTATGGAGGTTACTGCAGAGTGTGACAAAGGAAGTCACAGAGGAAGGTCAGGGAGGAGAGGGAACAGAAAATGATACAAAGCAGTGGTCAGAGCAGGAGGGGAGTGACTGTGAGGTTGGTGATGGAGCAGGAAGATTAGGTCCAGTTGATTGCTTGCCTTGTGCACAGGGTCTGACAGTGCAAAGGTGAAGTCAAAATAGTGGAAGAGGATGAATCTGAATTGCTGCTGCTATCCAGGTGAAGGTTAAAACCTTTCAGCAGGATCATGGGTATTCTATAGTCTAGGAAGGGGCTGATAGATCCTCAAGGAAGTCTCCAAAAGGACTAGGTAGCCTGTAAAAAACAAGGTGCATTCTTCATGGGTTAGTAATGTTCATAGTATGAAATTCAGATAATGAAATAGAGAGATGACAGTGAAAAAGCCAGTTCAACCATCTCTGGAAGACTCCATGATAGTTCATCTGAGCCCGGCCTCTCTGGGGCATCCCTCCAGACTTTGTGCACCTGCCCCCTTTTCATGACGAAGCAGGCAGGTTCTCACATTCTGGACCCTGTGACAGTGGCATTGTAGGACCAACAAAGGTATGCTCCCTGAGCTCTACTGTTATGACCTGAACAGGGCACGGTATACTTTTCATTAAATATGAGAAGAAATAAAAACAAAAGCTGATCAAATTCATGCACATGTTCTGCAAAATAGTCAAGTGCTAAGGTAGGACATCATGATCAAAGGTTTTCTCCTATTATGGGTCACAATTTAATGAATTGATATAAACAATACAGAAGAACATAGGAGGAATAGTGAATCTCAAAATGTCCTACTCTGAGGAAGTGGATGTCAAACACACAACCTGACAACCCTCAACGTCCCACTTTGAGAATGAAAAAGATTTTTCTGCTTATTTGAGAGAGAAAAGTCATATATTCTAGTACTGGAACTACATATTAAAAAAAACTGAACAGAATTGGGAAAGACATTATCTGCCCTTAAAATGAAAATAACAATAACTATCTGAACATGTTAGAAATGACATATATAAAACATCCCATCAAAATACAGATTCTGCAATGTAGTCTGGCCATTGAGAAAAAGGTGACATTGAGACAATGGTATACTGCTGTCGAAAAACAAATAACGTATGGGAAAAAAAAATGGCCCAATAAGAAAGAAAAGGAAAGGACCTAGAGAAAAAGAACCATGGCTGCTTGGCAGCTTGACTTTGCTTGGAAGAGCTTTGTAGTGTCACAATGCAGCCTCACATGGTGCTTGAGGGGTAATAATGTCACAGCTGCTAGGAGAGGCAGATGTTCCCAATATTTGCAGTAAGCACACAATTGCGTAATCCAGCAGTTAATGTCACCAGTGCACAAGTACTCTGTGCCCTCTGTGCAGACTGCAATACAATGAATGCTTGTTTTGATTACATTACCAATTCTATGCAGGCTACAGCATCATACAAATGTGTATTGCCAGAGATGTCACCTGAGCTCATTCAATCGTCAATGGCCAATTTTCTGTTCTAGATAACAGTTCACAGACAACATTGTGACGGAATGATGGAAAACGTTGTGGAAGTGGAAATGACCGCGTGAAATTACCACTCATTCTGTAATAATCTTTGTAAAGGCTTCTGATGGTATCTGCAACTACATAATTAATTTATTGAAAGAATTATGCAATGCTCAGAATTATAAAATAACATTATGCCATGACTCAGTTATCTCTGTACTTCTGAAACTCATACATCCCAATTGCTAGCCAAATGCCACTCACAATATAAGCAATCACGTTGCAGCAACTCAATGCATTTAGGCATGTAGGCACGGTCAAGATGATCTGCCAAGATCTGCCAAGTTCAAGCCAAGCATCAGAATGGGGAAGAAAGGTGATTTAAGTTACTCTGAACGTGGCATGGTTGTTGATGCCAGACAGGCTGGTTTGAGTATTTCAGAAACTGCTGATCTACTGGGATTTTCACACACAATCATCTCTAGGGTTTACACAGAATGGTTCGAAAAAGAGAAAATATCCAGTGAGCGGCAGTTCTCTGGGCGAAAATGCCTTGTTGATGGCAGAGGTCAGAGGAGAATGGCCAGACTGGTTTGAGCTGATAGAAAGGCAACAGTAACTCAAATAACCACTCGTTACAACCAAGATATGCAGAAGAGCATCTCTGAACGCACAACATGTTGAACCTTGAAGCAGATGGGCTACAGCAGCAGAAGACAACCTGGTACAAGCAAGGTGTATCTAATAAAGTGGCCGGTGAGTGTATACATATGTATGTGTGTATGTATATATATATATATATATATATATATATACACACACACGGGTGACAAATTAAAGGAGAAATTTGTCTTAGGTATTGGGCCACCATGAGCCATCAAAACAGCTTCAATATGCCAATCCATCACAAAGCATACACACGATTCACTCCCACACTTATACTTAATGAACTAATTAACCTAATCGGCATGTTTTTGGACTGTGGGAAAAGTACTTGGAGGAAACCCATGCACGGAGAACATGAAAACAAGCCCCATGCAATTTTACTAATAGCACATTTTTTATGCATTTGCCGTTATTTTTTGAAAAACAAACACAGACATAAATTGTTTGAATAAACCTGTTGGTTCTCAATATTAATCCAGTGTCAGTCCTTTGGGTTTCTAAATATATGATACAAATAAAAACCTTGACTAGCTAAATGATACAACTCAAAATCTGGTAGGTTCAACCCACACTCTCTTTTTTAAAGCATTTGTCTCCTGAGTCTGGGGGGTTTTCCAGACCAGATGCATTGAGCAATGACACAGTACACCGATTTGAAATACTTCTTAACAAAAGCATTCTACTTTAACCCCTTAAAAACCAGGTATTTTTGTAAGAACCCCCCTTGTCTTAAATAAACCCCATTATCTCCAAAACATACAGTACATACATGGTTAAAAGCTTGCATTAAAGAGCACATTTGTACCAAAATGTCCAAATCTCCAGATAATACAACTATCTCACACAGTATCGAGACATTTTTCTTTCTGAAAAACAACAGAAATCCAGAAACAGCTTTGTATTTTATTTATTCTGTAGTGATTACATGTACTTGTACTTCTGATATTGGGTGAAACCATATATTGGATGATATTGGATGTATACAACACCAGGATAAAATTTTGGAGTGGACTGAAGAAAGTAGTAAAGGTTGACATGCATTTCCCCAAAGGTTGGCCTAAGGGTAGCTCTCCAAATTGGAACATTGCGTGTATATTTTTTTCCCAGCCATATTCCACTTCCAGAAGCTAATTCTATTGAGGGTGGTACCCTCCAAAAAAACAAATATTCTTTATTTACTCATTCTCCCATTGGCCACACCCATAAGTGGACAGAAGAGCTGGACACAGATTTCTTTCTGAATTCTTTCATTGGCAATTTATCCAACAATGAGAGAGAGAGAGAGAGAGAGAGAGATTTCAAAATTCCATTTATATATTAAATAAATGGAAAAATCCTTCTCCTTCCACCCTCACAGGTTCTATGTAAAAAATAAAACACCAAAGGCAAAATAAATGTACACCGACAGCTTTTCAGCCAACCCCCAATTCAGTCTCGCTCTTTGTCTCTCTGAAGGATCTGCAAGTCCCGGTCTCAGACACCAACTGGGAAAAGAACGCATTTTTAAACCCTGGACTGATTAGTAATGTAATCCAGGTGTGTGTGCCTACTTAACCAGTAGGCGTGGTCTTCCGATCGCCCTGATTCTCCCTCATAAACTGAGCCCTACCACAGAAACAATCACACCAATTGGTTCTACTTTGCTGTGCACTCTGATCTGTGCTCAGCTCTCAGGTTGCTGTAAGTCAGTCTTGTAAGTAGTAAATAGGCTGCTGTAATATACATATGCAAACAGTCCCTCTATGGAATGAGACAGAGCCTCCCAAAACCCCTTTATTAGTTATCCAAGCTTATGTTGGGAAACAGACAGTTTTGTGTATTCTGCGTTTGGGAAGTTTCCGCTGGGCCCCGGGGGGGAAGGGGGCGAGCCCCCCTGTTGTATTTCAATTTAAATGTGAATGGAACCTGTTTGAATAGATAGGATGGGTTTGAATTTGAATGGTCCAATCGGAAGGAAGCACAGCATCTTATCACCAATCAGAGGCAGCGCTCCAGTTCTGACATTATGCTAAATGTACCCACTCTAAACTGTATAAATCTAATCACCCACCAGTACTATTTTGAACTTTCTCTCTGAGTTGTTCCCGTAGCCAGCTGCGTAATAAATCTTCCTGTTTTTACTACGAACTTCTGATCTGCTTCTTCCTGGGATAACGGTCATTTTACTTGTTTTTGGTAACATCTTGATTAACCTACACTTACAAAGGAGTTTCACAGGGAAGTGTGAAGTGAGGTAACTCATGTCTTTCACCAACAGCCTCACACACAGACACACACGCACAATTTAAACTATTTACAAAAATATTAAATCAAATCATAAATGATTTTACATAACATAATGCCATTCATCACTATCGCAGTGTCCTATCAACAAACAAAGCTCAGATAAACAATCGATAAAGCATGCTCTAAGCTTCCACTTGTGAGCTACAGTATGTGAAAATGGAAAATGGAAGTAATGTGGTATGCAGCAGAATAACTAAGCCACAATTTGAGCTAGTAGGATGCCGTAAACTACATTAAAAAGCTATGTAAATGAGCTTGACTCAATACAAGACTGCGACATTCTGAAAAATATGTGCAACCCATGGTTTCCTATGTTAATTCAAGTAATCCTTTGTTTCTTTGTCTTTCCATCTTTGTCTTTGCCATATCAAACACACAAATCCCAAAGTGTGTTTACAAGACTCAAAGTATATCCTTTCTATATGTGAGTATTTAGGCTTTTTTTGAACACTGAAAATGTTTAGTTAATATCATATGAAAATGCTGTAAATTTGGTGGCAGGCATTTTTTAAAATAAACTCTTCATACATTTGAAATATTATGAAAATGTGAATATGGTCTCTGGGGTGATGCATTTTACTATAAATAAAACATAATTCAAAATCCAATACTAGCAATTATGTCTCATTTTTAAATTTTATGAGTGTAAGATATTTCTCAACTTCAAAAGCTTCCAAAATTGGACCATGAACAATCGTTAAAAACCCAGCATGAGGCCCAAAAAAAAAAAAAGTTCTGTTGGGTCAGAAGAATGGTCCCACCGCTCTCAATAAAAATTTACATTGTATAGCCATTCCAGAATGCTGCCTATTTCTTTTAGCCTGGACAGTTAAGAGATAATCACTAGCTGTTGATTAAAACATACCACAGTCAACTTGTAGAATGTTATTCAATAGCTTGTGGCAATAATTAGCATGTGTTCCTTAAGAACAGATTGTTTACTACTAGCATTTTAGGGAAAAGTTTTCATAATGAGTAAACAAGTAAAAAAACTGAATTACAAAAAAAGTGTTGTTAATGCTAGTCAGTTCATTAAGGGAAAGGATGAATTTGCAACGACAAATTAATGCGAGAAAGAAATTGAAACAAACCAAATGAATTTAAACACTTACATTGCCAAAACCTCAAGGGCCTGAAAACATTTTTTTTTATTATCTCACCTTTTTTCATCCTCCTGCTGTGTGAATCAGACTGTGTGACGTTCTGAGTGATTATGTAATTACAACATGTGTGAAGCAAATTGGGTTGGTTTTGCATTGAACCACAGTAGAATTCATTTATATTTGGAGGCCACAGCTAGAATAAATCATAGGCCACAAGACCAGCCAGTTTCTTAAAATAACAATTCACACTCACTTGTGTATCATTCCATACAGTGGCAACAGCACACTCCCCAATTTGAAGCTGTGCTGGGCAGAAGGCCGGGGGACAGAAGAGGGCTGCATAGGGACTGTGGGAGGTGAAGGACAGGTTCTTCAGGCTACAGACGGTAGCACATGAATTACATCTTTTTATGGTTTCACAGGCTTCAGGCTCAGCTTGAGAAGATTTTGCCAATGGTTTTAGCACCACAAAATCTGTCCGTGTACATCAGCCAAATCAGAGCTCACAATGAATGAAAAGCCAGCTTATACAATAGCATATAACTCACAAAAAAACAGAAAGAGATCACAGGGAAATATGTATGTGCTGCATACGTTACTTTTATATTTATTGCAGTGTGACAGTACTGTATGTGAACAAAACATTTGATGAGCCAACCCAAAGTGAAATCCATTTGGCAAAGAAATGCAACCTGCTACAAAAATGCTAAGTTATTAGAGGCCCATTCACTGGTGATAATTATAACCAGTAAAATATTTGTATTAATCATTTATTATTTTATCTATTTATGGGGTAGACACTAGTATCTGTTCTTTCTTTGATGATACTTTGGAAAAAATCATCTCCTAAATGTCTATTAACTGTTGTGTAACTATTGTAAATTCATCCAAAGTAACAGGATATTGTAGTATGATATACTGAATGGACATCTCATGAGCAACAACAGCAACAACTGGCTTCATTCTGCATGTGGCAGTGTAGGATTAAAATGGCCAGGATACCTTGGGTTATAGCCATATTAGCTCCCGCCAGGAGTGACAAGCAGCCCAAGACTACACTCTTCCTATTTTACATGCCCTGACAAATATAAATCAATAACTACAGTAGACAGGTCACAGTTATTGAACTCTATTGTTTATATTTGTTTGTTGCTTGACAAGATGGGACAGATGTAAAGAAAAGATGATATTACAGTGGCATAATCACAAATCACCAATTTTATTTAGCACCTTGGAAAATTCCACCACCACAGGCTGTCAGCCGCATGTAGGGGAGCTGTCCAGCAACGGTCTGAATCTGATCACATTCTACAGCTATGTTGGATATAGTAGCAGCCAACACACTATCACCAACAAAGTTAATCTCTCTCTCCTGATCATGTTGAACCTTTGTACTGTATGGCACATAATGTAGCATAGACCTGACAGAAAAGGTCCAAGTAAAACTAAATATTGGATAACATGCTTATGTATTCATAAAAAATCCATATTGCTGTAAACTGAGGGGGCAGATGAGCATTAATTCTATGGAAATTGGTGATGGGAATTCTCTGGAAAAATACGGGAGCACAGGCTAAATAATTTTGAAGGTCAAAGTTTTAGCTAATGTTTCTAAATATCAATGGAGTGTTTCTGCATAGAAATGGGTAAATCTGCAGCCTATTAATGAGTGTCAAGCAGGGGCAGTGACATTGTTTATTCCATTTCTACAATACATGTTCAAATTTCCCACATAAAATAACAATGCAGCTAATCTTCTATTAGTAATGATTTGTGCTATAATTGTTGAAAGGGCAGATTCAGCGGAGTATCTAAGAAATTGTGCCAGAAATAAGGTGTTGAGTAAGACCATTGCAACCTTTCACATGCTTTATCCGTAAATGTTTGCGTGTAGGTTTGTTTATATTTGCGTGTTTGCTGTTAAATACGGGTGCACAGAGTGTATATGATGGCACAATCAAATTTATCTGTGGGCAAGTGGCACCATGTACCTATTTTTAAAGGGGAAAGAAATGGGGCAATTTGATTTACAATAATGAAACCAAACCCCCATCACACCCACAGCTAATTTATTCCAATCGAGCCAGCCTTTTTGCAACTCTGCCATAGTTGTGTCAAAGCCTGGTGTCAAGAAATTAACTGAAATTGAGTTGGACACACCCTAATTAGCCAGTGTCTTCAGTTACCACTGCAGTTTAACAATTTACTGTGCTTGTGTTAAAATAGTGACCAATGTTCATGTAGGCTGACCTCAAAATACCCACCTAGTATGCTTACGTGTACTTTCATGTCATCAACAAAGAGCGTAACAGAAAAATGTAAGATCTCAATGTTAATGTCCCAAACTTTAACTTCAATAATGTGATGATTTTATTAAAATATTAAGCATCATACATACAAAATGCTGCAGTATCCACAGATTGTTCCCTCATGTATTTTGTCTGCATGAATTGGATCATTAAAATTAACATTCTGTGACATATTACATATGCGTCATACTGTGACTCATAAATGTTGAACAATTGTATTATGTTCTAAACGGATGTATCAGCATAGTGAGCAACGAAGCAAGGTGATTCCTTTCATATATCTGCATTCTTTTTGAGTTTGAACATCATATATTGTAAATGTGGATACACAAATCTTCCTTTTCACTTTTTGGCAGAACATTCTCAGTGTTCCTGGAGCTCAGATTGGCATGATGTCTTTGAAATAGCATGGCCAATTATTATTCCGCTTCAAAAGATTAAACTGAAAACTGAATAGTTACAGCAAATCCTTGGTATTCACAGTCATAGTCATGTACATTCTGTTTTTCATCTACAGCAGATATATTTGCAGCCATCCTTTCATACAACTTTCTTCATTATTTTTAGCAATTCTGAGTGGGCATAGCTTGCCTCCTCATGAATTTTTATGAGTTTCTCAATGTGTAGGCTGACCTGCCTCTTGCATCTTTTTTAAACAAGATATAGACGCAATGTTCAAAAAGTAAACACACTTTTCAAATAATAAAGTACATATAAAACTGATACATGACATTATCATTAGAAACAGTCAATATAAAAGGGCTTAGTTTATCTTTACTTCAGTTCTGAAAATTAGGTTGAACAAGCAGTATTTAAAGGGTAATATTGAAACAATATTTATTCAAATTATTACAACATATTTAATATTATACCATACAATAATACTAAGGATTCCTGAAATGTTTACTTACATTTTACAGTTTATCAACATTTATTGCCTGGAAGGTGTGGGAAAACAGTCATTAAATATGTTAAAGTATGATCAGTTATTTTGGAGATAAAGAAACGTTGGTTTTCCCTCGAAGCTGGTGTGAATTATTTGCTTTGAAATATGACAAAATGGCCCTGAGTTCTGAATCTTCTTTTCGATCTGAAAAGGCATTAGTTATTTTATTTGAATTGAAACTGGGCACAGATAGCAAACTGTCATTAAATAGGGGAGGTTATTAACTAGAGGACACCATACCTGACTGCCGTAACTTTTTATTGGCAACAGATGTATGAAAACGGAAAAATATTTCTCTAAATTTACTTTGAGGATCTTATTATTTCCAATATTTGTTCCTACTCGCACAAATAGAGATGAGCTTTGGGTAGTGACTGAAAGAGTGAGATCACAAATACAAGCAGCCAAAATGGGGGTGCTCTGCAGGGTGTCAGGGCTTACTCTCCATGAGAGGGTATGGCGCTCAGCAATTTGTGAGGATCTCAGAATAGAGTAACTGCTCCTTTGCATTGAGAGAAGCCAGTTGAGGTGGTTTGGGGATCTGGGCACCTCCCTTTGGAGGTGTTTCAGGAACATCCAACTGGGAAGAGACCCCAGGGCCAACCCAGGATATGCTGGAGGGATTGCATTTCCCAACAGGCCTGGGATTGCCTCAGGATCCCTCAGGAGGAGACAGAGGAGGTTGCTGGGTAAAGGGATGACTGGGCAGCACTGTTTGCCCTGTTGTCACTGCAACCCTGACTTGGAACCAAGTGGTATGTGAGCATGTATGGATGGATGGATGGATAGATGGATGGATTGATAGAATAATGCATTAGAATTAGATTGCACGTTGGGCAAATGATGTAAAAAGAAGTCTAATGAACTGAATAAATTAATTAAAAATAGTACACATTGGCACGTGCTGAGTTGTTTAGCACAATATGTTCATTGAAGCAATGGAATTTCCCCAGCTATATTCTCAGTACTATTTTTTTCTCAGTACTTTTCAGTCTTATTTATAATCATTAAAAAACACACATTATAAACATAGCGCTTATAAAATAATAAACATTAAATAAACAAATAATAAAAAACAAATTATTCATTCTAACATTTACAAGGAGCTCAAGAAAGACGTATTTCTTCTGACATTTCTGAGCATAGCCAAGAACAAAAAAAATACATAAAAATGAAAAACAATGCCTTCTGACAAGTCATGAGACAAGTATTTAGAGTGCAGAAGAATAGTTGACGAGAACACCATACACTACACTGATAAAATTTCCTTTATAAAAGGTTTGCACCTCTCATGGATTTGTGCAGTAATGAAAGATCAAAAAAGTTCAGTGGGCCTTCTGTGGCTCATCACTCTCCCAACAAAATGAATACATTTTTAATGTTCTCATGTCCCCATGTCAGGAATAGTAAAAAGCACCACTGCTACAGCAAAGTCTTTAAAGGAAACAGAAAAAGAAACATGGTTGGTGCATTGAAGTGGAGGAAACTGCTAGTCTGCCTTGAGGAGAATGTTTTCTTTTTAGTTAATATGTGGCTTCTTTTTTAAAAGACAGAATCATCACTTTGCCTGCAGGGAAACGGCAGATGGCAGCCTTTTTATCTCTGATAAATTTGAATTAATTAGATTAATTATATGCATACTGTAGGATGAAAAAGTGAATTATGGCAGTGCTTTTCATGGCTGATCGTGTTAGATATTAATGTAGACTTTCCATTGCATGCACAGAATCTGTATACTGCAATAATACAATACTCTCATCTTACATACAGTATATTCAATGAGATATTTAATTCTTACACTAACACATGTTCTGTGCATACAATGGAAATCTCAAGAACCCAAGAGAACTGGGCTTGAAGGTTGTGGGATAAATTCCTGGCTGGGATGCAGTTGTTGTATGCTTGAACAAGGTACTTAACTTGAATTTCTTCAGTAAAATATCCAGCTGTATAAATGGATGTAAAATGTAATCCCTTTAAATCCCTTGGGATGAGAGTGTTTTCTAAATGCCCAAATTGAATGTTTTTAATTAACCCCTGTGGTACTGACTGACTGGTTAACCAAACGGGTATGAATCCAGAAGTAGTTGTCAGGCCAAGTTACTTGAAACAATTTAGGAAGCATTTGGGTAGGATTACTTTGGAATAAAGCTTGCTTAATTTGTGTGAGGTAAGAGCCAATATTGTTTCTTTGAAGTTGATGTAATTTTGATATCAATACTTTTAATGGCAGACCTAGATTTTTCCAGTCTGAATTAATGAAGTATAGACAGTGCTTTGTATGTGTGAGTCACTTGGTATCTTTGTATGTTGAAAACATGTTTTTCATCAGATATCATTTCTTTCTGTCCTATGTTTGTTATGAGTAAATGATAATAGTAATTCATATGCAAATGTAGGCAATGACAGACATGCATAAACATAAATGCATGGAAACCCACATAGCCTACATTCTGAAAGAAACACACAGGCATGGATTCAATTATTTTTCTGTTACCATGAATGACAAATAAATGAAAGTATATGTCATATTTTTAAATTTTGAAAGTGTTTTTAATGGGCTATTGTGCATGACAGACCTACTATCTGTTTGTATGTTGGTTGAGGATCAGTAGGACTAGCTAACTTTTATTTATAAATATAGTGTTGAAGGGAAGCTACCCTTCAACACTACCCTAGTAGCCTAGTTAAAAATCAGTAATCAGTACAGGTGCAGCGGTGAATGTGAACTGTTTTTAATTTTAAAAAATCGCTATACCTGTCATGAAGAAATCATTATATTCTGCCATGACTGGTGAAAATATCAAAAGCGAAACTGTCTACAGTGTGGGTGTATTTTATTTGGATTTAAGAAATTAGTTTCCCAGAAAGATTTTACAGATGCAAAAGCAATAGTTTAAATGTTTCATTTTTAGTTAGCCAGCAAGTCAGTATAATGAGTTGGAGGTTTGTTTGAGTCCGAGGGGAGATTTTAACCCGGGTCTCTCACTTGTCCAAAAAGTTCCAAATGCAAATGCGCTACCCAGTGAGCTACAAGGTAAGTAGACATCAGGGTAGCAAATTTTCGTATCCGTTTTGAAGCAAGTATTGTTTTATTCTGATATAAAATTTCTGTCTGAAATTGTGGATGACGGCGCCAAAAATATACATATATATCTTTACTTTCTGTAATATTGTGTTTGTAAGTCATTTTTCACTTGGGTATTGAATCATCACGGCCATCCAAATAATCTGCTATTAATAGGTGGGTAAAAACACGGTGAGTCAAGTTGGGACTGTCTAGAAAATTGCTTTAGCTGAATTTATTATTCAAATGTTTATCAAAAATACTTTTTAACAAGGGCTCTGCTTGTAAATTCATCCACTCATTGTCAGACACACACATGTGCTTAACTCTTTCAGACCATATGAATATGCAGTTGAAAGATGAATATACTGGTACTGGACTCAGTAAAAATGTACTGTCACTTCAAATATGGTGTTCAGCCACCATGTGCTTTCAAAACAGCACAGCTTGTATCAGATGTAGTGTAGAATCTATTTCCATCTGGAATTTTGCATGAAGGATGTCCTACTGTTCCTTCATGAGAAAGTCAATCAGCTCATGCCTTGCTTGGGATGTGTAAAACACTGAGAACTAGTTCCAGAATCCCCAATAATTGCTTGACTTGATATGGTGACAGAGAGTCGCGGCATATGGACAGTAGACTTGCGACCCCACCTTAGCCGCTGTTCCTTATGAATCAGCAAATTGAACTGTAATGTCATGCTCATCATGGAAGCTCCTGCAGAACATGCCTGAACATTTATCCCTCTTTCAAAATCACTGAGGCCATTTTTGTACATGATCCTGACTCTGGGATGCCAATTGCTCGATTAGCTCTATGTGGAAACACTTGCTTTCAGTAATACTTTGGGTCCTTCATTTACCCAGGGGTCTCCACCTTATTGGTTACTGCCTGCACCTTCAAATACAATTGCAATAATTTAGGCAGCAATGTGTTGTCTTGTATGAAAATATACTAGTAAGCCAACGCAGGACCTCTTTATGCAGCTTTTACCTCTGGGCAATGCTTATGGCCTACAGCATAATGCATGAGTGGCTGAATCCTAGATAAAAACTTTGACATGACTGGCACCTCGGTATTTATCAAAGAACTATACTGACTATACCTTTAAAAGAGTGCGTTTCTATAATTAGATGCATGAAATATTTGGGGTCTAATCTATGCTCACTTGCACCGAAGCAGATACGTCTCTTGACGACAGGAGAAAAAAAGTGGTTTCTCTGTGCAGTTAACCCACATATAGCTGACAGCTCAGACACTGCAGTGAGATATGCTTGCAGGCCAGATTGTTTTTCCTTCTCCCATTCCTCATTCTGCCTGCATTCATTAGCACAGGTCACAATCAGATGACCCTCCAAGGACTGAGCTAATCACCCTGATGGCAGCAATCAACCCTCACCACTCCATTAGATCAGGGCCCGGCACGCCGGGAAGTGTCCTGGAACACGCTCTAACCTGGCAGACCTGCGACTGCACGGCAGCACTGAAAAGGGGACCGTTGCTCTGCTGCACCCAGCCATCAACCTCATGCAGCACATACTCCGGGGATTTCTGACATGAGGAAGTATGAGGAGGAAATGAGCTGTACACAGAAACAATATAATCCTGTGCATCCTACCTGTGCACTTGAACCATACCAGAATATTTGGATTTTTGTCATTTGGATTTACAGACGGGTACATTAAATACATTGATAGCTTTACAGATGTATACTTGATAAATTGCACATCAATGTAGGCCAGTGAAAATGTTGCAAAAGGTGCAGGGGACAAAAGTGGTTTGTGCTATTTTTCCTCTGAAATTTATGAAACTGAGTGGTTCTGTACTCTCTCCTTTGGTAAACCACCAAAGTTTTTATTGTGGCTCATGATAAAGTCAAGTACCATTTAAAACATCTAAATTTTTAGCATCTTAAGTGTCCAAAGGTAAACCCATATTACAAAAAATGTTATTGAAATATTAATTATAAAACTATAAATCATTTACTCTTAAATGAATTTGTGAGGGCATATAACTAGATACCACAATGTGTCAAATAAATTGTACATTACAATTATATATTGCCTTGCTTGAAACACATTTCTGAATCGCCATTTATTCCATGGGTTTGAAGATGCAAATAAATTGAGGTACATGTGAAAATATTCTACACTAAAGGTTCATTTGAATAATGAGCACATCAGTAGAAATGAAATTGTTTTTTCCCCAATAATGGCTTGGCTGTTATATTATTTTACAATTCTCCAGGCAATATTTAGTTATGTGCAAATATATTCTGAATAATTAAGTGCCGTTTTAATGTAGTAGTCTTCACTCTTTCCTCAGCTGCTTTACTTCCTGGATGAAGAATACCTAAGGTGTGGAGTAGTGTTAAAACTCATAACACAGATGAACAGTGTTAAAATCTTTTATATATCATTTTGAAGACTTCTAAAGATTGCCAGACATGGAGAACTAGCCTTGTTTTAAGTTCCCTGATCCTTGAGTAGTTATTCTGAGACAGCTAACTGTTTATCACTTCCAGGAAGGAGTATGCAGTACATTACATATAGCTGGAAAACAAAGTAAAGCTTTTCCTTGCATTACATGAAACTGACAAAGCAGAAGATCACACTTTGCCTGTTTGTTGATTCAGCAAGAGGTAGCCTTTTCCCAGTAGAGTGAGGAACTCTTTGTTGTCGCAGGCATAGACCTACTGTAACTAGTTTGCCTGCTGCCTCCTCAGCATGGGGTTTGGTGAGGATCCAGGTCCCTGTCAAATCCATTTCCCCATATATTGATTGAACCTCCTATAATGACCCATAGCAACAGCAACATTCACTTTATCAATGTAGACTCTATCCCCCCAAAGGGCTTGTTAAGTACAAACTGCTCTTCGCTGTTGCTGAACTGACCCGTGCATCCAGACAATGTCTGCAACACTGAGCACAGACTGTACCAGAATGGGGAGATGAATAACTCTTGTCACATACACTATTTTTAGGCTTGAGCTTGTATTTGCTCAAGAATGTGATTGAGCTCGAGCAATATCCTCTCTTTATATTAGGTTCAAATTGTAGCTTGTGTAAAATAAATAAAAAATTAAACAAAAAAGCATATGAGATCACAGAAGATTGTGTCATGACACTAACTGGGGGGCTATTACTCTCAAATACAAACATATCAAGTGAGGAAAATTTGAAAAAACATTTACACAAAACGTTTATACTACTGATCAGAAAACAGTTGCATCAAAGGAGTGCTATTTTTTGGTGTGGCATGGGCAAACTTATAATACCATCAAACATGGTTTACATGGTTTCTTTCATTTGGACTGCTATTTCATTTTGTGGTTTGAGACAGTGCAATTAACTCAAAGGATGGTTTGGCTATCTAAAGAAGTCTTGTTGCCTGCCTCAGCATAGCTCCTCAAGCAGGTGAAAAATCACATCAGGATTCAACTTTCTGCACACTTCTGACAGAAAAGGAGAGGAAGATACCCCAGGCAGAGATTTTTTATTCCTTGCTGGCTGATCTACCTCTTGCTAAATCAATAAGCAAAGTGTGATCTTCTGCATTGTATAGAATATCACAGTGCATTTTATCTAGAATAGTAGTATACTATGTGGTATCTTAGTATATATATATAGTATAGTGTATACCAAATTCTTTACTCCCCTTATAATGATCAGTGCACAACAAAAATCAATAGGACAATAAAGCCATGTGATCATAGAAACACAATGTAGTTAACATTTCTATTTGTATCATGAAGTAGTGACAGAAAATCCACTGGTGTTCACATATTTCTATTTAAACAAAAAGCTCAAGATTATAGTATAGACCTACTTTAGCTATAATACTGGTCTGATAGCTAGTTAGTAAACGAACCATGGACAAATCATTCGGTTCACTTTTTGAAACAGCGGATGTTGCTTTTCATGTTACAACCAGGGGTGTAGTGCTACAAGAGTGCACCGGAGCGCCACTCCGGCACTTATTTTTAATAGTAAAAAAAAAGGTTTTTTTAAAAATGGTCAACATGTTGTCAATGCACCGAATAAAACCAACAAATGATATTAGGCTTATATCCCTCGACTAATAAATGGTCTTATGAATGATTTTACTATATTCATATGTACTATATTCATGTTAACCCCCGCAGAAAATCTTTGCCAGCAAAAAAGACTTCCGTACACGTCCACAATTAATGCTTATCGAGATTTTCTTGACTGCGTGAGCGAGTTTAGGGCCTTAGTAAACTGCACGAAACGAATTCCGACTAATTGGCTAACTTTGAAGGTGACATCATACAAAACTGCGCTATGGCACTAAAAAATAAGCACTACACCACTGGTTATAAGGGAGCTATCTACCTAACCAAGAACCTTCTTAAATTGCTGTAAACTGCTTCGAGGTCATGAATAAGGTCACACAATGCCATTGATGTGAAGCACCACTCTCATCAATTTCAGCTACTTGGGTGATAATACGTCCCACTTGTGAAGAATCGTCAGCCTGCTAAACATGAGTGAGTGTGTGAGGAAGCGAGTGAGTGAGTTACTCTAGCCAGGTCCATGAGGTGCTTCGCATCTAAAAATCAAGCTAAAGGTTCATTCCAGTTGAAGGACGGATACCGGATTCATCTGTTATACATGAAATTATGTGATTGTGCTAATGGTGCAAGGATAATGCAGATAATCCAAATGATTGAATGGCAGTCCCAAATAATTTGGGGGGAAAACAGCATACCCTCTTCTGTTAGTAAGCAATTATATTTTCTGTAGAAATGATGTTGTAGAGCCATGCTGACTCTACTAGGTTTGTGGTTAACAGTCTAATAACAGCAATATTAGTACTCCTTACACAGTAGTACACGTTCTAGGTACAAATTGTGTTTTCCCCACACAGTCTTGGATAATTAATTGCCAGTGCCTTCTAAAATTAGAAGTGGTCTCAACCACCCTCTTTTAGTGTATCAGCACAATTATTCATTTTGAGTACCGCAGTTTGAGGAAAAGGGCACTCAAGAGCTTTACGATACTACAACCCCAAGGACTGACACACTAATTAAAAACCTTAAGGGTTTCGACACAATCCACTCACTGACTCTGCAAACTCGGAGCAGCTTGAGAGCACATAGACCAGTTCCAGTTGCAGACACCATTGAAATAACACTCAGTATTTTATATGCCATGGTATATACAGTGCCATGAAAAAGTATAAAAGTACTTCCTAATTTACTCTATTTTTGCATATTTTTCACAATGAATAGCTCAGATCTTTAGAAAATAATGTAATATTGGACAAAAGGGAACACGAGTAAACAGAATACATATTTTTCATTATTATTTCATTTATTTAATGAAAGAAGTTATCAAACCCCCATACCCCCATATCTCCCATGTGAAAAAGTAATTGCCCCCTTAAAGTTAATAACCGCTTGCACCAGTTTTAGCAAAAATAACTGCAACCAAATGCTTCCTATAATTTGATATCACACAATCACCTCACTGTGGAGGAATTTTAGCCCAGTATTTGCAGAACAGCTTTAATTCTGACAAATTTGTACAGTAGGCTTTCAAGCATGCTCATTTCCGCCACAGCATCTCTATTGGGTTCAAGTCAGGACTTTGACTAGCTGTGGGATGTTGTCGACCGGGGTGGGGGGGACAGAGTATTTATAGACAGAGAATTTTCCCACAGAATATTTAATATCCAAAGAACCCAACACTTTCTTTCCCGATTTTAAATAAAATGTTTTTGTTTCAATTTTATTCTAAATAATTTAGTTTGAAAGAATGTGTTTGATAAGGCCATTTTATTTTACTAAATTTCCCAAAATGGGTTGTTTTAGCCCTATATGCTGATTTCTTTACCGTGACTTGTTCTAACGGCTGCTTGAAAGAGAAAGTGCTGATATACGTTGGCTAAGTAGATAGATCGTTTTCTCATAAAATGTAGTCGATAAAATAGTAGCCTTGGCTAGCCTACTTTGAGACACGTTTAAAAAAAAAGACAATGGCAAAGAAACTTTACAAACACAGAGATATTGCATCACGTCCTCCCTTCTTTTTGTGGACATCAATGAACCACCTTTGGAGATCTTTGACCCTACTCCATTTGTGACGTCCTGGGTGAAAGCTGGCCATCGTCTTTCAACATCGTGGGTGACAGGGAGGAAAGCCCAGGAGAGTCAACCCAAACCTCTGTGGTCAATTTTTTAAGGTAAGACTGATTTGATATAATTTTTTGCATTAGGCTACTTTGAAGACTGAAACATTAGCCATTAGCTGTTTTCTTATCTTGAAAATAGTCTAAGAGAAAAAATAAATCCATATTCTACAGGATCTTTTCCATAGGAGCCATATGTTTCTCACTGCTGTATTAATGGATAAGCTAGGAGTCACTCTAGCTTAGGCTTTTGAGCCTATAGACTGAGTCCTATCTTATCCATTCATTTTGGTATTGGGACCAGTACAGGATCTACAATGTGGAATGTTGAATGAGATGAGGTGGAATTTTGATTTATTTTTTCTATTAGACTGTTTTCAAAGACTGTGGTCTATGCCTTTAATGTTAGTCAGGCACAGGTTTAGATGCTGTATGGTAGTAACACATCTGCCTACCTCTTTGGCATGTTGATAGTGTCTTTGGTTCTGGTACAGCATTGTGTGGGTCTGTGTTTGAGTGGAAATGATGGTCTGCTGTTGTGTGTGTGTGTGTGGGTCTGATTTGCCGGCAGTTTTGCTCTAGAATACTTTGTGGGTGACCCCTGACTACAAAATTTGTTGTGTGGTACGTGCCCCATGAGCTGGTGTAATGGATTTGATTTATCATCATCTACAGACTGCAGATATTACGTTAAACAAGCAAGATACTCTAAGGAATGTAAGACTTCAGTTCACTGAAGCACATGAGTTCCCTTTACGCCCTGGAGAAAAAGTTGACCCCCCCGATTGTCATTGTATAATTCGTACTTTGGAGTTAGCTAGTTAGCAAGCATCATGAAATACAAGAAATTGTACAGGAAGGAATGGGAGCCCGATCCTGAGCTAAAAACTTGGATCGCCCCTGTCCCAGAAGATAGCTCCAAAGCTTGTTTCAAGTATTGTAACATAGACATCAGAGCACAACTTAACGATTTGAAAGAACATGGCACCACAAAAAAGCACAAGTTCAGCTGTGTGCCCAGCGTCAAATCTTTTGCTGTACCGATGGGATCTGGTGTGGGTCAAGGCACGATCAAAGATGACCGAAAATGTTGTGAACTTAGGATTGCAACCTACGTTGCCTGCCACACTTGCATCAATGTCATGGATGACCTGTCGGATATACTACAAGACGAGATGGGAGCATTCAAAATGCACAGGACCAAGTGTACGGCCGTTATAAAGTCTGTCCTGGCACCACACTTCAGAGAGGAGTTAAAGGAAGATATTAGTGAGTCTCCTTATTCTCTCTACCTCAACGAAACCACTGACAGTGAGCAAGCTCCTGTGTATATGTGTGAAGTACTGATCACAGAAACGCAGTAAGTTTGTCTGTACCTGTCTGGCTTGTTGAGCTTCTCGACGCTAATGCTATTGGCATATCGGATGCAATCGTTGCTTTTCTAAGAGAGTGTGGCCTCGACATCAAAAACATGGTGGGGATTGCTACAGATGGGGCAAGTGTTATGGTCGGAAAAAATCACTCCGTTTTCACACTACTCAAACAAAAGCAGCCTCGTCTACAGCTTATTCGCTGTGTTTGCCACTCCCTGGATATCGTTGCTAACAAATCTATGCAACTTCTCCCAAGCAATCTTGAATATATGATTAGAGAAACTTATAACTGGTTAGCATATTCAGCAAAACGCCAGAGTGACTAAAAGAATATCTACGAGACTATAAATGACGGAGGATGTCCGCTGAAATTGATATCACCCAGCTCAACCTGTTGGTTAGTGATTGCAGACTGCATCGAAAGAATTTTAGATCAAGAAGATGCACTGAAGATACACTTCAATTTTGGTATCAGATGAGGAACACTGCAGCCAGGATTTTGAATGAAATGTACAGCAAGTGAATGAAATGTTCCAGCCTCATGGATGTGCGCTCTGGCCTGAGCAGGAGTGAATGGACGTCCGCTACTTTCAAACCTCCCAATTGTTGGGGAGATTTGATTCATCCATGTATTAGCCAGCTGACCTGGCTTGCAGTGACTGTACATAGTTCTTCAAGTTATGAACATTCTTCAACTTTAAGAGAAGACGTTGATTCTGCGTAAAGGTAAGGGAATTTTTATGTAGCCTATTTGCACTGTGATTGATTTAGTTAATTGTACCCGATTAATTCTAAGCCATTTACTGATCAATTTAAAAACTAGTTTCTTGTGGCTTTGTGTGTGTGTGTGTGTGTGTGTGTGTGTGCGTGCGTTTGCATGCTAAAGAGAGAGCCTGCCATCCTATAGTTTTTAAATAGGTTGGATTTTGGTGTTTTTTTGTGGCTCACATTTCATGGCAGTATTTGATCACTTTATTGTGGTTGCGCTACAATGCCAGAGGTGCATTTTGCAATTTGTGTATTGGTTGTCTGACTGCACTCGTTGTGGGTTGCGATAGCCTATTTAACTAAGATTTTATCTTTGGTTATTTGATGCAGATATGAAGCTTTGTATGCTTATGATGTGTTTTCTATTGCCTATGTGATGGTTTTACGGTTTTACACGGGTTTCTGGCAAGGTTACGATTTGGGCGGGTTTTAAGTTGTGATTGGGCTGGAAACTGTCAATCTGATCTGGCAACACTGTATACAAATTCAAAATGTCAGATTTTGTTGTGAATTTTGATTTACTGGGTGGGCTAAGCGTGGATGAGTGGTGGAAAGAGATGGACAGGATAGAGAAGGAAGATAAAGAAGAAAGGAAACACACTGAAATTAATGAGAGAGAAACTGAAGAGCTGGAAAAGTCAAGAAACGAAGCCGGGACCGTTAAACAGACTATGTGGTCCGTTCGCTGTTTTCAGACCCGGTGTGCCGAGAAAGATCTGGCTATTGATTTTTAAATGTCTGTGTGTTGCTTGGCAACCATTCTGCTAAATGTCGCTGAAGAACTACATTGCTTGGCGGAAGAATGATTATTTGTTATCAATAAATGATTGCATTTTTTGTTGCTGTGTGTTTATTTTATGAAACCTTGCCAGGAACATGTAGTAACCATTTTATAAAAGCAAAAGTCACACAAGGCTGTGGTTTACAGTGATTTTAGAACAGCTAAGGGGGTTTTAGGCACTCCACTCCGCATTGTGCCTTACAACGCTCCTTAGCTGTTCTAAAATCACTGTAAACCACAGCCTCTTGTGGCTTATTGCTTTAGTGACTACTTTACTTTGATGGTAAGCTTCAATATGAGATCTTTACGTCAATATACAATTTACGTCAAATGAGCAGTTGACGTAAAATTGATATAGCTAGCTATATGAATAGATTTTGTTTTGGAAAAAGGGACAAAGCTCAAAATGAATTACCTACAGCTACAGAATACATAGTGAATGGCATATATAGCCCAAACTTTGGTGAAGTCTGTGACAGGCGAAATCGTACCTTTCCGTTTGACGGAAGTGCAATATATATATAGAGGGGATATAAGAAGATATAGGGTAATATAAGAAACGTGTGCCACTTCTCTTGAGTGCAGTAGTCTCATTGCTGAGTTATAGGAAATAGTTCTATCTAGACTTTAGATTAAAATGTAATTTAAAAATAATAACCAGGTAATATACACTCATACACCCTCTGTATGCATAGTGTCACTGTACAAGCTGCTTAAGAGTGCTTGACAACTGCAAATGTGATAAACAGTGAACAAATCTGCTGTGGAAAGTAGGGACAATGGAAATATTATTTATATAAATATATTGCTTCACTATGGTAAAATACAGATTTGTATTTAGATTAATATTGGTCACTTGGCAATGGACCTCTAGAAGGCCAATGCTCCAGCCCTTAGAAATATGACATTTTTACAGTCAACAGCCAGACTTTGTCAGAGGGACAGCATATTTTGTCAAAGCAAAGTGATGCAGCACACACTTTATGAGAGCAAGTAAACGTCTTGACATAAAGAATAAATGCATTTTCTGCTCTTGAAATGTTTCTTTTTTCCAATGACAGTGCTCATACAGTGCTTCACAAGAGTAATTCTGTTGCCTAGATTACTCAATAATACATCCCCTTACTGTGGGGGAGGCAACCCCCTCAGTGCTTCATTTGATCTTTCTAGTGGCGAACTACTAGGCTAATCACCGCAGAGTGTTCAAGTGATGGTTGAAAAACAATTCTACCACCTTACTGAAAATGAATGAAGCAATAGTCCTCTTTTCGGGTCATAACACTGTATTGTAAAATTTGAATGACAATATTCATTTTCCTGTAGACAGTCTCTTCCAGCTGTGATGTAAACCTACTTTTCAGTGTGACATGCATCATGGGACTGTAATTCTATGTCCTTGTACATAATTGTATTTATTAAATCATGATTAAAATGTGATTTATTAAATCATGAATAATTGATGGAAGGGGGGGGGGGGGCTGGGCTATGTATAAAAAGGGCTAGAATGTCTGCATTGTAAAACTGAAGTGTATAAAATAAAAGATGAGAATATGCACATTAACTACATGTGAAGTGATAACAAATATAAAATTGTGGAGTACAGAGCCAAATCGAGAAAAAAAGTCTTTGACCCAAACCTTATGGACCTCACTGTACATGCTGTTATTATGGAATTGCTTTTATTGTGCAGAGGTCAGTGTGCAGATCAACCTCTGCCAGAGAGGGGTCTTCACTGGGATGGGAACTGTTAGAAAGGCACAAATACTTTCATCTCCCTCCTCAGATGTGCAGTGTGCTCGGCTGTGTGACTGATTGATGTTCCAGTGAGCTACATATTTAGATCCTACAATCTCCAGAGAGGGATCCTAAAATACATCCTTGGCTGTCAAGGGCAAAAAGCAGACTAATACGGTGCATTTATGGGCTCTGCAGTTCATACAAATAACAGGTGAACCCACGGATCCTGGACATGTTAATTCTGGAATATTCTTCACTGGAAGATTCTTCACCTTAAACCACATCTCTAATAGACTGAAACAGGTTCTCCTCAAGGATTTACCTGTATTTGACATCCATCTTGCCCTTGATAGCAACAAGCTAATTACACATAAATGTAATTGAAATACTGTCCATCCCTGATGGTAGGGACAATGTTACTTGGGTGGTGTGGGCATAGAGGTATTGTCCAGTTTTAGTTTAGTAACCACATGCAATTCTCTAACTGTGATCTGTGGACAATTGTTTTGTTTCTCGAACCATCCCTGCTTGGGGGTAATGTACTTCTGTCCTCTTCCAGGTAAATTCATCACAGTTGCTTTAAACTTCTTAATTATTGCCCTAATAGTGGACATGGTTATTTCAAAACATTTAGCTGTTTTCTTATTGCCATTGCCTGATTTCGGAAGGTCAACAACCTGTTTTCTCATTGCATTTGTGTGTTCCCTTACCTTCTCCATATTAATGGCTGACTAAGAGAATTTGGCATCTGTGTCACCTCATTCTTATACCACAAAGAAACAGGAAGTTAAGGCACTGTATAAACAGAGTAAAATGTTCAGTTTTAAACCAATTCTTATGGCGTACATATGGTCCCTATTGGACTCATAATGTCCTCTGCTAGAGTTGCATTAAAAGTGGACATTTTTACTGTGTACCACTGTACAATATGGAATACTTAAGAAAATCCTCATAAACAATCCTGCTAAAAAGTTAGTAATGCATGTGGCTAATTAGCCTAATAATTACATGTTATTGAAATGTGTGTGTCAATAATGTATTAAATCATTAAATCAAGGATAACAAAATAGAAATTATTAAATTGCCCCTGCTAAAAAATGCAATACAGACATCTTACATTTATGATTAAATTGAATCTATATGAGTGTTTTACTTTGACCTCTGTTTCATTTCCTTCTGCTACAATTTCTATTAGGATGTTATCAAGGCTTTGAATTACAAACATGAGTTATCCCCACCTGAGCTTCCAAATGCTGCGCATGACTGGTACTCTGCCATCCCATGTTGTCCCTGGAATCAGTGCACAGTACCAGAAAAAGCGGTGGCCGAGAGCTGTCGAACGAACTGCATATCCAAAACGCTTTGCAAATTTGAAAAACATAAGCGCATTAAAGGAAAACACAAATGCAAAAGCCACAACATAACGGAAGTGAGCAACAGTGGATGTTGACAATGAAACGGGCCGACTATTATTGCTGGCGGACTATTAATGTAACCTAAGCTGTACCCGTGTACGGAGACATAGCGATATTAGGCTAACGTTAAAGCGAAAGTAGATTAACTGTAGAGATCGTTCTATGCAAATGTTGTGTATTTTTAAACACGTTCAAGCAAGGGCTAGCAGACCTGGCATGTAGGCTAGACTAGCCTTTCAGAGACATTTATAGACAGCATTTTGGTGACTTATGTATAGGAAATTACAATAAAATCACAGTAAATGCAGCTGTGTGCTTAACATACAAAGTCAGCTTAAATCTACCTTACCTATTGAAACCAATTGTGGCCATCAATCATAACCTCTTTTGCAGTGGACACTGCTTAAATCTTGTTTGTTCATCATGGCATTAGGCTCATGCTGCCCTGTTGACTACAACTGTAATTTGACATCAGATTGAAAAATTGAGACTTTCTATTCTAATATTTTATCAAGGAAATTACTCAGCCATTTAATTTGAAAACTGGTGTTCCATACTTGGTACACTAAGTGTAATGTTACAAATCCGAGCTCCCTATCTGCTAATCCTTTGCACATGGTTCAATGATGGATTGATAGGTCTGCTAGCCTTTAATAGCCCGCCGGTAATAATAGTCGGCCCGTTTCATTGTCGACATCCATTGCTGCTCACTTCCGTTATGTTGTGGCTTTTAGTAGTAGTAGTAGTAGTAGTAGTAGTAGTAGTAGTAATTTATTTTGGTCCTTATTAACAATTTTCCAAAAAGAATGCACATAGAAATAAATAAATAACAATAAAGCATTAAATTAAAAGGAAAATAAAAAAATATTGACCGAAAAGGCGTAGGCTGAAACTTTAGCTTATTATACCTACCCTTTTTACATAACATATTCTAATAGGCAACCCTTTCACTACTAGGTTTAGGCTATACAAAAACAAAACAGAACAGAAACAAAAACAAAATTTCCAAACATTTCATACACAATAATGATCATACCTTTGTTTTATATTTGTTTACTACATTATTTTTAAACATTTTTTTAAATTTGCAAAGTGAACTACACATTCTTAATTCCTTGTCACAAATATTCCACATATTAACCCCTTTGACAGATATACATCTAATCTTTATATTTGTCCTTACCCTTGATTTTTTAAACATGCCTATTCCCCTAATTTCATACTGG
The DNA here is from genome assembly GCF_018555375.3 of Anguilla rostrata. Lineage (NCBI taxonomy): Eukaryota > Metazoa > Chordata > Actinopteri > Anguilliformes > Anguillidae > Anguilla > Anguilla rostrata. Next base: position 47,772,318 of record NC_057934.1, on the reverse strand, counting down.
CTCTCTCTAATTTCAAACAACCTCTGAATACAGTTAGGACACAAATTATTTTGTGCTTTGTACATTATCTGTGCTAGATCTCAAAATTTTAAAGCATGTAAGTTACTAAATAGTGCGCTTGCTGGTTCGTAATAATCAGTTCGATTTACTGCTTCTATTGTTCTATGTTTTAAAAATCTCCTATATAATACTTTTCTTAATAATATAATAATTTTTCTTTTTACGTGCATTCTCTATCCCCTTGGTAATCCATGGCTTGTCCACATGTTTGTGCTTCCTTGTGAGTTTTCTTAACGGACAGTTTTTTTTCATAGAGCACAATTAATGTGGACAAAAAAGCCTCATAGGCTTTGTTAGGATCATCATTAGCATAAACCTCGTTCCAGTTTTGTTTCCTTAGGTCCACCTTGAGGGCAGCGATGGCTTCTGGTGTTCTGTGTCAAATCAGTTTACAAGTGTTAGACCTATTTTCATTTTTTATCTTTAAAAAATTCAGAAAAATTGGAAAAACAGGAAGGTGGTCACTTATGTCATTTATGAGTAGTCCACCTACTATTTTGCTTTCAATTGTATTTGTGAATATGTGGTCTATCAATGTAGCAGTGTCTGTTGTTATTCTAAATGCTTTTGCATTTGTGTTTTGGATATGCAGTTCGTTCGACAAGTTTGTTTGACATGTCTCGGCCACTGTAAGAAATATATAGCTACTGTTTCAGTGTTTCCTCAATTTCTCACACATATCTACATTATTTTTAGAAAACGGGATGTCTCTACAGGCACAGTTTCTGATATCATTTCATTGTGTTCAACTTCGAAGAAACAACAAAAAGCTTTAAAATGCTTAAGGGGAATGACTTCTCATCATGGATACAATCTAGTTACAATCACAATTGAGAGTAACTGACAAGAAAAGCTTAACTTTTGAACGTTAAGGATAGCTTAACATTCGAGTAAGTGTACTGCAGTTAAATTATGAATGAATATAAATGAGTTTTGAATATATTCAACAGCTTACAACATAAATGTACACATTTCAATTAAATTAAATATGAACTGACATGAATTTGAACAGATTTAGGTATAATTCAGCATAATATATTAAATGGTGGGCTGAATTGTCATCAATAGTTAACCAGTTGTCAGTGGTGTTGTTGCTGACTATAAAGTTTTGACTGATTTAATTTGTGGGCTTCTTAATTGTGGCAGATTTGTAGAGATGCAGCCTGTGTGCAAGTTTGCAGTAGTGAGATGGGTAGGAGGGATCGATGCAGGAAACATGAATGAGATCAAAACACACAACACCATGATTCTCCAAATTCTCATCAGATGGAAATCCTGCACCAAAAGTTGGGGATCAGGCCACACATCCTTGTATCGAATGGCAGTGTAGGAAAGGCCCTGAAATGGGAAGCCTGTGTTGCAAGGTGTATTTTTTAGTAGTATTATAAGTATTTCCCTTGTAGGTTGTCATGAATTCAGCAAGAATATGTTGTATGGAGATTCATTCTCAAATTATGTTACTTTGTTGGCGCAGACAAATGAACTGCCGTCAGCAAGAAAAAGTATGGAGCTTACAGTGACAAGGAATAAAAAAATCAGTCCCCCAGGATGATGATGATGACATTGAAAGCGACATTGAGCAGTCAGGTATGTGGTAATAGGCTCTAGTGGAAGTAATGCACTGAATCCTTAGCACCTACCAGTTAAAGTAATGGCAGTTTGAATATAACATATGTTTTGTAGTTGGCAGTATCACAGATTTCAACATAAATGCGCCTTCTTGTCCTGGATCAGCTGCTTACCACAGCTCCTGAACCAGAGAGTGACCTGAGGGCCAAAGTAGCTTGCCCTGAGCCTGAAAATAATGACCGGAAAATTGAGAATACAGGACTGAAAAATGACCCGTCAAAATGGAAAGAGATAGCTCTGCAAGGTTTTGAATGCAGTAATGTACCTTTAGCATTATTTGCTCTGACATATTGTGACAAAGCTAGTTACAATTGTATCTATGAAATCTGTTCACCGTTTGCATTCGTTTGATTTTTGGTGGTATCTGCTCTTCATGCCAAAAACTCTTCCACCAGACAAGCTATGCTATGGCACAAAATATTGAGAAAGAGCTTGTCACAGCATGGTAAGAAGGTAAAAGATTTAAGATGTATTGCTGCATTAAAGTGCATGTCAGTAATCACCTTTACAGCTCTCCATGTTGCTTGTATTTTTGTTTTGCAGATTGGGGGGGGCGGTGCTGTTGAATGTTGTTAGGGGGGCTTATGTATAAAAAGTGCTGCAATTTCTACATGGTTGAAACCCAAAATGTATAAAAAATACCCTTAATGCCTGCAAAGGATCTGCAGTTTAACCACATGGGAATTGTCTGATTAGGAAAAAAAATATGTATTTGTCCCAGTCATTATGAGGGCACTGTACAGCTATGGATATCTACACACATGCCAATGACTTACCACCACAAGTGAAACACAGATCAGTGGCAAACATCTAGGGCAATTAATTTGAGAATGCATGAAAATCTGAAGGGACCATCCACTAGACTACCCTCCCCAGAATGATAGTCTAATCCACTGTTACAGGAACCTAGGGTGCAAGAACCATAGTAATATACAACATGAATAGAGATTTAAAAAAATTTAAAGCACCCATTGGTTTATCACACTTTTGAACTGATATATTCTAGAGAGAACAAGATTTTCCTTTTTACAGATTACAAAACAGCAGTTCATAGAGACAATGAGTTGGTGCATTCAAAACCACCCATTGGAAGAACCCAACGTTTGCACGCTAAACGGGCCAATGAGGCACACGCAGCATATAACATTCTATTGGCAAAACAGAAACTAGTAACATAAAACATTTTAAAAAGTAAGCAGCACTCAAAACTTTTTAACTTGAACATCGTAAAACAATCCTACCATACGATTAATCTGGTTTATATTTGGCATTTGGAGCAAGACTATACCTCAGCCAGCACAAAGCAGCTTGGGAATTATATGCACTGGCCTGTGGACACCTGTTAACAAACCATAGCACAGTTGCATTTAGCAGTAATGGACATGAAATTTATTTAAACATTTTAAACATGGCATGCACCTGTAGACTGAGCTCAGAACTGCGAATTACTCACAGAGCCAGTTCACAGAGCAGACCTATAGGTACCTAAATGCAAGACATTTTGACAGTACTTTGAAGTATGTGCAGAAGACTGGCTTCTTAACATACTTTGAACTAAAACTGGAGGCAAACTTATGGAAACAGGGCTGGCCACAAAGTCAGAAGTATACAGGTTAGACCATTGGTGTAACTCAGCTTATAGAGCAACTACGCCATGATGTCATTCTATGAGAGTATATGAGTGGGCTATGCTACCGATCACCATTGCACATGCAAAATAATATATGAGTATCATAAGAATTCCAGAAGAAGTAATCAGTTTCTGAATATTTTGATGTGACACGTGAGTCATGAGTGAAAGACCTGCGTCATTTAAATAATCTTAAACTCAGTTGCATATGTCTTTAAAGAGGCCGAGTGTGCTAAAGTTGAATTTCCTTTGATTAGTAAACTGTGCCGTTTTCAGGCTACCTACAATAACCAAAGTGATCAGCCCTATCCTCTTAATACAAACAAAATCAATATTGTGCTGCAATGCTACTTATAATGTCATTCAGTGTATTTTTAGCTGCACAATACTGTTACTAGTACTGTACTATCTTTGCTTAGTATTATCTGAGGATTACTGTATGCTGTATCTGCAGATGGACCAACAGTGTCATATCTATTACATGTATACATAAATATAAATTGGAGAGTTTGAAATGAAAGCTCAAGCATGTAAAATGTGATTGAGCATCTAGAGGGTCGTAAAAGAGAAAAGATTAGAAAAAAGAACATTCTTTCATCTGTCTGTCATGATCTTTCCGGATAGGAATAAATCAAAATGAACTACGTGAAGGCATGTAAATGCAACTTCTTCATTTCTTTTACTGAAGAACCATCATCTGTCAAGTCCTCCATGAGGGCCTCAAAATTATTTTCTGCTTTTATGACTTGCTTGTCCCTGAAACAAATTAGATTTTGAAACAGGCGACTCATGGGGTAATTATTTAGTTTCTATACAGTGTACTTCCATCATGGCCCCTCTGGATCAATATGGAGATTAGAAGGCTTTTCAATCCATCAGACAGAAGTTGGCCATGCATTGCTGACACATACTGATTCAAATAGATGCAGTTAAAGACAGGGTACATACCCAAGTAAGTGTGCCCAGACAACCAAAGGAAGGGAAGAATATATTTTTTTCTAATTCATAAACTTGCTTAATTAAAATGTTCTCATGAATGGAACAGCTTTTGCCAGTGTGGAATTTAACACATTCCTTATTCTGTATTTATTTCCAATACTCATCACTTGATACACACTACCACATATTTACCATAATAACCTTAAATGAAAATGTCCTCTCCCTATACCACTCATCAACTCCAAAGTTCATTTCATATCAAATGTATGCAAATATGTCATTTTAGACAGTTGCATTGTACATGATTTTCAACAATTTCATCATGTTAAATGTTTGGGGTATAGCCTGTTTCTCCAATGGATAAAATCATAGGAGTTGTTGTAAGTGCAAATGAAGCATGTGGAAGTTACTGTTATTTATACAGATTCAGAAAAGGATGCCCTTTCAAAATAATGTTTCCAATGGAGTTCGCTCTATAAGACAAAAACACAGCTTTTTTGTTGAAAATGATCAGGCATGCAGTGCTGCAAATATTCATACAGCTGCACATTGTCTGAAACCTACAGCTGGAATTAGGAACCAACACATTCTTTCCATAATTCTGAGCCAATTGAGGCATGCCTTATCTGCAGCTCTGTATTTAGTGAAGCAGAAGCTTCTTTGTGTCGCACTCCTTTGTTCGTCATTCTATTCTGCATGTCAGACCTAGACATACTGTTGTATATTGAATAGCTTTTAACTTTGTACAGTTTGGCAGGGACGCAGTTCAGTATAAAACATCAAACTAACAAAAGACTATTCACTGGTCTAATAAAACAATGTGCACATCAGTGTTCCCTGGAATCTCTTTCATTGCGCAAAATTTTTTGGGTTTATTACTGCAATCACTTGGGCAATAATCTATGATTACTTTTCATGTCTTAACTAGCTGAGATATTCATGAGACATGAAATAAATAAACAGAAACAAATTCCTGTGAGCTATGGTGTCTCTTATGAATCTGTGTGCTCAATTTGGAGATTTTACTGTGTCTTACTGTATATCAAATTGTCTAGGTGATTTTCCTGGCAAAATGATATTTAGCACATCAGTTAGAAAAGGATCCTGGATCTGCAAATGTCTCTTTCATTCTGGCCAACTGTAATCTCTACAGCCTTTCTGAGGGGAAGAGCATCTGAAAGGGTCAATGCTTCAGTAGAGGACAATAGTTACCCATTATAAATATCCAAATGGTTCCATACACTGTAACCTACTGTACCCGTGATAGCAAGGAGATGAGCTTTTAATTTGTTAGTAATTAAACATACATTTGGGAAGCACGGCATGTTCTAATGGGTGGTCATGTGATACATCTATGCAGCCCTATTGTGATCAAGGTGAAAACAAAGAAGAATAATTAAAAATGACATGTAATTTTGAATACATCTTGATTAGCCAGTGCAGTCAAAACATTATCCCTTTAAATTAAACAAAATCTGTAACAGCATCCAGTATGTTATTTTCGAGAAATGAGCAAGAAAGAGCTAGATTTTGAAAATAAGAATCCACCCCCTCCCCTCAGGTCTCCCTCCAAACCCCCTCCCTCCAAAAACATGCATGTACACTGCCTGACATCTGAGTACTGGAGAGGACATATGTTACCCATTCATCAGTCAAGTCGCTGTGGCAAATTTCATATAAATCAATGTTCATGTCAGAAATGCAAATTTTTGGCTATTTAAGGATGTCATTTATTTTATCAGAACAATATTATATTCATAATTTGCATGTCTTAATACCAAATTCAGAGTAAAAATATAGTTTTGAAGCTTTTAAACGTAAGAAGACAGTGCCAGACAGCTGCTTTCACGGCTACAAGCTAATGGGTTTCATCAGATTTTACTTGAAAAATGTCTTGGCTTTCATGATTTGTATGTCTTCATGGTTTAAGGAAGCAAAGTAGCCAGCCAGCTGTATGAATGAAACAAACATGGCTATGTTGCTGGCTACACAACGTTTTGGTTAAAGAGTAATAACATAAGTCAAACGGTTGCAAATTCAACCCAATTTTTTATGGCCTACCTCGAAGTCATGTAGCTGTCTGACTCATGAAATAATATTATGTGGGGTTTGGATGTGAAATGGTTGAAAATTCAAATAAAGAAATATAAATGAGCTTCCCACAAACATTATACAGCCTTAAAAACAACATTTAAAAAATGAATTGGCAATAATTTGTTAGCAAGAAAGCTATCTTTCAGACAAAACCAAGGCGGTGACCACAACGTTTTTACAATGTCCTTTTGCCTGGTGGGGAGAATTATTGACACTGGAACTGGAGCATTTGTGATGATGTAATTGGCAAGAAGGAGAAAAAGCAGAAGAAGAATAAAAAGATGCAAAATCACCCAAGTTTGGGGCTTTATAATAAAGCAACAATCATTACAATTTTAATATTTCAAATGATAATTGTAATAAAAACTGCTTTATAATTAATTTGATCAAATTGCAGCCAAAATAATGCCCTCAATGTATTTGGCCCTGACGCATAAAACCTAAGGGTTAATGCATCTACCACATAATTAATAAATAAAACCTGAAGTAGAAATGATGTAACTTTTAATTTATTTTTAGTGCTATTTTTATTTTTGCCTTCCTATGCAAAAATATTCACCTTGGTAACTGTTTTCTCCCTCTTGGCCAATGGTATGTAAAAATATTGCAATTGGCCCTATTGAACTGAATGTATCTCTAAAGGGAATGAGTGCAATGAAATACAGCAGGAAATTAAGCTTGGTGTCTGTGTTACTAAGCTGCAGTGGAATGACAACATTTATTTTGAGCAGGCTCATTGGCATTTAATTTGGTCTCATTTCCTGCATGCTGTAAAGGATCAGTTTGTGTGATGAGCCCTGTAGCCCTTTATGTTATTTTTCTGGGAGCGATTATCAAGACTGACAATAGATGATTGGGCTTGATACTATAATGGAACGTGGAATATTGGAACCGTGCAAAATTATGTTTTGAAATCAGAAGTGGCGGATTCCTGCTTCTTTTTTAATATTACAATTCTTAAATTTCTCAGTTCTTATAATGACAAACAAAAAAGACCATCAGAAGTCAAATGGAAGGTGAAGAAGTGAATCAACCTTGTAAACAAAGTCTAATTTCACACTCTGAATGCTTTATATTTCCTCTGTGGTTGTCTTGCAGGTATAATTGCTTGTCTTTTCAAAAATAGAAGAAATTTGAAGCTAGCTAACTCTTGTGGGATTCAACTTTATAATGGGTAATAGACTCAAAAATGTACAAAAAGTGCAAAAGCATTACTTTGAAAAGGACAAGAGCTAAGAAATGCTAATAATTTCTCACATTAACCAAACATATGTGCAATGTTTGACACCAATTGCATAATAAATGTTTAACTCTCAGGGTGGGTGTAATTTTCCTCAAGTTCCTTTGATTTGATATAGTATGCAATTTCTTGAAGCAGATCATGATTAATTTTGGCCAGGCTAAATTTCTGAAGATCTGTCACACTATTTCTTAGGTCATCAGCTCAGAAAGGCAAAAACCAAAGCAAACCAAACCTCTGTATCACTGAGGATAATGAAGCAATGCCACTTTTTGGTAAAACGTCTTATTCCCTAAGAAGGATATCTGTAGTGAGTCTAAAAAGAGATTCACATACAGGTTATCACAACTGTGAAGTGCCTGAAAAGCTAATCAAATTGTCCATGCTTGCATAGCCTTAGAAATTTGACATTCATAATTTCCTTGTTACAGTCATTGATTAACTATATTTAAACATTTGCACAGACCACCTCCTCAGGGAACTAGCCACCACCTACCTGAGGTGATTCGTCAGCTGTGTGATGTCATGAGTTGATCAACAATTCTCAATGGTGTCAACCTCTTGTTCTCAGTGAGCCAATCAGCAATAATTTATCATATGGATATAGGATCACAGTACACATAGTTCTGTTCTCTTTTTTCTTCACATCTGTTCCTGATAAGAATAGACGCCTATGCCCTGGAAAATTAGAGGCCTGTCTTTTGTGATGAATTTTGCATCATAGGAGAGGTCTATCTAATAGGCTGGGACTTCCCACAGAAATTAAGTTTTTTCCTTCTATTCAATACTTGCAATAACATCTGATGTCAAACAGCTGGTTTTGATTTATAAAACTAAACCAGCAGGTCTTAGTCAAAGAAAATTTCAGAAAATGGAGCATCGCGTAGTTCTGGCAGGCCACGAGAGTCAAGCGCTCCGGCTGAATCAGCTGATGGCTCAGCTGAGTGATGTTCGCCTATCACAGTACATTCACTAACAGGGCGGTCTACTTAAACAGCCTCCCTCTACTCATTTGGCTGCTCCTCCTGCATGCAAGCGCTGCACGTTGCTTCGTAAATCCTCTCCACCACCCCAGCTCCATCCCCATGCGTCAAGAATTTCTCATTTCCTATGTGTTAAGAATTTGTATTGCTCCATCCCTGTGTTAAGTAATTGCATTGCTCCATCCCTATGTGTTAAGAACTTGCTTTGCTGCTGGATCTGTGGATCTGTATGTATGATTTATGTGAATAATATTTATGTTGAAAATGTTTCTGTTGATCTAACACATCTTGTAGATTCACTTTGTAATACTATAGAAGCTGACATTCATGAACAGTTAACTAATGTTTTCTGGAATATTGGTGTAAATATACTATACTACTTCTAAATATGAACATGCAATTTTACAGTCTACAGGCATGAATTGAAATTGATTTAATATTTCCCACATTCCTCATTAATAATATTATTGAGTATGTACTGAGTTGATTAAGACTATTGCATTTTTCTTAAAATTTCAGTATATTGATGCATTTCAATATAATGCCAGTTTGCTGAACTGAAGGAAAACCTTGAATGTGGAAGGGCCTTGTTTTTTCAAAGCCTTAAATCTCCTCAATACTTTCTTCAAAGAAACAGGATGCTGTCAAGTGTGCTTCCTGCCTGGGATCTGGAAGACACACAGTTTCTGCAAACCCTTATTTTAATCTGTCTGCCTCATCAGAGATTGGAGTTGGAGCTATGTCCTTTGAAGTGCTAATATAGATATCCAACCACAACTAATGTCTCAGATCAAATGCACACCATTGTTAATTTAAAAAAGGATAACAAGACAGGAAAAAGTGCAGGAAGGTGATGACCCTGCTTCACTGAATTCTCAAACTTTTTTTTCATTGCAGTCAATTTTCTTTCCTGAGATCCAAGTTGATATGGCAAAGGAAATAAATGAATGACACTGTAAATTAGAATGACACTACTTACCACTAAACCACTATTCTATAACAATCATTCAGGTTAGTGTTTATTTTGCTTAATTAAATCTGTATGCATAAATATATGCAGATTAATTAAAAAGAGTTAGTAATACATTTTGAAGTACATTTCTATTTGTAGATTTAATGAGACAATCTAGAGTATTGCACATTAATATTTAATACCTTAATATTTGCCTCTTAAATTCATCTGCATTATTACTCATGTCAGATCCTCTATTTTTGTTCTTCTGGGTCCTAATTGATATTTTAAATTACTCCCTGACCTGTTAACAGGTTTGGCTGTTGCATTTTAAAAGCAACATGAACATAAACAGGATGTGATGACGATGTTTCTATTTTAATTTCTATCAGACAAACTGAAATGTGCACTGGAATGGAGGTTGTCCAGAACAATTAAATATTTGTACTTTGGAAGTAACGTAAAAATATGTTGTGTCACTGTACAGTAATTACATCTAGATTTATTTGCCATTACTCTACATTGAATAGAGTAAAGAACACATGACTTTCATCATTTGCAAGCCCTTTCTTATGTCTGCTTGTCTATTTTCAATCAGCTACAGTATCTTCCCTCTCTCCCTGTACTACTGCAAGGTGTTAAAAATATATTAAATTCAGCAATATGTCTTGAAGAAGCCTGCTTCTCCCTGAAAGCACTGTGCTGAAAACAGCATTAAAAAATGTACAATAGCTATTTAAGTAGGTAAGCAGCTACAATGCACAACAAATTATGTGTAAGATTTTTAATTGTATAGTAAATTGTATAGTAGTCTATTAGGAAATTTACAGTTGTCATGGAAAAGTGAATTTAACCACTATGGTATTGACTTTGTACCAGTGCCAACAGCAGTTTGTTCCACGGTTCCACAAGATGGCAGATAATGGGCTGGAGTGTTACCTGTGGGAAGAGAAGTTTAGATCTCGCTGTATACCCTGCCTCATTACTCAGTAGTGACTCCACTAGTGGCAAGCAATCGCAATCTGTTGTGGCAGCTGCACTGGTTTCAGTAATTGTGGCAGGTCTGCTTGCAAATTGCAGAATTAAAAAGAAGTTGAAGTTATGCATTCAAGGGCTAAAACATTTCTATCCATCTTATTATTACATTTTATTTTACCGGTTATATATAATGATGTATTCTATCCTGTTAAACTTGTTATCTTCGGTACAATAAGAGCTGACTGAATAACTATGTGAGTCAGACGCCTATATATGTCTAACCCTTATAAGCCTTGAGTAAAAAAGCAGGATACAGCTGGATGGTGGGAAACTGAGTTTTTCTTTTCGACCTAATGAGGTGATTGTCCTTGGTACTGACATGCACACGGTTGCACAGCCTCTCGGAGTGGGTATAAAGGATCGCTGTAAATAATGCTATTTCAGGGCGGTGTTGACATTGTCAGCAGGTGTGCGTTTTCTGTAGAAAGACCCTTACAATTGGATCAAGTGTGAATTGTTTTCCTGACCGGATTACCTCTCTATTCCAAGAGGAGGGTGGATGTTTCCTTCTCAACCCAACACTTTCCTAAAGATGTGCATGAAAGTGTGTACATCCTGTCTGAACTGACAGAGGATATGTCCTTCGGTTCAGATTGCATGTATGGCATAAATAAATTTAAATACATGTTTAAAACTACAAAGTAGAATGTTCTGCATTAATTGCACTCTAACAGAGTGAATGATTAAAATATTTATTATTATTTTTTTAGCTGGATAGACATAATTTAACACCAAAAATGCAACTAGAAGCATGAACTATGCTAAATTCTCAGTCCTTCCACCAGGGCTTCTGACTCAAGGCACAGAACTTCCCAAGGACAACAAGAAGTTTTAGAAATATTGTATTTACGTGTGTGTCTCTGTATGTGTGTTTTCTTTCTCTCTCTCTTATACATTTCTATGAGTCCAAGAGTTTGGCCTTTCCTTTATCCTCGCCCTTGCTATTTACACCAGGCGTCATGCTTCCTGGGTCTCTCAAAGCATATGTTAGATAAAGACTAATCGAGTATTTTTGTTTTAGAGCTTGTTTTTGTAATGTTGAAGGAAGGTCAATGTGTGCCAATTCAGTATTCACACTATGCAATTAGACAGAATTATTATTATTATTATTATTATTATTATTATTATTATTATAAATAACAATAATAATAATAACACAGTCCGCAAAAAACTGAATAAATATTTGCTCACATTATTAAATTTATGTTGAACTGCAAACATTTTCTGTTCCTTTCACAGTTCAGGTGAAAATCAGGATTTCCCCGCCAAATTACAGGAATGACAGTGTTTGCAGCTGTCAGTACCTGATAAGGCCAGAAGCAAAAAGCGCATGCTTCTTCCTGGCTGCATCTCCCAGCTCCAGAAGTCTCATCTGTATTTCTCTATGGTAAAACGATATAAAATGCAGAGTGAGGCTCTTTTTCAGAGGGACTTTCCCCATTGGTTTCGCCTAACTATTGCTGGAAGACCTCCAACCTGTGTGAGAGTAAATTCTCAATTGAATTAGAAGACCTTTATGCAGGATTTGTGAGAGATTCTCTCTGGTTATTTAGTTGAGGTCCTATTGTCAGATTAAGAAAGGGAAATTACCTTTCTTTCTCGCAAATTACTTGTAAACTGGAAAGTATAACTCTGAAAGGCATTCATACATGGAACTGGAATTAAAAATCATTAACCCCAAATACTGGGGAGGACTTTTACTTTCTGAACCAATTTTTATTTGTCCTTAACTTCAATTTAGTGGAAAAAATGAAATTGTTTGTTTTTCCCTCACAACTAAAAAATTGCAAGCAACTGACTGCAAAGCACTTTTTAAGTTCTCAACTTCGATTCTGTGGACAAATTCTATGCTCTGGTGACAAGCCTTTTATGTTGGCACAGCAACCATAAATAAGTTCTGTTAACTCACATTATGCTATTGAGCAAACAAGATTAATATGTCTAGTAAAATATTTTCAGTTATGTGAACTACATGTATTCCTCCATTGTAATGCAAATCCAAAAATGACCAAGTTCATATAACTAAGAATTTTCCACTGGACCAGCCTAAAAAATAAAGGTGTTTGTGTTATGATGAAATTGTATCCAAAATAGCAGTTTACCAGAATACCATGATTTAGGTGTTATTTCTAAAATCCAACTTTAAGATACAACTCTCATTGTATCTCTATGTGAAGTTTATACTAGATATAAGTTGCTATTGGCCACATTCACAAGACAGGCTAATTATGTTGATTTGTTTAATTTGATTTGTATATCACAGGTGCATAAATATGCCACTTTAAACCAACATAAGCAACCTTTATCAGAATTGGAAAGTGAATTGAAATTTAATCATATGACTAAGGGTGAATTGAGATTAATTGGCCATTAAACAGGCATGAGAGGTTGAATCCCAGCTGGCCACCTAATCTCTGCTGGGATAGGCTCCAGCTCCCTGTGACTCTGACCAGGAATATGCGGTTTAGAAAACTGATGGATGGATATGGATTGATGGATGGATCGATGGATGGATTATTGCCATGCTTTGTTTATTTTTCCCTGCAAATACCTTTGTTTTTTAAGTTTGCCCAGTGTAAAATTCCTAGTTAAAGGAATATAAGAAAAATATATTTTATGAAGTACTGTTCTGTTCTGTTGTTGCCACAAGTGTTGAGGTTAAACGTCTCAGTAGCACATGACCATACAACAACAACCAATTTTATATTCAGCACCTTCCCTGCAGCATTATGTTCTTTTCAGGCTTGGCCTTTTCTGGCCTCAATATTTCTGTCTTCTGTTCCACCTCTGTAGCTCTATGGCATAATTCTGGCTTATGCCCATGGGCATTTAAGGCATTTAATTTTACACCATAGGAATGTCTTCAGTGTAGCTGATCTTTCTGTTAAATGTACAGAATTAAAAAGGTCAGTGCAATTACTTTACATTTTCATTGTCTTTATCATCAGCAGTACATTTTGTTAAGGGGGAAGGGGGTTACCTAAAACCTGACCATACAATTGTTAACATGCCAGCTGTTACAGTAATCTTAAAAAAAACCAAGTCAACCGCAAGACATGAAAAACAATGTCCACAAGACATACATGTACAACTGAAGCACACCAAAATACAGTGAGCTCCATAATGTTAGGGACAAAGACAAATTCTTTCAAGAAAATATGTATTTTTCCCCATTATGGGGCTCACTGTATATTCAGGAAAAAGAGGCAAGATGACAAAATAAAATAAGGGAAAAAGGCAATTATTTATACAGTACTGTATAGCTTTCTGTTTATGGATAATATAAGGACTTTATTATTTTGCCCAATTCCTATCATAAAATAATTGCATTCATAGTTATAAAATGAAAAAAACAAATGCTGGGCTAGGCTGTGATTGCAGGCATAGAAGCTGAAAGTACACAAGTGTACACAGAATAATGAAACAGAAAAAAAGTTGTTCACCACTTATGATAGACTGGCAGAATAGTTTAGTATATTATGGTGAATACCACCAGATCCTGACACAATAATCAATATATGAAAAGGATTTAATGCCTTAATTTCAAACAGTGACATCTCTCACCACAGATGCTTTGCTATTCTAAAGGGGGGGGGGGGGACTGCCCTTCTGTGCATACTCCACATAAACACTGGTGATAAACTAGGCCACTGGCTTTATAATTTTAAGTGTTTATAGACTTCATTTCAATGGGACCGTAATTGCACTGGGAAGATTTTGCATCAGTTAGGATGTCAAGGATGTTTACAGTGTGTTAACACATTTTTTGGGGGTTCAACTAAAATCTTATCCATCCAGCTACCACCCGTTGCTGGTCACTGTACATATATGCAGTAGTACATGTATACTCTAGTGTGTTTTCTGCATCTGTGTCTCAGTCTAGATCAGTGCTTTCCATATTTTATGTGCTATGTATGTCATCTGCCAGGCTTCTTGTCTCATTGTATTATGGTGGGAAAATGTGCATGATTTCTCTTTTGTACTCCATTGCATTGTCCAACAACCCACTAAATATATATACTTTAAAAATAACCTTGATTTACTCAAGTAATCTACACTTTTAAACAAATAAATGTTTATGTACTACATTTTGTAAGGGGACACTTGAAGAGAAACTAGCATAAGGACCTTTTAGTGACTGACCCATGAAGGTTGCATAAATGTAATATTTTGTGGAAATATAAATCATTCAATCATCTCATCATCTCCATAGTTATCTAAAGGGTGGGCCCAATCAAGAAGATTCTTTCTGGAGCCTGCCTCCATATCAGCACTATCAGAGGATGCTTTATTTGTAAGGGGAAAATTGGTTGTGCAATAGGTCTGAAGTTGTTTGAGATTTATTTGTGATTCGTAAGTGACACATTTTTGTGAAACTTGTTTTGACAAGATATTGTGATCTGCAAGTGAAAATCCTCGCGAATTGCTTTCGTGAAACGAGCCCCTGGTCTGAGCAAGCGGGTGGAGATGGCACAAATCACAGACCAGATGGACTGGAAAATTGCAATGAACTGCACCAGAATTGCAGTTTGCTGCTCCAGCTGGATTTAAATGCAGTTAATACATTTCAGCATTTCAATTTGAAATTGCATTTGTTGTTTTTTTTTCAGAGACCTGGTTTTTCTACATACACAAATTTTCATGTTGCTTGTGAACAAATTGACCTTATTGAGCCTCTGTTTTGTGTGTGTGTGTGTGTGTGTGTGTGTTTGTGTTTTGTGTGAGTGTGTATGGCATAATAAAAGAGAAAAGTTTTGTTTTTTTTTGCCATTTTTCTCCCATTTTCTCCTCAATTTAGTCGTCATACCAATTCCCCGTGTGAATCACAGTCCTGGTCGATGCGCTATCCTCTGTTGATCTGGGGAGGGTGTAGACTACCACATGCCTTCTCCGATACATGTGGAGTCACCAGCCGCTTCTTTTCACCTGACAGCGAGCAGTTTCACTGGGAGAGCATAATGCGTGCGGAGGTTCACACTATCTCCCCCAGATCCCCTCCCCGCTGAACAGGCGCCCCGACCAACTAGTAGGAGTCACTAATGCAACGATCAGGACTCATATCCTCATCGGCTCCCGACCCACAAACACTGCCAAGTGAAAAGTTTTTTTATACTACACAGTAATATGTTTGCCATTAATTAAACTAACAGAGTGTATGAGTCAAAGATAGATCAGATGGACATTATGTGTGTGAAATTGACTATCAGAGTTGATTTAACACTGAAAATGTTGCAATGTGTGTGTGTGTGTGTTTGTGCATTTAAAAAATAATAAATATATTATTTTATTACTACTAATAATGTATAATATCTGTATATGCACTTACTACACATACCTTCTAAATGTTCAAAATGTCTTTGTTAGCTGTTCAGTTCACTTACAGTTAATTCATTGTTTCCATTGTTGACATGATCCATGTGAAAATCTATTATACTAGTGAATGCAATGACCTTTAATCCATCATATATATTTTATTGAAAATCCCTTAAACATATATGAAATGACTGAAATTCTTACAATGTCAACATCAACCCATTGCAATGCAGCAATATTTTGCCCTTCATGGTAATGCACCCTGTCAGCAATAAGACACAATAATTACTTTAGTTATTTTCTTAATGATTTACTAAACATTACAGTCCATGCCCTGGAAAGAACAGCACCTAACCTCTGTTCTGTTTTCATCATACTTTAGCTGTCTGCAGCTTTTTGATCACTCAGTCTCCTTCTCTTCACTCTGACCATCTCAGGTATCTCAGGCATAGCTCTTAAATTCTTGTTTCAGCCCCATGACCTTCCATGGGTGTCGCCCATGGCACAGTACTTGGCCTTATCCAGTTTTCTTTTCAATGACAGGTTTCCAGGGCCTGTTACTGTATCACATCCAATTGTTTTTCATACCGCTTCTTTGCTAATGATGCTCATCTTTTCCTTTCCTTTCCTTTTATCCATCTGACCCTCATGTCTCACTACACATCTCAGCTTGTCTGAAGGTCATTTTTTATGCTGGATGACCACCACACTCCAGGTCCTCTCTCTAAGCCTGGGTGCTACAGCAGAACTCTACTGCAAGGAGCCTAGAAGTAGCCATAGATCACTAACTCTCTTTCTGCCTCCAAGTAGTGGCTGTGAGTTGAGTGTACACATTGTTTCTATACAACATCCTAAGAACCCACCTATTCCTCATGACCTAATCTACATAGCTTCTAGTCAAGACTCTGGTACTCTCATGACTAGATTATTGCAATTCCCTTCTTGCTACTCTTACCTGAGTCATTAAACTCCTGCAGCTAATTCAGAAAACAGCCACACAACCTGCATGCAGTCTAACCAAGCATGCTCATGTCACACCCCTCTTCATTGGCTACTAACAGGTCTTTTGATTTGGAAAGTGCTTTGAGGGCCACGTATGAACGGTTTTAGAAGGTATTTGTTGTTCACAGAATAATGACATTATTAATTACACCTAATTACTTTTATTTTAATAGTAGAGCTAATTTCTGATGTAGTAGAGCTCTTTTCCAGTGTAGTAGAAAATTAGGCAGGCAGCTAAAATGTTGTATGTCTTTTCATAGTGCTGTCCATATGTGCGAGTTACCATATGTTTGCATTTTCTTGGAAATATAATTAATACATTCTGCGTTCTGTTTTGTGCCATGTAGCTCTCCATCCATGTGTTAAACAATGTTCCAGATGTGCTTGATCAAAGTGGGTCAGTGACAGTGCCAGAAGAGGGAACATGGGACAAATCTTTGAGAGCAGAAGAAGGTCTGACAAGTCATGTCAGCTCAAGAGCTCCAGGAATACCAGTGTTTGTGCGATATTTTTCTTAAAAAATACTACCACTGTCCTTTTCTACATATTAATGGAGGGCTATCCATGCACCATGGGATTCTGTTTTATTTATTCAAACTTCATTTAGTGTTAAACTAATGTGTGCTTGACTAATGTGTGTAAAGTGTGATTTCATAAAGCATGATAATCATCTTTAATTAAAATAATAGTTCATATATAAAATCTTTTTGAACAATCCATAGATACATTCAAGATATTAGGTATTTTCTCAGATTGCCATTGGTTCAGTATTGTGTGAACAATAGAAAGTTTAAAAAGTTTATAAAACAGAATAATAAAAGATAATTTCTGATTTTTTAAAAAAGCATGGTAGCTTGAAATGTCATATTTGGTAATAAATAAATTTGACATAAGGGAGCGTTTTGCCATGTGTGGATTCTTTTATTATTTTGAAGTAGGAGGAAGCCATATGTTTTGTCCATTTGAATTGATGTGTTTCAACATATTTGCCTGACAGTGATTTACAAGGACATATGGCAGCTTGACTCTTTGAACAGCTGGATGCTTGCTTGATATGAATGCTTTAGAAGTGTGGATAACCTGAAATTTACAAATGCTGTAAAGAAAAGATTTTATTAAAAGATAAAATATATTTCCATTACCTATGGGGCCCTGAAGAGGGCAGAAATAATTATTCAAACTGTTTTCCTCTCTTGAGATGTGAAAGTAAATGAGGGTTGAGCCCTTCATACAAACTAAAGTCCTAGGAAAGGTTATGTGAGTGAACCGAGGAGCACATGGAGGATTGTTATGAAACAGTGAAAGCCTCCAGCGAAGATTAAAGCTCATCCAACCAGACACAGGCATCAGCTTGCAAAGTCTATTTTCTGTTAACGATCCCAAGCAACACGGTTTCCCTCCTTTCACCATCCATAATTAAACAAAATTATGAATGCCATTGTAATTGTTAGTAATAGAGAGATGACTGTACTCACAATTGTATTCTGGAAATATTAACTCATTAACTCATATTAATTCTTGGTCAGACTTGTATTCTCTGAATGAAGGTTTGCCAAAACGTGATATTTCAAATGTGGCACTCCAAGGGATGTAGGTTGTTTGTATTAAAAATGATTAATCTAGCTCTAGTGATATTTTCATAATTGAGCCAAATACAAAAACCATTAGTTATTTCCCCGCTCCCCCTTAGTTATCAGCGAATTTGTACAATTCATATATTTAAACCACTACTGTCTTCACTGTGCTAGAAAAAAAAAAGTTTGATTAGTTTTTTCCAAATAAAATGACATCAAATTGACAACAAAGCTCGAAATATACAATATTGTTATTTCTAGATTTTGTACTAATCAAATTATCTATACAAAATTTTGTCCTAGTCAGAGTGAGAAAATGTATGTTGCCAAATAAAAATTAAATCAATAGAAGTTCTGAAAAAATATCCTCACAGTATTACTGAGGACATGTTGTCCTAAACATTCACCTAAAACCTCAAAAATATATTTCGTTTTTTTCATGCTCCCCCTAACACTCACCCACGCCCAGTCATATCTGGTCCCCCTAATGTTCAATACATGGTTACAGACTTTTATGACAATGTCCTTTCCAGGAAAGTAGTGAAATAGAAAGAAAACAGTAAGACGGAAAAAAATGGCAGCTAGTTCATTAATGCAGCCAACTAAATTCATCAACTAAATTCTCAATTGGCTCGAGGCATGGCCTTTGGTGGCCTAAAGCAGACTATGGCTGGGGCTGCCGTTGTAATCCAAGGGATTATGGGGCAAGTGCCTGCCTGGGCATCTGATTCACTGAAGCAGGGTGGTCCAATAATGCTGAATTAATGATCTTCTTGGCCTCCTGCTATCTTGAGGCTAGGGTGCCAAGTATTCTTGTTGCTTTCAGAATGTGGTACTGTAGAGAGACAGAATGAAGCAAAGGGGGATAATGGAAATTCTACTGAGTGCAGCAACTATAATTGTTGCCTCAACATTTACTGAGTTAACTCAATTAAAATTGAGAAGTTGGCAACATGTTACCTAAGTCAATAGATCTATATGATCCACAAACTTATTTAATTTAATTTTTAAGAGGTAGGAGTTGGTAGGATAAATATGTTTAATTTTAGAACAAGATTAATGTGCAATACAGTATATAGATACACTTCAAATAAAATGACTTTTTTTTGTATTGCCAAGTCTTTGCATAAGGATTTCAGACTTACTCATCAAAGTGTCAGTACAGCCTCGCTGTCACAGAATTTCATTCTCAGATGAAATGTTTTACTTATTCTGGGGAGTTATTCTGGGGATGCCTTTGCTGTGTTAAAGTGTACTGTAGAGTGGGTGAGCCACAATAAGATGAAGTACTTGACAGCATTACGCAGAATGTAAAAACGTCCAAATGTAAAATCTAGGTACAGTATATCAGGTTTGCTTATAAGTGTGACTAAAGACTGGGCACCAGATCAACAAAGACCAGCATTACAAAACAAGGTTTATATCACATGTCAGTAAGTGTCAATCAAAGAACATAACAATTATAATTCATTCTTAGTTTAAAAGTAAATTTCAAGGTATATTCCACCCACCTGTGGTCCAAGATTCAAAGCCAGACCATGGGACTCATCCATGTACTTGTGCAGTGCCTTAACAGGACAAGCCATCCAGTTGCCCCTCAAGAGCACACCTGTCAACAAGGAAACACAACCGATATAGCCAAATGGCATACTATAATTATTAAGGAAGTCAGTCATTTAAAACTGCACAGCCCAATGCACATACCCATGGTATTTCTAAAAAAATAATAAAAAAAACATTACCATCATTGAAAGATTAGCACAATATACAGTGCCATGAAAAAGCATTTGCCTCCTTCTTTATTTACTCTGTTATTGCATATTTGTCACACTGAATGGTTTCAGATCTTTATACAAAATGTGATATTACACAAAAGGAAACTTGAGTAAACACAAAACACATTTTTCAATTATTATTTCATTTATTTAATGAAAAATTGTCAAACACCCATATCACGGATGTGAAAAAGTAATTGCCCCCTTAAACTTAATAACGGGTTGCACCACCTTTAACAGCAAAATTAAATAAATGAAATAATTTTAAAAATGTGTTTTGTGTTTATTCAGGTACACAGTACTTTCTCATAGCACTGCATTCCAGCAACAAAAAAGTATACCAATGCCTTTACATCACACAAATCTGTCTCAAACCCAGCACTGGCCTGAATTTATTCAACATCTTTGACTCGTACGTGTATGGCAACTGTTATGGTTTTAATGGAAAAAAAACGTAGAAAAACATTCTGAGTTGAACTGTTTTGTGAAGAAAAAACATGCATATTTGCACTATTTGTGAGGCAAATTTAAGGATAAAAGTTGATTGAATCAGGACCATAAACTATTTTACAGTAAATGTGCTTAAATCAAAATGGCTTGTGTAAAATGGATATAAACAGAATTATCAGTTTAGCAAAAACTGACAGTCCTGTTGTAATACATTACCTCTCCCTTCTTGTTTTCAGAATACTTCTATGAAGAAACAAATCCCTTCAAATCTTCATGAACATGGTAGCTAATAAAGAGAAAATATGGATGTATAAGAGATGATAATGCATAGCTTACTAATAAGCCTAAGTGACTGACACCTGGAGTACTGCATGTGGGTATTCATTTGATCCCTTGTCACAAGGGACCTCCAACAATAGTTACAGTACAAATAACAAATGATGGTAAATCATACTAGTTTAATGGGGTGTAGAATCAAAGAAGGCGCTTAAATGTCCAGGTAAAACCAGGTTCTTAAGCTCATGTTCACATTGTTTTTGTATAATATACTAATAACTGGCAGAACATAATGTCTGTTGCAAAAAATATTAAATAAAATATTCTTATTCAGTAATAATCTTCTCCCATTCCAAATATGTTTCATTCAACATTTTTTTGGATAACAAAGATTAGTCACTCTCATCAGTCTTATGGAGATGAGGGTGGGGAAAAGAATGTAATCATCATCCATTCATATTTAACTTTAAACTGAAGGTACTTTAAAATTATGGCACCCATTCATCCAGTCAATCACCGTGAGCTTCCGTAGATTTGAATGCTCTGGGTATGGTAATTAGCTCTATATGACATGTCAGCAGCAGCAGTGCTCCCCATTATCTTTAGCCAAAATAAAGTACTTTGGTAAAATAACTCTTTTCACTGAACACTGAACTCGTTTCTTTCTGGTGGGGCTAAGCAAAGAAGCACACGCTGGGAACTTAAATGGGGACAGGGAAATAATTTGTACTTGAGTGAATGGTAATGCATGTTATTCTAATCCTTCCTGCTGAGAGAATTGTTATTCTGAGTGCAGTGCCTTTCCCCCAAGCAGCAAGGAAGAAGAGAAAGAGCTGGTTTACCACAACAGGAGCGTGAAAGACTAAACCAAGTGAATAACATGGCCAGGGCCATTGTCTGCTGCAGGAATGTGGAATTTAATTTAGTTACAAAATAATAAGAGTACTCGCCTCTCATGCACATGTGTTTGCGTGTGATCGATGGCATGTTATACCCAAATAGGAGTATGGGGGATATGAACCAAAAGACATCAATAATATTGATGATAACCAACAATGGGTTTCATTAAGAGTTCACAACCGTCCCTGGGAGGCATGTATTTGAATACATGAACCAGACACCCAAATACATGCGCTTCAATAGTTTAATTTGCAATACAGTCACCAGGGGAGATCCCAGGGACATGACCCAAAGAATATTCTACTGTCATTATTGTGTTACATTAGGTTTCCAAGTCTAGCATTGATTCAGCATTGTTGACTGGGAGTCTGCAAACCTCAAAGCACTTCCTTCTTTCACAGACCACCCAAAATAATCAAGGCAAACCAGAAGTTGGTATAACGCATTTATGCTTAGAAAACATTCTATTTTATGAAGAAATACTTTGTACCAACTGTTGGTTTCAGTTGCTTATACTGTACAATCACGCCTACTTACCACATTCCATTTCCTGTCTTTTGTGCACTCCCAAGGATTCCACAGCTTAAAACAGGAATAAAGTCAGCAAATCTGTCTGCTAGTCAGGTAACCTGTCAGTCAATCCATATCATTAATATTGTACTATTCAGCCAGAAGGGCATTAGTGAGGTCGGGCACTGTTTTAGCAATTAGGCCTGGCTCGCAGTTGGCTTTCCAATTGATCCCAAAGATGTTAGGTGGGGTTGAGGTCAGGGCTTTGTGCACCAGTCAAGTTCTTTCACACCATTCTCGACAAAACCATTTCTACATGGACCATGCAGCACCAAGGAAAAAGACCAAGGCACTCCGTCTCCAGGTGAAATTATAGATAAAAAGCTTTTATTGAATGGGATAGAACAGGGGTGCCCATACTGTTTTGGCTTGTAGTCTACTTTTCCAATGACCAGCACAACGTGATCTACCAATCAGTATACTGACTAGCTAACTGCTCAATCGGCTATTGCTACATTGTTACAGAACTGCTTAATACACAATGCACTTGTAGCAACACTTCTAGTAACCTATAGGCCTACTAAACTGAGTCCGTGCAATGAGATTTCTGGATCACGTACAACTGTGATGATTATCCCCTTAATAAAAGATCAGTTTCATCCATACCAAACATAATCATGTAGTGCAGATGGTGATGACATCGTGAGTAATGAGAGAAGACAGAATATCAGTTTGACAGCACAACTGAGCTCATATTTATTTAAACATGGCAGCTAAACTAGGGGTTAAAGTAATAAACAAGACAGGATAATATAATAAGACAATAAACAACCTGGAAAAAATAAATCTTGCTTTAAAAAAAAAAATTAAAAAAACTGAAATTATTAAGTGTGACTTTTCAGAAAAGGAAGGGTACGTCAGCCGAAATGTCATGTTAACAGTATAAGTACACTGTACTGTTTAAACCATTTATCAAAGGGTTAGATACATTTTTATCTGTGTATATCCTTTATAAAGACATATACATTTGAAGTAAACTTTCCTCAGACAGTTTGTAGTGTAATTACAGCTTCAATGCTACTTAACCCAAGATAGAGCATGTAATGATTAATTGCAACCTTTTAAGTGATTCAAGCAGAAGATACTCCACATTTAACCTGCTGACGTGATGTAATGCAATTCATTTTCTTTAAGTCAGCTGCAAAGCTACTGTAAATCTAGAGTTATCTGTATGCCCATGCACTTCCCCTGCACAATGGAATATGAAGTTGCATGGACAATTCAGATATACTCTTTTCTGTATGTTATTAATCCAGACCAAAGTTTGTCATGTGAATGTTAATAATTTGTGAGAAAGAAAAACAAGGCCAGCAGGCCTTTTCAATAGATTTGCTTAAGATTTGGTTTTTGTAAACCATAGTAAGGAAACTTTATTCAGAAATAAATTGTTGGAATCCTCTTTTTGACCAAAATGAAGTGCAAACAAGAACAAGCACGAAACCGTCCAGACCCACGTCGCAACTTGGCGAACTATGTTTTGGTTGATTTTACGCGCTCATTTATGGCAGTTGGTTGAAAATAGAAATTTCATGCTACAATCATGACGTCACATGCTGTGAAGTTTAGGTAGCAAGGTGGAATCCTTGTGACATAATTTACATAGAAACTTTTGCTTAGATTGCCTAGTTTCACTCACTGTGGCCAAGTGGAATCGATAACGTTTCAGAAAATATATGACGTTAAAAGATTTAATTCAATTTTCTACTGGGAGTTTTGCCGTTTATTGAGGGTGTGACAGAAAATTGCAGTGCCGCTGACTGTAATCGAATGTTTTTCACATTTACCGTTTGATTGAGCAAGTACCATTCGCAGTACATTTTTATAGGTTAGTGCTGTCAGATTGTGCTAGCTACTTTACATGAACCTTGTACGGTGATCAATAAAGGCTAATAGCACAGTGCCACTTACTTTTTGTCACTTGTACCACCACCACTGTAATGAACTAAAAGAAAAGGCTAAAAACCTTTTCTATGAGAAATGTCATAGTCGAGCTCACGCGCATACACTGCTGGTGACATTGTAAAGCTCCGTTTTGCCCTCCGTACTATATAGCTAGCTAGCTAGTTATGGCATGTCCTCACCACTGTAACGTTATTTGTTGTCCTCAGTGTGTCCATACATTTGTATCGGTGGTTGTAGCTGTGTGTCCTTAGCTCCTACTCATGCGTGCAGGATAGCATCCGTACGCGCTAACTAGGTTAACTAAAGTAGGCGATCCGTACACGCTAACTAGGTTAGCTAAAGTAGGTGAAACGCAAACATGTTAGGGTTAGCTAAAGTAACGCTAGGCGATAAAGCTGTGCTTAAAAATGTCGTGCCGTACCACCTGTGCATGCGTCCTACTAAACAAAGCACCACCCGCGCGTGCGTCCCACCAAACCTCCCTCAAAGGTTGCCCGTGAGTGAGTGAGTGAGTCACTGACCACAATTTGCCAGGCATAGCCCATGGCGCCAGTTCCTGTGCGCTGTGGGAAAAAGAGGTAACATCCAATCCAGGTTCCAGAGCATTTTATCATCCTGGGCACAATAGACAATCATGGGGGGAATACAAGCTTATACAATGAGAGTATGAGTGAATCTTTGAAACCAAATCTAGAGCACAATTAGAGCATTACACTCCTTTTTGTTGGAGAGAAAAAAATATTACACTTGTGATTTGGCTTCAGTTACCTCGATCATCTGGCAGCACACTACAGTATCATATAATTTATATCATGTTCTGAATGCTTGCATCTTGGGGAAACTTCAGTAATTTCCTCTTTTCTTGTACAGTATGTGTGTGCGTGCGTGTGTGCGTGTGTATGTGTGAGTGTTCTCTTATGCTCATATGACTATCAATGTCTGTTTTAATGTTTATAAAAGAGAATTTATCTCAAAGAAAATAATAAATTATATTTAAAAATCCTTTTATAGGGCAACATATCAAGTGGTTCAAACCAAACAATAATACAATCAAATAACTCTTTATAGGAGGTTACTTCCCCTACCCCTGTTGTTTCAAGTAGATGTATATATTCATATCAGCAAGTAGCAAACTAAAGCAATTTTTTTTTTCCTTTCAGCTTCTGGTTGTCCAGAGCAACTGCAGACCATATCCCAGTATTAGCTACACCACGCACAGCCTCAGGGAAAGTCCATCTTGGGAGTTACAAGATGTGACCAATGCAGTGTATTATTTGCAGCAGAATGAATGAATGCATTTCCGAATACAGATGGATTTCTAGATGACTTCATCTGTTTGTTGATAGCTGGTTGAGAACCTAGGGAGCAAGGCTCTTATTATTAAGCTAAAATTGTCTCACTGCAACAATGACTTGCTAGACATCCAGGAGCTGGATGTTTGTGAGACTTCCAGGAGCTGGTTGCAATCCCCTTTTATGATAGTTAGGGCCATATTTACTAAGCATGCTGCAAATTACCGTCAGGGCTGCAAAATTCTGCGTCGCAGCATCAGTTCAGCTAAGTCTGGTTATGTAAACAAGCACAGCCACAACTAGTTCACTTGAATGCTCAGTTGGTGTTTAAGATGTGTCTTACATATGGCAAGAAAGCAACATAGCTGTACTGCTCCATCTCTGGTGAAGTTGGGTTTTGGACAGCTGTCAGTGTCCAAGGATGTAATGGATAGGCACTGTCACCTTTAAATGTTATCACATTAATAAAAACTTCTGAACACAGATTTATTATTTCAAGTTTTTTAAGTTTAACAATTTTAAAGTTTAAGTTTGAACTCAATATAGGCTACCTAAACCCATCTGATCCAGGCACTGTAGACAGTAAACTATGTGCTGGATAACTCATGCATGCATACAGTTGACTCACGCAGGTTGGCTCCCTGTTTGAGAAAAATATAGGTAAATTATTTCCATCAGCTTGCATCTGTTATCCTACTGACTACTCTCCTTTTGTGGGTCATTACTGGCACGTGGATGGTAGACCAACTGTTACTTGCTAGCCTTTTGGCATGCAAGTGTTTGGCATATGTAGGACTTCTGCTGGCCTGGCATTATTGGCATTTTTCATCTACTGACATCGTCTGAATGGAGCTTGCTTGCTATATTTGCCACATTGTATATAGTGATGGGCTCAACAAAAGAAAAATAAGGAATTCATCAATAATCAATGCTGTGTCACTTAAGGTATGCAATGCTCATTTACCTGAATATTCACATGATATTTTCATGATGTACGCATGTACTGTGAATTTGAACTTAGCCTGGCCCAACGAGATCTGTATAAAATGGAGACTAAACTTGTTACATACATATGGCACCAAATACAGGTATGTATTCAGGGCATCATTTAAAGGGTTAAATCACCTTGGACCACCATATACTATATGTTATGTCACAATGAATATATGTACTGTATGATGAATTGGAAGCATCAAGACAGTGTCACTGCCTGATCATAACATTAATCTGCTTCATTCATTCAGCTTTCACCAATAGCCTACTTCAGACTTTTAGTTAGACAGCATCATAAAGCATCACCAGCCGATGGCTCTAGTTTTTCCCACACATGAATTCAACTGCTTGAACTTCAAAACTATGTTACGCAGATTGACAGAATATAAACTCGCCAGCTAAATTAGTGTAACAAATAATACTGCCTGGTGTTGACATAATCACCAAACCTAATGAAATAAACCTGGTTTCAACATAAATAATGGCAAAATCTCAAAATTACTTTGTGTTACGTGCTGGTGATTAAACTAACCCACTGCAGGTGATCTGTGCTTCTCTCTCTCTACCGGTGACTCCTCCTTAATGAGCTTCTGATTGTCTGATTGGCTACACCTGCCTGTGGCTGTACATAAGCCCACTTCAGCTAAAGTAGAAGAGATGCTTTTGCTGAGCAGTTTTATGACTGGACCCTATACCATGATGCAGACTTGTGGCTTTTGTTTGGTCATCTCTTCATCTATTTGTGTGATGTTGGACAGGGAAGGTTATTTTTCTTTCATGCACGTGTTTTTAGTTAGGGCCTCAGTCAGACTAGGAAACCTGCAGAAGGCTCACCACTTTTCATCGGGAGACAGATAACTATTCGTAGTAGATCAGGGTTAGTAGTTAGTAGGTCCTGCTTTGGCCAGACCTGTTTTGTCCAACACCTATGCTGTTTATGTTTTGTGCCTGACTGGAGTAATGACTATTTTTAAAGGTTTTGTTTTAATATAGAATTCCTCGTGACCCCAAAATACAGCTGCAAATTGTGACTTGTCTGCTTTGATTATACTTCAGTGGTTTGAAAGCTGTGCCTTGACTAAGAAAATATGACCCAAAGTGTGGTGTTATCGATCTTCAGAAGAGAAAGAGACCACTTTCCTCTTAAGTCAATGAGTAAGTTTAAACCCACTGGAATAGTGGTAAACCTGCCTGGTAGAGAACACAAGTGCACCCTTCACCAATGCACAGTGAGGCAGATAATTGGGGGGAAGGGGCATGTAAAAAGCCACATTTCAAGATCTACAAAATTTAGTTGCATCTTGGTACAAAATGTCTCCAAAATGTACCATCAGATGCCAATAGGTTTTTTTGGGATGGTAGTCAGAAAAGCCTCTATTTGAGGGCAATAAAACAATCAACAAAAATAAGAATCTGGATATCCAATGAGCGAAAATAAACAACACTGGAACTTCAATTAGAACCAGATTTTATGGTCAAGAGTTCAAAATAGCAGTTTTGCCCATCAACATTAGGCATCAGAAGAATGATGCTTATGCTGGGGGGGAAAAAACCCATCATACTTAATGGTGAAATATTATTGTGGTTCTTTGATGTTATGGGACTATTTGCATCTCCTGCTCCTGAAGCTATTGTTCATGGAAATGGAATCATGAACTCCAGGAAGTAACAAGATATTTGGGCCAAAAAAGTTGATTCCCTGTGCCAGGAGGTTCGAAATGGGCTGTAAACAGATTTTTCAGCAAGACGAGGATTCCAAGCACAGCACGTAATCAACAAACAAATGGTCAATTGACCACAAAATTACTCTTTTACAATGATCATCTCAGTCTCTCCAGGCTTGAAACAAATCAGAAATGTGTGCTTTGAATTGAGGGCAGTCAAAAAGCAAAGACAAGGATCTTGATCTTGAAATCTTAAAAGATTCTGTGTGTAAGCAAGATTTATTTATTTATCTGTATAATTTTAGAAAACTGTTATTTTAGCTGATTCTATTGAATCATTAACGTACAATATTTTAATTTGAGAATATAGCTTAGTACTACTATTATTTATTTTATACTGTTTTCTGTGTGCATTTTCATCAAGACTGGGAATACTTCTGGATGTCTCTGAATATTACTATTATCATGACAGCAATGGACAAGTGAATATGAACATTCCTATGTCAATGAGATATACCCTTAAATATGTGTGTTCAAGACTTGATTGGAATAATGTCAAAATAATGCTTGGTGTACATTCTTGTCATAAAATTGCTCCAAAAAAATAAATAAATAAAATAAAATTCTGTTAGAAGTTCCACCAGATCTTCAAAAAATATTGCACCTCATATCCGCTAAGATAAACATCTACATTAACAAATACATGTACATATAACATTTACGGTGTAATAAAATCAGCATGTGAAAACGTGACAGAGAATCAATATTTGCCAAACACGAATCAAAGCTATATCTATGTCTGAATTATCTCTGAAGTAAGTGTAATTTTATCAAATAATTAAAATCTTTAGTGAAAAGGTTTAAGAGACTGCATTGGAATGCATTGCTCAATTACAGAAGATGCACAAGATGCATGAAGAATAAGGATTTCTAAAGTAGAACAGTGCCTAAAAATATTTCAGCCTGATCCTCTGTAATTTTAGCTCTGGTTTCTTTGGGAATTGGGTGGCTTTGTGAGCTGGAAATAACCTTGAATAATTATTATTTCAGCCATAGAGCAATGCACATCAATAGCTTCCCCTTACATCAGATTAAGCTTTATTGTTCCAATAGCTGAAAAAGTTATGTTTTTTATTCTTCACAAGAAACAGAAAAAATATTTGGGGCATTATTTCTAACTAATTTCACAAGTATTTATGGGAACATGAAAGTAATGTATCAACACTATCAAACTGTAGAAAAATATGAAAATATTAACTCCAAAGCAAGATTTACTGGCTACAAATACTTAAAAAAAAACTTTTCTTACACAAAAGCTAACAACACAAATGACATGATGGTAACTATAATGGTGAATCACGTAATGATAGATATGTTAATGTGATGGGTACAACAGTTTACATGGCCACCACACACGCTCCTTTTTACCTATTAATGCAAATTACTAGGGGTCAGTGTATGGGTCAGTGCTGATACCCAATTGTTGGTACTGTACAACACATTTCATCAACACAGTCTGACATTATGAAGGAAAGAAAGTTGTTATTGGGAATGCATGAAAGGAAAGCATAGAAAATCACTTACACATTTTGATTTACATTTATATGGTTATCTAGAAGACCAGTGCTTTTCATTGATGAAATGTTTGATACTACAGCATATATAAGACATTCAATATGTAGCTGCCAGTTCAGTTATTTATATACTGCAAGCACCATAATGTTGGGGACAAAGACATATTTTTTTCTTGATTTGACTCTACTCCACTATTTTAGATTTGTAATCAAACAATTCACATGAGGTTAAAGTCCATATTCTCAGTTTTTAATTAATGGTATTATTTATATATTTTGATTTCACCATGTAGAATTTACAGCAATTTTTTTTATATTTAACCTCCTATATCAGAGCACCAAAACATTTCGGACATATTACTGTTGAATAAAATAAAGAGGTCATGTTTAGTACTGCTTGTAGTCTATGACCCAGACATCACCAGGTGCTGAGTATCTTTTCTGTGGTGCTTTGCCTGGCCTATACTGCAGCCACCTTCAGCTTCTAGTTGTTTTGGAACCTAGTGGCCATAAGTTGTCTCTTCAGCATATGAAATGTATGTTCAGTTGGATTCAGATTGGGTGAATGATTTGGCAAGTGAAGAATTTTCCAGTTTTTGGCATTGAAAAACTTGTTGTTTTAGCAGTATGTTTGGGATTGTTGTCTTGCTGTAGGACGAAGCACCTTTCAATGGGTTTGGAGGCATGTGCTTGAATATGAGCAGAGACAATGCTTCTGTATACTTCACAATTCACTCTGCTGCTGCTATCAGCACTTACATCGTCAATGAAGACAAATGAGCCAGTACCTTTGGCAACCATACATGAAAGTACAATGACCCAAACCATAACACCCCCACCACCATGTTTCACAGATGAGGAGTGGGGTTTTTTGGATCTTCGGCAGTTCTTTTTGCCTTCCGTACTTTGCTCTTGCCATCACTCTGATATAACTGAATCTTGGTCTCATCTGTCCACAAGACATTTTCCCAGAACTCTGCAGGGTCTTTTACGTACTTAGCAAACTGTAACCTGGCCATCCTGTTTCTGTGACTTACTAGTGGTTTGCATCTTGCAGTGTAGTCTTTGTCACTCTGTTCTTGAAGTTTTCTGTGGACAGTAGTCACTGACACATCTTAGCTGCCTCCTGAAGAGTGTTTCTGATCTGTCGGACAGGTGTTGTTCTTTGTTATGGTTTGAATTCTTCAGTCATCAACTATAGAGCTCTTCCCTGGCCTCCCAGGCCCTTTGGGTTTACTGAGTTCACCAGTGCTCTCTTTCAACTGTCTTGATGTTCCAAAGCCTAAGGTTTGACCTATGTCTGTGACTGTTTTCTTAGCCTTATAATGGCTTCCTTGACTTTCATTGGCACAACCCACGTCCTTATGCTGACAAACGCCCATAAAAGACAATCAAAAGCCTAGAATCAAGACTAGATACTGGAAGCTCTCTTACACTTGCACTAAGGAAACAATTGAATACACCTGACTAATCAGAAACACCCATGACACCATTTGTCCCAAACATGATTGTGCCCTGCTTCTATGTTGTGCATATCATCAATATTTTTTCACACCGGGCTAAAATCAATGACATATTTTTAAGGAAGCATAATGTAGTTCATTGTTTCACTTTGTCAACTATCCAATTAATTAATAGCTAATGACATGTCATATACTAGTGTTATTTCAATGTCTTTAAGTGTGAGGAGGTGTACTACCGGGTAAAACATCACATTAGGAAATAATAACATATCATAATTATTATCAAAGCTGTCATATTCATACAGTATACTGTCTGGATAAACATTTATTGTACAATATTCATATAAAGTGGCAGAAGGTGCCTTTATTATAAAACATGACATTTTTACGTATTTACCTTCTTACATCTTTCCACAACTTCTTCGGTGGCAGTATTTACATTTTGACAACCAAAAC
This sequence comes from Anguilla rostrata, assembly GCF_018555375.3. Classification (NCBI taxonomy): domain Eukaryota; kingdom Metazoa; phylum Chordata; class Actinopteri; order Anguilliformes; family Anguillidae; genus Anguilla; species Anguilla rostrata. The sequence continues at coordinate 47,740,549 of NC_057934.1, read as the reverse complement.
GCACCCCCCTATTGTTCTAGATACAAAAATGAAAACACATTACTCATTAAAAGACAACTGTGGCACCCAATCTCAACTTATGTTAAAAAGATGATACTTCAGATAGAATAATATATATTTAAATCTTAATTACTTGAGAGTGTTCTCATGCAATTTGCCAATGGCAATAATTATTCATTGATGCCAGTTTGTATCAGCTTTTTACAAGTGAAAATCTGATCGTATATACAGTATAAAGATAGGATCTTATATATAAGATATTTTACACACACAAGTAATAATGCTGTTTTCTCTTTTTGGCAGATGGTTACATAGCTTCAGTGATATGATCTAATCGCAATCATACGACCCCCTCCCCTGACAGTAAATACTGTTCTAAAATAATTCCTACTTCAACACATAAATCATGAATAGAGTGCACTCAAAATAATGTTCTTATTTAACAGGAACCACAAGTGACTTTTCTCCAAACAATTTAATCCTTTAATGCAAGTCCTTTATGATCTATACATTTTTTACACAATACCAAATGTACAGCTCCTTCACCTTTAACAAGTGCAAGTAATCCAGCAGCATTGTGCACATACTGTACATACAACAGTTTAGAATGTTCAGCAGAGCATCCATTATAATGCGATCTATAGTGGTCACAATGGACCACTTTTTTGCCATCTCTTGGGCCCTCTGCACCATACATCCAAGTGCTTAAATGACAAAGAATTTATTGTATCAAACAAAATTATGAATGCTATAGAAACATGCACTAGTTAAATAAATACTTCACTGCTGTGGGCATGTAAGAACACAGGAATTAATGTGAATGCATATGCATGTTTTATTATCATTTTTTTGTGTGTGTGCTTTCCAATGAAATGACTAATATATCAAAATCATGGCACAATAACTTTGTGACATAACATGGATTGCATTGTTCATTGTACATGGGTTTGTACATTACACCTGAAATAAAAATCTGGTGTCATTAAAACATTGTGTATGTTGTATGGTTAAATATTTTCATCCCTCTCAAAAGGTGCTTAAGATCCAGTTTGTACTGTGCTCTTACCAAGTCCTCACTGCCTCAAGGCAAAGTTCATGTCTGCATAAAACGGGCTGGCTAATTCACATTAGGCTATGCCTGAGAATGTACTATTGAATATACTATTATTGAGCCAATTCCAGATCAATGGAACAGCTGACTCTTGAGGAGGACATAATGCAGTCTGCAAAGGTTATAGCTGACAGCAGAGAAGTTTTAATATTCACTGTTTATCCTAGCACTGAATACCTGTTCAAGTCAACCTTACCAGTTTATAATGTCAACCAAAGTAATTCTGTCTGTGCCTAACACATTACATCATGGACAAAACTGAGAATCATACAATATGTTAAATAAATGAAGATGCTTTCAAATACAAGTTTGTCTGCTGTCCCATTGCCTGTCCCTATTTCTCAATAGTTTTAACCTTCAATTATGAATTTAAAAGAAAACAATAAATCAGGGCATTGCAGCTGCTATTGGAAGCATGCTTACGTACTGCATACAAAGAGGAATCCAAGTTAATTTCCCCTTCAATAATATGTCCTTTTTGCTTGGAAAGTATGATATGAAATAGGTGAAATGTGATTAAAATATAGGATAAAAATACAAAATTAAACACCCATGATTTGACTGTATACCAGTAATTTCATTTTGCATTTTCTTTGAATTTCATCTCAAAACCCAAATTTTCTCCTTCCCCATTCTACTGAAATGCTCAGCTAGCCACACTTTCATGAAACCGCAATGATACCCCATAAAGAAATAAGTGATGAATGCATAGCATATGCATCTCCAATTAGTAAACATTTTCTGGGCCTAAAATGTAAATATTTCCTTTAAATAAAAGACGAAATGGTTCTTCAATGAAAAAAAAATTACAATAGGTCATTTTTTTTTTTTTTTTTTTTTTTTTTTACATTTTATATCTGAATGTACTTTGAAAGAAAAACATGGGGTGACTGCTGGTCACTTAACTAACCAACCAAGGAAGAGAAAGTATGCATTGTATACATGGTAAAACACACTGCTTTACTATACAGGGGAAAAGGTTATAGTACAGAGGCACATACTGAGTATCAAGCAATAGACTGGGCAGAAGGCCTTCTCTTGCTGTATTCCAAAACAACAGTACTTAATTCAAGTCCAGTTCGGAATGTTTCTCCTCAAATGCGCATACTTGTACATTTATTTTCAACCAGACAAAAATCATTAGTGTTCACAAAATCAAAGAAAAGAAAGCTATTTAGTGTATTACATAAAGATTTTTAGCATGCCATCTTTTTAAATGCATTCACAACTTTTATTTTGTTTAAAATAAGACAAGGGTACTTACACCAAATTAATCAAAATAAACAAATCAATGAGTGACCAAGAAAAAAGAATTAATTCCTCAATATCAATCTTATATTGCAACTTGATATTATACATGTGGATATTGCTCAAACGTTAGCTTCCTTTGGCAGCATCTTACATTTAATATCACTGGTTGAAGAAAAAATGCTCTGATAACCATAAATAAATAAATAAATAATGGCCTGCAAAGTACATAATACCATGTAAGCAATGATGCACAAAAAATATTTTTTCCAAAACAATGGGCAAGCTTAAATAAGTATTTTCCATTCTGGAAAATATACTGAAAATATTTGCACACAAATATGAAAATCTTGAAAAACATCTTAAAATATCACACCCAAACATTAATGTCATGTGTAAAAAAAAAAGGCTGTGTCCCCAGGCTGTGTGGAAGTCTTATATATTCACATCTCTGCAGCATGTTTAACAGTGTGATCAGAGACTGAGAATCACAAGCATGATCTTAAACTCTGTGCTGGTGAGAGTTTAACGTACTTCTAAGAGAGTTACATTGATGGCCACTCTATAAAAATAAAAAATAAAATAAAAATATGAGCAGGCAGGACTGGAAAATATAGTTCTGAAAAGCCTGATATCAGTTGAATGCATATCCATAGTGATTACAATCATAATGAAAGAATAAATGAATTTTCATAAACCAGTCTTCCCTGAAACCACTTAATTTCAACAATGCAATGTACAGTCTGACTCTCATTGCTATTGCATCACTGTTGCATTCTACGCTTGTGCATAATGTTACACATGATATATGCATGTATGTCCTTTTGATGAACTGAATCAATGAATCAGTCACACTTTTTCCACTATGCATTCAGTCTCCTGAGGTATTTTCCATAGTCACACAAAGTAAAGAGTGGATAATGTCAGTTTAACGTGTATAGTGTATTTCCCCTAATACTGTAAATTAAACTGATTATGACCATTTATTTAATCTCTATTGGTTCATTATATTATCTTATTGAATAAAAATGTTAATGTTCTATAGTGCTGAAAATGATAATTGTGATTTGCTGCTGATGCAGTGTTTATTCACTCTGTTATGGCCATCAATGAACATTAATATTCCGTTTAACACTTCTAACTTACCCAAAGTTTCACACTTGCCTTTTAAGTACTGTAATATGACTTGATGGCAACACGGAGACAAACTCTTAATTACAGCCTTTTCAATTCATTATTCTTTTCACAAAACAAAGTAAAATATTATAACACAACCATATTTAGAAGAGCAATTATGTTCTTAATAAATTCATACCAGAATGCAAATTAAAATGATCCTGCCAAAATCAGTGTACTACCCCAAAGTGAAGTACTGAATGTTTGTACAGGATAAGTAATACAAATGTTGTGATTTTGTGAACAACTTTGAAATCTTTATTACCCTGTTTCAGATTGAGAATCCATACAATATTCCATGATTCCCTATCAAATATTCACCAGACTTTTTTTTCTGTTTATACACACCATGATCATTAGTCTCAGTTTCTAATTACTGCTCAGGCTTTGATTGCACACGCATCCACCTAGAATCAGCAAGACCACTTCCATCAAATGTAAATTATTATTTTTGTTTTGAATACCAAAATAATACATGCAAAATAGTCTATTCCAGACTATAATTAGATTTTTTTTTTTTTTTAAAGCAAAGATGAGATGTTAACTAATGGATTCAGGGTGCTACTAAATAAGCTAAATGCTCAACCATTTTAAGTAGGGATTAGAATGCCAAAATCCCACATCTATAGTAATACAACAAAAGCAATGTTGCAAAATGTTATAAGTGCAATACTGCATATCATATACCCTCGCTTTCATGAGGTTCATATCTGAGTACCAGGAGTGAATACCACACTACATGAGCACTTTTTGGCCAGATTTTCTGAATGAAGACAAATGTCTCTGGCTTCCATCCATCTACCATGCCTATATGCACAATCATGATGATGATATCATTATAACTAGTGCCTCTGTTTTTTCTTTTTCTTTTTTTTTTCTTTTTTAAATTAATTTTTGTTTTTGCATTTTACATTTTACCCAATGCCAGTCTCAAGCAGAATGGTCCACCAGCTTTGACAAGGTATCATCATTTCATTTCATCCAGCTGGAGAGACAACCAGCACCAGAAAGTAAGACTGTTCAGACAGAAACCAACCATTCCCAATGACACTGGCATAGACCTGTTTTTGAATTATACTTTAAGTCTAAAAAATATTACCAAGACAAAATAAACACTGAAAATCATCAGCAAGCCCCATATGATAAACTTATTGATACACAAAAAATAACCTGGAAGTGAAGTCTTTTCTTCTTTTCTTTTGTCAAGAAAGTACTTGGTTACATGACTTACATGTAGGTGGATTAATATTTAAGCTGTACAAACAGAGCATTAAACGTCTGACTCAATACTAGGCATTTTCTTGTATACTCGTCTATTGCTGCAAGAATTCAGAACCCGGGGAGTTGTGTATGCACTCGTCTTATTGGCTACATAAGGCATTACTTGCTCTGAAAAGTACTGGTCATTAGGTGTTCGATCATCTCTAGAGCAGTAGGAGGTGGTGGACTTGACTGAGGACCTCTGATTGTTGTCACTTGACCTTGATTTGATCGGGGCCAACTGTTTGTAAATGTCAGAGGAGCTCCTGCCATGGACGAGGCGCTGATCGTCCCGTAAGGAATGGAAGAAGGGGTTTTCTGTGGGGTGGTCAGGGTAAAGTGACTTGCTTCTCTTTATCTCCTCCAGGTTGTGATTGAAGAGCATGGATTTGCTGCCGAACAGTTTGTCTTGTTTGACACTGAAAATGTTTGCATAAGCGCTATCGTCCACACAGCGGTCCTTCTCCTTCAGGCTGATGCTGCGCGCGGGCCGGCCCGGGTCCGCGTCCTTGGGCTTGTCTAGGATATTGTCATAGGAATGCTGCCTGCTAAGTCGCAGTCTATTCCTTTTATCTGCATGTGGCCCGTCAGTCTGGCTCCAGTACTGAGTGAACATTTCGTTCGGTTGTACCGAGGGGTTGGCCGATTCCTGCAACATTTGATCCTCACTTATGTCATACAAGTTGCCCATGTGTAGGCAGGCTTCGCAGCGGTTATAAGGGGATCTGACTGTGTAGTGGGGGGGATAATTTGGCATCTTAGACAGACAGCTCCGACAATGAGTTTGTTTGTAGCGATCATTTGTCTCGTGTGGAGTGACGTTCTTCTCCTTCAAGCTGTAGTATTTGGTGTACTGGTTGTATTTGTTTTCTTTAGAGGGGACAAGTTCAGTGTCAGTGTGATGGAGGGGACTACTGTTGAGATGGATGATTGGCTGATCAGGTTTTCTGTAGTTGTCATTGTGGTCTGAATACATTTCGGGGTAATCCAAATCTTCGGGCAGCCCCCTGCTGTCCCTGTAATGTAGCGAATCCGAGTGCAAACTCAGCTCCCGGTCTGAGTCTATGGTGTATATTTTTTCACGGGTTTGCCCTACCTGCTTGCTTTTTAAGTAGGACAACTCTACTTCACTGCAATCCCTAGGGTATTTTGATGTCATCGATCTTTTTTTTAAGTTATCCTTGGGCTTCAGGTGCTTCTGGTTATTGTCGGCTTCTTTGTAAGAGGCGGCCCTGCTGGAGCAGTCGGAGATGTCGGAGTGAGCTGCCTCCTCAGGAAGGTACCGCTGGCTCTTCATGGTCAGCCGAGAATCAGGGGGCAGCGGGTCTGGAGCAGCACCGCCCTGGTTCTGCCGCAGCGTCTCCACCGATTTCTTCCACAGCGCCCGTGGCTTGGAGCTGGTCTGCGTGGCCTCGGCGCTGACGGCCACCTCCACCTTGTTAGGATTGGCCTCATTCAGGGTCAAGGGGTGCTGGCCCTGGAACACATAGTTGTTCAGGTGGTCCTTGTGGCGGTTGGCCAGGAAGGCCTGGAAGTCGCTGGAGTCACTGTAAATCATCTCCTTTGGGGCGTAGCTGCGATTGTCAGTGTAGACAAAATTCCCTTTGTCTCCCATCATGTCCATTAGCATGGGTCCAGATGAATGCATGAAGTCAGTGGCACGCTTAGGGGAGTTGATCCTTGATGTGTTGAGATTGCTCATGTTAGTCATCTGTTTGGCTGACTTAATAAGCTTTAGCATGTTAGCCTGAGGACTGAAGTCTAAGTCAGGGGACTTCTTTTTCATATCAATATGGATACCATGAATGCAGCTCCATATACCCTGAAAAAGAAACAAGTGCGTTAAAGTGGCTCTATTACATGATGGCCCTATATGTAATATATCCCAGCACTTCAATGTTGAACTAAGAGACTTTGTAATAACTTAGCTTGAGTTTTGTATGAAAATAAATGTCCCTTGAATTTTATCACAGATTGGTTTCATAGCTAGCTGTCAGAAACCATTTGATAATAAGAGCAATTGTACTTCACTACATTCCAATGCAAATAATACAAATGATAAGCCGGTTGGATTTGGCAGTTTGATTCAAACAAAGCTGATCACCAAAGGCTGTGTAAACACTGCCAACTTGGTATTCATCAAAAAAATGCACTGCCATTGTTTTCTGAGAGAGGAATGTGTAGGCAGATAACATTGACCAGTGTGAGTAAGTCCGTCATAGCAATGCTCTGCTGCTATGAAAAGTTGAAATACAATTTTGTCTGCTGACCGAAGTCGAACTTTCAATGCCCTACAGTCTGACCTAATAGTGTGTCAACCAATAGGAGAAGGTGTAATGTGAGAAAAGGGCTTTCAGTTATTTGTATTTTCAAACAAGGTCTGTTAAAGTACACGCTGTTCAGTACATCTCCAAAAATATATATATAAAAATATAAAGACAGCTCATGGCTCAAGTCTTTCAGATTGGAATAAACAGAATAGGTGTCTTTAATGTTATTTACCTAACAAAGCCTATGAGGCCAGTTCTTGGAGCTAGCTAGTATGCCACAATAAGACATGACCAGTTAGAGAAAATGCTAATGATAATTTACTTCACAAGCCTACACAGTATATGGCTAGCTAGCTAGATGCCACTATATAAATGGTTGGATGACAGTTTAGTGAACATGTTGCTGTTCATTTGCTTTACATTTAATTTACTTCGTTATTTACAACACCATAGGATATGACATGTTTATAAAAATGTCAACATTAATTTACCTCTAGCTACATACAGCAATTATATTTGGATATGACAAGAATGATCACTAACATAATTGATTTAGGTGAGAATGTACTGTGAATGCACTCTCCTTAATGCACTTTAATAGCAAAGAGCCTGGACCATCTAAGGTAAACCTACAAGGGACAAATTGAAGATGATCTCTTAAGTTTTAGTAAACAACAAATATTTGAAACCATCTTTGCACAACTTTTTGCTCAAGTTTTGTCTCTGCAGGAAATTCTACTGTGCTCTAAAGGCATATTTACTTCTGCCAAGTTAGTCACTGCTGTTACTATGTTTGCCTCAAAATATAATAGGAAAATTAAGTTCCACTTCGGACAGCATAAAGTGCCATATATAACACGTTTACATCTGTGCCTTGTCTGACTTGTTAACAAATATTACAAAAAAAATATTATTAAAATAATAAATATACAAATACAACAAATATTCTGTTCTGTTCACAAATTTGTTTGTGGCTTTCTTTTGTATTCTTTATATTTTAAAATAAATGCCAAACAAATGAAGGCTTGCTTCAAATGCACTTTAGTAGTTTCATAATTTAAATTTTTTGACTCCAGATAGCATACCTGAAACTCTGTAACAAACCTGTTAAATGTTCACTGACATCCCCCAACAGTCATGGGGGAAAGGGGCACCATTTAGTGCACTTGTGTCTCACAGAGCAGTTTTATAACAACAGTATGATAGCATTGTGTCTCAGTTTGATAAGGACAGAGGAGGCAGGAACATACCCTGCTGATGGAGAACAGCAGTCCAGGCTTGCCAGTGCATATGCCGGTGAAACAGTAGCGCAGCCTCCAGTAGAACAGGTGCTCCCAGATGAAGACAATGAGACTGAGAGCCATGGCTGTAGCCAGCATGTAGAAGACACCAGCCATGTTATCAACATCCAGCTGACTGCTCATAACCTCATTCTTCTCGTTGTGGCAGATGCCCGTCAGCCACTGTGCTTCCAGCTCTTCCATCTCACCTGGGAACACATTAGAAATTTACTACAATGCAGATGAATAATAATAATAATAATAATACTTTATTTTTAAATTCTAATGTAATTTGGTTTTAAAAATCATCCAATGTAAGCCGGCATCCTGTGCATAATGTACAGAATGGAATCAGCCTCCTTCCAGCATTAACAGTAACTTACTGTATGTCCTTAAAACACATTGCTGTATGAGGTGCATCTTCCATGTGAACAGCACTGTTTGCCAAAACATTAAATGGGCACTTAATGTAAACCTCTAAATTATTTGGCCTGAACTTATAGTCTCAAATCAAAAGGAGTATTACAAGACATGGCAATGCTGCCTGTGGTATACATGGTATTTTTCAACACAAAATTTCTAAAGGAAATTCAAAATATTTACTTATAACAGTCTATTACTGTAGTTCAGATCTCAGTAAAACACATCAAATGAAAATAGATATGCTTTAAATATTCATGGAACGTACGATACATTCACTTGTACATTCAGTCCTCAGTATTTGCGCTATTCAGCTCAGATGCAGTGACTATAATGTAGGAGGGTGACAATTGTGTCATCAAATTCTGCTTTACTTTTCCTACTCTACATTTTTTTTTTTGTCTCGGCACACACTTCAAAACAGGCCTAATTATGTATGGAAAAGAACAGAGAAATAATCACACAAGCTGTGACAGACACAGCTACGCTGCTTGGATACATGCTACCCATTTGACAGGCAGGCTCACAGAAGAACTGGAGGGAGAAAGGAATGGATAAGAAATACATACAGAATTTGTTTTTTTCCCCCCTCCAACATTTAATGCAATGCTAAAAAGCCATGTTTATTCATTTTAACTTCATTCCAATTCCCACAAGGGAGGCCAAATCAAGTGCATGTGGGTGGTAGCATGATGTTATTTTACTAGTTCTCTGTTGCCTGCACTGATTCTTATGTGTTTCTGCCTCTGGCTCCCACACTACACATCCCGTTATGCAGATAATTAAGGCTGCATCCCAAATGGTTCTCCAGCTAACAAACCCTGAGGATGAGATGCAGTACTGTTGTGGCCACCATCTTAAGGGCCAGTACAATCCACACAAAATGACAGGAGGGCTTCATTACATTACATTAGCAGATTCTCTAATCCACTGTGATCTCTTTTCTTTGTTGTCTTTGAGTCTGCATATGTGTACAGTTCATGCTGATCTCCCACAATCATCTGCAACATAGGCTGTGACTAATAACCTCACCACCCTTTCCAAATAACCTTTCCAATAATCTAGAGTACTTGCCAGATGAATACATTATATACCTGTAGGTTGACAGGAGTCTGCATTTCTATAAAAAGTCCAATAAACATGAACAATTCATATACTGCAGCAGTTTCACAATTTTAACTTGACAGGTTACCACAATGTACAGTGTCTTTTTGCCTTTTTAAATGAAAAAGAATCATGACAAGCTAATCACTTCATTCACTGTTTCTTAGCAAGCTAGCATGCTCAATGTGGATTCTGCTTCTCTGTCTGTTTCATTTGTCACCTTTCTTATCCCTTGATTGACATAAGAAAAATGACATTACATTTGTCCACTTGTTTGCTAGGGATATAGGAAAGAAGGACTTTGACTGAGACTGTGACCTACAAATTCCCCATCTACCCTTCTCCAAAATGAAGGAGTGTGTACCGTCTCCAATGATGGCCAGGATTGCTAAGTCGACCTGACGTTTCCAATATGAGCCTTTCTGCAGAGCAATCCCATAGCCCGTGGTGGCAAAGATGTAACCGCTCCCAATGGTCACCAGCTTACACCCCTCATCTCTCCCAGCCATGTAGTTTAGCACAGCTGCATCATAAATGAAGGCATCCAGTTTCCTGTCGAAAAAACCAGAACAATGGTTTACACTAAAATGTTTCCCAACAAGAGAGAGGGCACACAAAATGTGCTTGGATGCAGCTTTCTTTTAGACAGCAGTCTGTTTGGGCAATTAGAACTTTGCAACTGTTCATTGGAAGCAGGCATCTGAGTCCTGCATCTAGGTCTAGCCTCCAGACCACTGGTCTTTTGGAATACCCTGCTGTTTTTTTGGTTTTTGATCTTCAGTCTTGGCACATCTTTGGATTACTTTGGGACAGACATGCTGTGGTTTGGTTATTTTATTTCATTCCTTTCTTGTATGGCAGTGAATTTGTCCATGTATGCAGCATTTATTATTCTTTTAAGGTAGTTGAACCTTGTCTTTAGATGAGACGTGAATATTTGTTCTAACTTAATAAATGTATTAATTTTAATCTTTTTGTGAGTTGTACATTTTCATGAAGGTTAATACAATTTAGTGATTTAACGGATAATTGATATATTTGATAATAATAGCCAAATTAAATCAAATAAACATATTTTACATGTAGGATAAGTGAGGTGTTTTATCTACTGATGCACTTGTGTTCGGTATTCATAGTGCCAGACATTAAACAAGGGTGTTGGCTGTTAAAACTGCTGAATTTGTAAAATTAAACATATTTCACATAATCCTCACCTTGTTGACATTATGCTATATGTTTCTATAGAAGGCCATGCTAAAGCATGTCTGAAATTCTCTGTGCTTTGTGCTTGAAATGATGACACTTAACCTTTAAACCCAAAGGTTGCTTCCTAGTGTTGTAATATGAAAAGATCAGAAATGGGAAAGATGACCCCATATTATGAGGACACCTCACTGGTGTGAAGTGAATATTTTTGAATGGCAAAGGCCTGTGCAAGGACATTATCATGGAGGTTGGTATTTTCATCGCTGTTTTTTAGTCCTTTTTAGCACAAGGCCTGTCATTTGGAGGTGTGGGTTGGTGTAAATATAATATGCAGTAAAGAGTCTGAAAATTCAGCCACCAGAAAAAATATCCAGATGCAAACATGTACTGACAATACCAGAGTACTTAATAGGGGGTGTGTATGAAATAAATTATTTTCTGAATTTGCAGCCATATCAATTCTGCCAAGTTTGGTTATTTGCATTTGTTACACATCAATCGCATCGATGTAGTCTCAAAGTTCATGCAGGCAAGTTAGACTGTACTGAACTGGGTAGACATACAAGGTAGATGCATGATCTTTGGGATTAATTATTTATAGCCCATGCACCCAGCACATGAACATGTCTAATATTACTAATTATCTGAGCACCAGAGAGTCTAGGTGAGTCTAGCAATAGTTTTATCACCAATGAAAATGGGGATATTCACTTGTATGCTGTATCATCTTACTCCCTGCTAGATATGTTGTATGTCTGCATCCGAATGTAACTATAGTTCTTAATACGTTGCTGGTGGAATTACGGGTAATATTCAATATATGTAAAAGAAGAGAGTGAACGTTGTCACAAATTTAATGATAGCCAGTAGCCATCCATAGTCCTAGCTATACGTTGCCTTATGTCTATCGTACTTTGTATTTATCATCGGTTTAAACAAATGTGAACTGTTATCCCGTTATATACGCTAGTTGCACTGTAGTTCAAAGCTGCTAGCTATGCTAAACTTCATATCTATCAGTGGCGTCACTAGGGTTGGTGACACCCGGTGCGGTCGACCGTTGGTGTCACCCGATGTTGTCGACGGGGCGGTGCTGTTGGATGTTGTCGATCGGGGGGGGGGGGGGGGGGGGGGGAGGTGGTGCTCTTGAATGCTGTTAACCGGGGTTATGACTTATTTGGCCGCAAACACTATAATAAGGGGGGGAGCAACGAACACTGGAGAAAGGTTAAATGAAAATCTTCAAAATTATTACTTTAAATATCATAGCCAATAAAATATTTTTTTTTTTCTGAGCCATTGTTTTGTCTACATTATTTCACTAAGTTGGGCTCCACAGATTTACATAATTCTGTTGTTGAGCTTAATTTGTTCTGAATAAACCTAAACAAACCTCACTACAAGTATATCTAATTGTATTACCATGTAACTAACTGTAATAAGTTGATTGTATTTTTATTTTGTAGAACCATACACATCTCCTTGTTTAAAGGTTCAGATATGGACATATGCTGTTCTACTTGTCAATCCGCCTATTACAATGGGGAGAAATACCACTTTGATCTCCACCACAATATATGCTATGATGCTATGCTGTGGCATTAAATTTGTATTGCTTTCAATAGGAAAAGTGTTGGAAGATTAGAAAACCTACCCAGTTTTGAGGCTGACCAGTGCATCTTGCACCCCAGTCTGATGATATTTGACCATGTACTGATGCATGTCAGGATAATTTTTCCTGATGTTCCTTTCTGTACTTCCATTGGGAACTGTTCCAAAACGAAATGGGGGTGAATATGAATGTGGGCTCTGGAACTGTGGAGAGGAATAACAAACAATTAGAAAACAGATTTTCTGCTACGTTTGCCACAGTCAGGTCTTGCAGGCTTCAGTAAAATAAACATCTACAATATTTAAAGCGAAGCAATAACAGGGCATGATATGTAAGGTATAGCTCAAAGCAATGATCTGAAAATGTTGCTCTTGCAGTGTCTTTGATCTTCCCCATAAAATAAAATAAAAAACTGCATCTTTTTTTAAATTTAAATAGCATCCTTTTAGTTTTTTGTTTTTTTTTAATGTTAACCACACACACTAGTATAGATTCCATCAGCATAATAATAATAATAATAATAATAATAATAATAATTGATTGGGGTAAATAAATTATGAATACATTGTTTTTAAAGCACCATTTATCAGCCAAAACCACTTATATTTAGTTTATCTCTGGTGGACACTAGGATTATTTTGCTTGTTACTGGAACCACTTTGTTACACAATGAATACAATAACAAGACCAGGTTAAAACCTAGTATATGGCTGGACCTAACACATGTGATCCGGCCGACCAATGGTGTAACTTCATCACTCACTCACTCACTCAGTCACTCACTCAGTGACAGACATTCGCGTTTGTAGGGCTGGCCCCGCTGTTGCGTTCCAGCCAATAATACTTTAAATGTGACCGTATGAAAATGAAACAAAAAAAAACAAACAAAAAAAAACACACAAAAATAACAAACAGTACTTTAATACTAACTTGGCAAAGCACTGTATAATGCAATGTAAACATATAATTTTCCAAATGAACCTCAACTTACAGTATATTAAGAGGACATGGACAAAAAATAAGCCTATCAAATCTATTAAAATGGAAGTTTCTTAAACAGACTTGCTTAAGAATGTTGTACACAGTAATGATAACTTGTTGGTGATTAGAAATAATGAAAAAATGCATACAGTTCAATAGTTACTTGATTTGAAAAAACAACAGATTTTCTACATTGTAAATTGGACACATATGCTCAGTAAACAGCCACATAAGTTTACATTTCCAATGTGCATAGCATCCTGTAATAGGCTGCACACATCCATATAGAACACATGATTTCTATTGGTCTCTATAAACATACTGCATGGAACTCAGTACATTAGAAAGGAGAGAGGACACAATTATATACCTAATAAAACACATTAAAACTCAGATGTGGTCTGTTGTAGTATCATTGGAATACCACACACGCCATAGCAAATTGTATTATGATTATTTCTATATCAAAACATAATTTCCCTTTTTAGAATTTACAAATCAAAACCTACAAATAGCTTCATTGGATAAGCTACAGCTAGTATTATAGACATGCTCTAGTTGGTTGTTCTAACTCTTTGCATTAATGCTTTTGATAGGCTTATTATTTTAGTTTGATTCATTATGTCACATCTTCAAATTGTGCATGGCATCATCTATGCATGAGCTGAATTCTAATTATTTAGGGGTAAGGGTATGAAGTGAGAAAATGAGAGTGGAAAGAAAAATAAAATGCTAAATTAACTCCCTGAATCTCCCCAATGACATCTCTCAAACACACTTCCTTTTCTCACAATTTTTTCTACATGCAGATTCTCGCTTTAGAGATCTATGTGTCTGTCACAGTTTCACACTTTAATCACTCCAGATATTCTGCCTTTTAGGACAACTGTATTTTGCTGTTACATAACTGACTGCATGAGTACACAGTTCAAACATAAAAGCCTCTCCTCTGAGATATTTAAAACTTCGAAAGGCATTATGGCACACACATATTGTAGCCCACTGAATTTCTGGGCAAAAATGCACTGTGTATTTTTTCATATGTATTATCTTGTACATTGAACAGTTTGTTAACATTAACATGTGTATGTACATGTGACAGTATATTCAGGTTGCATCTTTATACTTGCCAGATAAAGTATACAATGCAGATGTGTGTGCTAAACCAGGTAACTCAATTAATTTCTTTCCACAGTGACTAATCCTATCCAGTACGTGGCCCAAGAGTATTCCTAATTATTTAGCTTGCCTCCGTTTAATGATAAGAATGAGTCATCTAAACATAATAAGAAATCTTAGGGGTGAACTTGAGCTATCCTTCAAGAGACTGCTTTGCACCATCAGCCTGTCAAAAAAAAGCTAAACAAGTACTTAGAATTAACCATTAGTTTTTCATTTTGTTTTGCCTTGCCTGAACAGGTGTTGACATCAGGTCAGTGATCTAATTGCTTTGCCAAGCTTTAGAGACTTCAGACAACAAGTAAACAATTACAGAAAAAAAACCTGAATAAACCCTGCATAAACCAAACAATTCCATTTTGTCACATCAGGATAAAAGGAAGATTTCCAATGTAATTTTAAGCATAGTTTTTTTTGTTTTCTTTTAATCTTTTTAAACATTTTTTCATTTTGATTGAATCCTGTAACTGCCCCAGACAAATAATGCATCCTTGACTCTGCATGACTGGACCTTCTGTTCACAGCACAAATGAGCTCCACTCAAAACCAACTAAGACTTTGAACTGAATATACTTCATATTTTCCCCAACAAAATCAATGGATCTGATGTAATGCATTTTCATTGAACAAATGCATAAACATATAGACAAACAGCCATAGAAACATAAAAAACTGACCTTTTTGTCACTAAGTCCAGTGACCTGGTCAACAAACTCCTCCTGGATCATGAAGGCAGCCAAGTTGGCAGTGTAGCTGGCCAAGAAGATTACAGCAAAGAAGGCCCACACAGACACAATGAATTTACTGGTGGTCCCTCTGGGGTTCTGAACAGGCACAGAGTTATTGAAAACCAGGCCCCACAGTAGCCATATTGCTTTTCCAATTGTGAAGGAGGGTCCATGGGGGTCTGTTGAGAATTTAAACAGAAGAATTAACAATCAAAAGGTCTTAAGAAAGTGTTGTTTTTTTTTCCTTTTTTGACACACCTATATGTTAAGTAGATAATGTACATTCATTTTCCAATTCCAGTTATACACTGTGCGCCAGACAGGTTTAGTCAGACAATTGACCACCTTGTATAAAATCTATTTTCACCGAAGTCATATCATTCAGAAATAAAAAATCAGGTCTGTAGTTCTGTATTACAAATGAAAATCAGTCCATTATGACACTGGGTACCATGCATTGTTATTATGGTCACTATATTCAAATGGTAACTGATCACTATATTCAAATTTGGTTCTAAAATAGCTACCAGTGATTGTGTTCAGTGTGCTGCAAGCTGTACTGTATCTCTGTTATGGAATGATGATGTCACAAAAGTCAGAAAAATGTTAAGATGAGTCATGGCAGTGCAACTTTATGAATAATATTGGACTTGTAAAAAAAACTAGGAAAAAAATCAACCTTGTTTTCTGAGTAACAGTCGGTGTAGGTGTTCACATCTGAGCTATGCACATAATTTGTGAACCCAGACATTCTGCTAAAGACCTACTAAAATGTCTCACTCTGAATATTTTATCACCTTAAATTAATCTACTGATGGGGTAGAGCTTCATAGCCATGTTTCCCCAAGAGACTTTGCAGTTTGCAAACAGATGCACACAGTGTGCCACCAGCTGCAGGGTTATTGCATCTGACGCACCCCAAAGGTCTTTGAGTTTAAAGCCGCAAGGGTGCGTCGCTTAAGAATGTCACACATTCTGGCTCACCTCTGCCTTGTGCAAGGTTTCTGTTGAATCCCAGAGGGCTGACGTACTCAAAGAGGAAGACGGCTATAGCAGTCACAATAAGAAGCATCACAAACATCATCACCCACACGGAAGCGCTGAAGGGCTCTACAGAGAGGGGAGAGAATAGGGGGGGGGAAAGTCAGCAGCTAAAATCCCAGCACACTGCGTCTGCCAGCACAAGTGATTACAGACAATCTGAGGGGGATTAGGGTACTTCTACTCTGGGAAGTAAATAAGGATCTGGCATCAGGCCATTAGTGGGGTTTCATTGATAAAGCCATGTAATTATCAACCTTATGTTAATTACATTATTTGTGGATGCAATACTATCAAATATCTTGGAACAGACTATTGATATAATGCTAATGGGGCCACAAACATGTTTAACGTCACAGTGTGCTGTTCTCTGTACAAAGCTTTTGTTTGCCTTGGAGCAAGCGATCACGTATGCCATCAAGCAAAATTAAAGCTTTGTGCTTTTCCAATTGTGCTGAACACTTTTGCTCTCAAATAAATTTTCCCTTAGCTATTTACCAAGAAATGCAGATGGAGAGACGGTGCCGTTGCTTCTTGAAACCATGACACTAATGCCTGTTTCCACAAAGGGAACAGAGAAATCGATGGCCTCAGAACGTTCCTCATTGATTGTCAGCGACCCAACAGCCATGACTGCTTTCTTGTATACCACCTGTGGAAAGAGGTCAGAAAACCGTAAGTATACAGGGTACAGGCCTAAGCGATGAAGTGAACTGTAGGTTACCCAGCAGTCCTCACCTCTCCCACCAAGCCATTCCAAACATTGTTGATCTTCTTTCCGTGCTTGCCGTTGGTCACCAGGTACAGGTCATAGGTAAACTTCACATTCCTGGCGATCTTCTTCAGGATATCAATGCAGAAGCCTTTGCAACATTTTTTGATGTACGTTCCCTCTGCAGTGGAATTGCTGACAAATACAAAGTATGATTTTCAGGCTGGTGTCTAATGTCAGCATTTTAATTAGATGAACAAAACTGTCATGTAAAACTAGTCACACTGAGTTTCACTGACCACGCTGTAACAAACTGTTAAACAAATCTTTGAATATTTGCATATACAGTTAAATGCAAAATTATTGGAAGAGTGACATGATTGATACCGTTTTTTTGCTCTGACTCCAGGACATTGGATTTTAAATAAAACAATGGATATGAGGTTACATTGCAGACTGTCAGCTTTAATTTGAAGCACATCCATATTGGGTGTTCTGCGTAAAAATTACAGTCTTTTTTATTCAGTCTTCCCATTTTACGGGAGAAAAACCAATTGGACATTCGCCTGCCCAGCTGTTTCTTAGCCACATGCGTGTCACTGCATAAGTAGTTCATGCACAAGAAAGTTGACAACATATCTAGAATTGAGGATGAATTCTGAAGTGGACAGAAACATCTTATCTGCTCATTTCCAACCAAATGCCTCAAAATTCATTGGACAGCACTTCACCTTGTAGCAGAACAATGATCCAAACCATACTGCAAATGCAATCAAGGAGTTTTTCAAAAAGTGGAATGTTCTTGACTGGCCAAGTGAATTAACTGTCTTGAATCCAACTGAACAAGCATTTCACTTGCTGAATATGAGACGGAAGGCAAGACACCCTGGAAACATACAGAAACTGAAGATGGCTGCAGTACAGGCCTGGCAGAGCATCATCAGCGAAGATACTCAGATTAATTTTACCATGCAGTATTCATGGCTTTAACATCATAAAACAGCTAGCTGCCAAACTGATGACTTAAAACGCTAGTTTAGTTTCTGTCAGCCAGCACCAGCGGTCATACTTCTGACTATCATTTAGCTTAGCTAATCGACTGCCTTTAGTTATAGGGTGTAATTGTAAATTTAAAAAAAGTCAACAATATGTTGTGCTGTCGGTTGTCAATTATTCACCGCATTTTAGGCGGCATATGAAGGTAAAATACACCAATGGATTAGCTAACATTAGTTCTGATTAACGTTACAGTCATCCATCACATGAAAAGAAATAAATACAGCGTTTGCTAGCCAGGTCTGGTAGTAAATTAGCTTATGTATGAATTAAAACACATTAAATAGCCTATGTAACATGTATAATAAGTTAATACAACGATGCATTGTATTGGGTGATGCGCAGACAACTTCAGACACCAATGCCGTCTGTTATGAATTTAGTCTAGGCCTAATGTTACCCAGCTACATGTAGTTAGTTCAGCGATCTTATCCTTTATATGCCATATCCCTGGTTCATGTCCCCAGCTCGCATGGAAGGTATCAGTAGCCTAATAAAAGACCTTAAGGTTCTCTCCATTAAGAAAACAGACTGTGGATCAGGTCAGCGTTTCCCCTACATTGACTCATCTGTGGGGAACTGCTGCAACATTAAAAAGTCAGTCAATAACAGGATTTATTTATCAAAGGCACATTTGGAGACAGTACAGTTCAATCATTACAGATGAACGATTGCAAAAATCCATGACGAGGTAATGGGATGTAACTTTTCAGTGGTTGTGTCAATGCAGGAAAACACTGCGTTCAATAAAGGTTGGAATTCAGAAGTCTCTTTTTTAAGTTCACATTGGGCAATGACCCAGACCACAACAAAATAATTTCTCCGGTTTCTCCAAACCAGTCATCTTTCGACATCTGACATTTGTGACGGGCCTAATAATATTACACCTACAGCCATATCTAACATTGTGAGATTCAAAGAGAATGTGCTTAATATGAATGAAAAGTCAAAAACAAGATGTCATGCTCTGGCTAGCTGGCTCAACATGAATAAATTAAAACAGAATTTTTTTTATATATTACTAGCCTATGTGGAAAAAATTAGTTTTGATCAGAAACATGTAATGTTGGCTCATCTCATTCTTATCCCACTAATCCTATTTCATCCAGCTTCTGTTATGTGTGTCATAATAAAACTATAAACGGCATACATGTATTGTGTTATTGTGAGTTGGCATATTATGACCAATATATGACCGAATTTCACCTTCAGCAAAGTGTGAAGATTCCAATTGCCCATATGTGCAACATGTTACATGACCTCCAAACCTTTGGGAAACACTGGATCAGGCAAACAGCCTAAATTTTATGAAAAGAAAAAGTCAGGTAATTTGTCAGCAATCAGGAGGGAGGTAAAATGTTTGAGAGGCAAGTTATATGGGTCACATCCACCGAAAATGTCAATTTTTAGTTTATATCTTTGTTCAGAAGTTTGCTCACCATTGTCTGCTGTCAACACCAGTAAGCAGTCACAATTAGGTCATCAATTAGGTCATTAGGGCGACATAGCTCAGGAGGTAAGAGTGGTTGACTGGCAGTCGGAGGGTTGCCGGTTTGCTCCCCTGCCCTGAGCGTGTCGAAGTGTCCCTGAGCAAGACACCTAACCCCTAATTTCTCTGGTGAATGAGAGGCATCAATTGTAAAGCGCTTTGGATACAAGCGCTATATAAATGCAGTCCATTTACCATTTACCAAGGTGGTGGCCTCAGCCATTTGGTTACGTGACTGAAATCCATTAATACTAGTTCTATGCACATGCTTATTAACCAATCAGAATCAAATATTCATTCAAGCATGTAGACATAAAATATGACTGAGCCATACATGCACACCACGCATATAAACAATGGTGGAGATGGAACTGCAATTAGTGAATGTTTATTGATTTCAAGGAAGCGAAAAAAGGAAAGTGTGCTTACAAAGATTGCAAAAACCAGATCACAGTAATTCAGCTTGCAGGCTCTTTTAGGTACTTCTTAGCAAACTGTAACCTGTCCATCCCGTTCTGCAGCGAACTAGTAGTTTGCATCTTGCAGTGTAGCCTCTGTTGTTCTGTTTGACAAGTGTTTTGCTGACAGTATTCATTGACACATCCACACTAGCATCCTGAAGAGTGCTTCTCATATGTTGGACAGGTGTTTGGGGGTTTTTCTTCATTAGTCTTTAGTCTTCATTATTGTGTTCAATTGCTTCCTTTGTCCCGGTATTTAGCTTACTGTAATTCTGCTTTAATCCACTGAACCCAAACTGACTTAAACCCACCACTACTCCTGATGGGAGAAAGCTGCTGTGTCTGGCTGCTACAGACTCTTGGTCATCGGCAGTTAATGACATGGCAAAAGCTCAAACTGGTGAGTGAGCCACTATGGAGGCCTGATACTACTTTTATGAAGTGCTTCTGCCCAGTGCATACATAATTGATTTAAAAGTATTACATGCTTCCCCAATACAGCTACATAAAAAATGTCCTGCTACTTTGTACCAGCCTGACAAGAAGCAATCACTCAAAGTTCTTATGAGAATGTCTTCAGGCATTGAACATTTGTACAGGTTTTTAGTGTACTTTGTGCATTAATGCATGATTTTCCTATTCATAACTCAGTTCCACAGGCAATGGCATTTCAATGTGCTCTTACACAGGGCAGATAATTCTTATTGTTATATAAATTCATCCAATCATAGCTACCTATGAAATCATCAAGTGTTGAAATTATTGTAGTTACTTGAAGAACAAAAGACTGCATAAATCACTATGAGAGTACACAAGCCTAAAAACTGTTGTAATCCCAAATGCTATAACATTTGGTTCCAAAATTCATTAAATCATCAAAGTAAACGCTCTTCAAAGATACACTTAACTTCATTCACTAAAAAAAGATCATGTTCCATTTAAAAGCTTCTTCTAAAAGTTCTGTTGGAGGGAGGAAATATCTGCTTTGAACAATTTCTTAATTACAATGAATAAATGGCTTGCCTCCAGTCTATCTGTTTCTCTGTCTGAAGCCAACCAGTGTCAAAAACGGCTGCTGGCTTGAGATTTCAAACGCCTCATAAAGACAGCAACCAATCTGCACAGCCTTAATTGCACATGCTCTTATGTCTCCCCAAGTGAAAAAGAACATCACTCTATTTACAGGGAAATAAAGTTTCTTATTTTATTAAAGGTTGCCAAAATCCTGGCATGTGTCTGCATCACAGGCCTTAGTTGGTACGGCATACAATGCTTCATACATGCAATGTGCCTCATGCCAGCAGCACCTAACTTCTATGCCAGTATGTCTCACATAGCTTTATTTATTCCTTAATCAGACTTGTCCCAGAGTTTCATCTGGTCTCAATCCGTGGAACAATCTCAAGAACGCAACCACAAAACATTTGCCCAAATCTGCTTTTCAACCCCATTAAAGAATTAGGGAAAGAGGCCAATTCAAAACCTTTATCAATATGTAACTAATTACAGATTTATAAGGTCAATTATTGGCACAGAAATCTGAAAATATCCTTTTTTTGAAACGTATTAATAAGCTTTCAGACATAAGATAAAGCCTAATTTTAAACATTTCTCTTAGAATGCTAAGATCACTCTCACACCATTTACACATCGAAATGTGCAAAATTCTTTATTAAGAAAGTGTCCCCTTTCAGTGTCTGTGTATTCGAAAGAAAACAGAGTGCAAAATGTACAGTTGACAAACCATCTGTGAATTGCAGGTTGTTGAAGAGTTTATATAAGAATCAACTTGTGGGAAGCCAAGATTTCTAAATCTATTTGAAAAACAGTTTAAAACTGCATGGAGACCAAACATCAATTTATTCCTGAGCACACAGAGGCCTTCCCATCTGTGTTGGAACACAGCAGTTGGCAAAAGGCTATATTGCAACTTATAACAGTCCTTTAAAATTAAAACTGTAGAAGCAAAGGAATTTAATCCCAGACAGCAAATGAAAATAGTATGAATGCTCTCAATGGCTGCATTTACATGGACCCTCATATTCCTTGACTCCTCAGATTAACAACCCAATCAGAATAAAAATGTGTCATGTAACCACCTCAGCTGGAACAGACGATACCATTCTAATTGAAATTTAATTCAGTTTGAAAGGGATGGTGTAAACCTTTTGATAATCCGATCAATAGGAAATATTAGTCATGTAAATGCTTAAACCAACTACTTTCTTTGCATGGAATAAATATTCTGATCTTGTTTTCAGATGACTCACACTTGGGGATGCATGGCCGTCTTGCTTGTAGGCCTACAGTATGGTAGCGACTCTATAAGAACCACTTTCGCTCTATTTCGCTATCTTGCTAAGTAGCTATCGCAGCAAAACTGCTCTTGCACTTGCCTTCTCCTGTTCAATGATTGCAGAGGAACTATATTCTACTGACACTAATATGTAAGAACTGTATAAACATAAATATTACACATATTTGGAGATAAGCCGATTTATACTGGAAAGGTGTACTGTGTATTCGAACAAGAGATCAGTCAGCACATGTCAAAAAAAGTTATTGCAAGAGCTTGGGTTTCTGCACATTTCAAAAGTTTTGTTCTGATTGCATTCTTGGGGCATGTAAATGCATACCTTATTCAGATCACTTTATTCAGCATGCATGTAAACAGTTCATTTGGAATCTTCATTCAGAATGAATGTATTCGGAATGATTAAATATTCTGCATGAAAACGCAGCTATTGAGAAACTGAAAATATTTGCAGTTGAAATATGAGCCAATCATCCAGTCTTGAAGGAATATAATTATAAGTTTGTATGACTTGTTTTTATTACATACATTTTCTGCATTTAATAAGCAGTTTAAATAAATTGTCTCAAAAGTGATACAATAAAAAAATTCAAATGGTTACATCTCAAAGGGAAACCACTGTGTTTGTTGATTTCATAATGAAAATCCACATTTTACCTGCCTGAAACAGGGTGGAGTTTGTTTCTACCCAGAATATAAACTTCTGTTTTTGTTCTAAAAAGTGAGAGGGATGCTCAATTACCTGCCACAACAAAATCCTGGTTAAAATCAATCTGTTCCCTTGCAGTGTTTCTCTGTGGGGCAGTAGATGGATCGTTCTGATGCTGTCTTTTTTCTTTCCAACACCAACTGATGCTTCGTCCATAACTCTAGATTCTGGACTATTAAGCCATATGTCTGCACTATATACAACATACATATTTAAATCCTCGGTGAAGCGACACTGTTCCTCAAAATTTGTCTTTAACTGTCATTCACGATTAAATATCAGGGTTTTCTTTTCACGAAAGCCATACTTGCCAAAGAGTAATTGTAATAATAAAAATAAAAACTGAAACTACAGTCAGTGGCCACTAGTACTGGGTAGGACCTAACTTAGTCTTCAGGACAGCCTGAATTGTGACATGGTGCATTATCCTGCTGGAAGTATCCATTTAAAAAAGGGTACACTGTGGCCATAAAGGGATGCACATGGTCAGAAAGTGTTTAGGTGTGCTGTGGCATTCAAATGTAGCTCAGTTGATATTAAGGGGGCTAATGTGTGCCAAAAAAACATTCCTCACACCTTTACACTACCACCAGTTGCCAGCACCATTGACACAAGGATTCTTGCTGTTGGCGGAAAATTATGACCGACACATCTGCACTGAGATTCGTCAGACCAGGCAACATTTTTCTATTTTTCAAACATCCTGGTTTAGTGATGATGTACCCACTGTAGCTTCACCGTGTGAAATTCCCAGGAGGGCAGCTGTTTCTGAGATGCTGGAACCACCATATCTGGCGCCAACAAACATAACATGGTCAAAGTTGCTTAGATCACATGCCTTCCCCATTTCACTGCAAAAACAACTAAAACTTCACCATGTCTGCATGCTTTATATATTGAGCTGCAGCTGCAGATTTGCCGATTGGAGGAGCAGGCTATTTGCATTAACGAGCAGGTGTACCAAATAAAGTACTCAAATGGATATTAGCATTGATTACTCAAATGGATATTAGCATTACTTAAATATGTTTGTGAAGTATGTGATTTGAAGAGAGCTGGGTATCAAGATTGATGGCAGTTATTTAAAAGCCAGCTACATGTTGTTTGAAATACAGTAGACATATGTACTTCTGTGCTGTTACACCTTGATGGAGAGCCGGCTGATGTTAATTAGATATTATTGTTAGCCAGATGTTAAAATTTAACATTAGAAGAATCTATCTATACACTATTAGTCTATGTTTTTTATTTATTGATACAGTGATGTGTAGTAAACCATAGAGATGCCTTCAAACTGGATGGCTGCATTTATGTTATTGACAACAATGAGATAACGTTGTCCAGTTCCTAGAAAGTTCAAGTTAATTAGAGAGCTATTGCTCCATGTGACTGCTCAGGCGAACGGCAAGATGTCCAGTCATGAAGTTCTCTAATGGTCTTTCTGAACACTACCCAGTCTCAGTAGGATGAAGCAAAACTTCTCCCTGCAATTTCATGTCATACTACACTGACAGGATTACCCTCAGGCCAAGGGACTAGCTATATGTATTCTTACATAATCAAATCATCTACTCCAGCATTCTGCATGGTGTAATCCTATATAGTGCACAGATATTTCTAGAATACATCATCATCAAAAGCTCCAATCCCAGTAATTGTGAAATCATTTTGTTTCCAAATTCCCAACCATGCCAATCTAACACTCAAAGGACATATATATGTACGTACATAGGTACGTACATACATACATACATACATACATGTACTGTATTATAGATAGAAGTCCCTATTATAATCATTCAAATAAAACAATTTGAGCATATTATTAACAAATGTGTTAACCTCTTCAGCAGTAAAGAATCATATATGTGTTCACTTAAGTATATGAGATTAATTTGACCTCAATTTTTGAAAAACAGTGACAGCCAAACTCTGCACCTCCCACAAAAGAACGTTTTGTGAGAAACATCTCATTAATATATATCCATATCTTCATCTTCTAGTATTACAGCATGCCAGGACACAAAGCACAGGGCTCTTAAAAAGAATGAAAAACTGTCATTTGATTGGCTATGATTGAATTCACCTGAAACACACCCATCACTAAATTATTCAGGCTACTCCAGCTCCGATTCGATCTGTGCTGCATACATTAAGCCCTTGATAACGTTTGGATGCGCATGCCTTATGAGTCCAGATTTCAACAATTTATCAGCAGTACCTAGATCAGTGGTCTCCAACCCTGGTCCTGGAGAGCTACAGGGTCTGCTGGTTTTCATGATGACTCTGCACTTTATGAATCAATTAGAGCAGTTGATTACACAGTTAACGCAACTCACCTGGTGTCTTGGGTCTCAACTGGGTGCTGATTCTACGGTGAAAACAAAAACCAGCAGACCCTGTAGCTCTCCAGGACCAGGGTTGGAGACCACTGACCTAGATATTGAATTCAAATGTAACTTACTTCTCTAACACTTTACTTTTGAGTTTAGTTAGAAAGTTGGACAAACAGTCTCCAGATATTTTTTTTCCCCAAAGGCAGAGAAATCATTTGTCCTACGAAATTATTATTTTTTTCATGGAGGTTCCAGTCATGCTCCACTTCTTGCCAATGTCTCAGCACACTTCATTAAGCACACTTCAGCAGTCCCTATCTGAGCATGCACAATGAATTGTTGAGCAGGAATTGTGATGTTGGAGTAATGGAATGGGAAATACCAGCCCATGTGTAAGAGAACAAGTGTGCCAGCGCATCTCAGGGCTGCCAATCAGAGAAATATCCAACTTAATCAAAAGGCCTCCAGCTTTCTCCTCTAATGGTCACTCGATAAAATCATGTAAGAGCTGGTTGTTCTTCTTTCCGCTTTACACTTCCCAGTGCCAATAATAGATTGTAAAACCCACTGCCTTAAGTAAGTGACCTGTGAGTTATTAGATGGGATGAATTTTACATGAAATGTTCTTCTTTCTGGTTGTTTCATGTTATGGAAATTTGTAGCACAGAAAACTTCCAAAGGGCTAGCTTGGGAATGTGAAGCACAAAACTGCTGAATGCAGCACCAAAATAGTCAAGAGGGAGCAACCCTAAAATAGGTGTTTAAAAGAGCACAGTGAGGGGAGGGTGGACTCACTCTTTGATGTGTTTGCGGCAGGGGACAGAGTTCCTCATGCAAGTGCCTGTTAGGCGCTCCACATTCTCCACAATGACAAAGGGTTTCTCCTCCAGAGTCACGATGCTCAGGTGGTTGTCGTCTGTCTCCGCATCACCAAAGGAGTTGAAGCGGGGCCAGACAGGGTACTTCAAGGTCAAGGACTTGTTCTCCCATTTGCCCATCTGAAACACAAATCACAACAGCACTCAATCAGCCTGCTTGTTCACCAGGCATGATGTTCGGAGAACATCAGGACCAGAGGGTGATAAAGCCAGGCTGTGTATCAAACCAAGGACATCATGCATCCCCCTACACTCCAGGTAGCATTTCCTTGACATGCCCTGGTATGGCCCTCTGTTATTCAATATAATGCAAGTAGCCTTTCAACTAGTTATTCTTTAAATCTGTGTATGCCCTGATATAAGAATGAGGGGAATGTAATTTAATACTGATAGATATCAAATTAACAGTAAAGATCAAATATTTACATCTGTGGTTGAGACAAAATGTCAGAGGCATCATATAGTCTGTATATATCAGGTCTTGAACTACTGTCGATTTACTGTTTTCCGTGCTTGAGGATCTAAGAGAATGCACTGTGGTAACTAAAGAGTAAAATATCACCATGGCTTATATGTTCATATTTTCTTGTGGAAAATGGTCAAATCCTATTTTCATCCACAGCAGAATCATCAGTGTGATTGAGTTTTTGTCATTACATGATCAAACGGATTCCTGCAGAAGGCTGTAAAACAATGTTTTAGTGCCCACTGTGTGTGACGTGTTTTAATATTCAAGGGAGAAAGATTTCACAAATATATTGTACTTCCACAATTTCTGAGAAGAAGCCTAACAGACAGATGAATATTCAGCATGCTGGGTAAATGCACCAGTGAATGGCGACTTGTGAAATGCTGCAGCTCAAGTGGTACTAACCTGCATCAAATGCAATGGAGGTTAATGTCAGTTATACCGTCAGCCTCCGATGGGACTAAAAAAAAGTTGTGCTGTATGCAAACATTCTGCACTGAGGGGTATAAGTCCCTCTGAAATAGTTTCTACAGTGTAGGTGAACACAATAGCAACCCAACCCAACACACGGATATCCAGGGTGACCTGCTCTCAAAATTATAAATAGTGCTGCGCCTTCTGCTATGAGGCCACCATCTTATACACTGCAGAAGCATGTGATTCTTGTCCAAAGCTAGAAATACACAACCCAAATTAATTCTCAGCCACTTTCAACCTAGTTTTTACTTCTACAAATGTCCTTGTACGCAAATGTTTATGCGTCATTACTGAAATACTGACAAGCCATACAGCGGCAGTAGCAAATCAGCCTTCCAGCAAATGGCAAGACAGCACTAAAGGCTTAGCTAAATTACTGCATTTGCAAGACAGCAAATGGCAGCAAATGTCATCAACAGAGGACATACAACAAATGTCAATAACAGGTTTATTACCACAAAAAACATTACTGCATTATACAGACTGTGAAAATATCTGCAATCACTATCAGTTCGGCTTTTATTCAAGTTTGTAAGTAAGATGAACAAATGGCATACTGCATTTAAAAAAATCCAACCACTGCTTAATAGACTCTCTACATGTTAAACAAAAGTGTGTGGGCATGGTGATATGCTATAACGAGTACAGGTACAGTGAAGAAACCTTAGACTGCAAAGTTAAACTATTTCTAAGACTTTCAAGTGCTCCTGCCTTTAAAAAAGAGTTTATTACATAAAGTGGTGGTCAAAAATTATTTCAGCCTCTGAATGTAATATATTTCAGTGATCATCCTCAGGTAGGTATTTATTTTAACATTGGGAGCAACACTTCTGATCATTATCTTGAGCTACCAATACCCCTGCCACCCCAACATGAGCGCACACACACATGCACTCACATATAGTACGATACTCCACATGCAGGGTTCCAACAAAGATGGTCTATGGTCGGCGGGGGTGGGGGGGGGGGAGTGTACCCCTCGCTCCCAGCTAAATCTAAATCATTATATGGTACAGGGAAAAGTTTTGGCAATTGTGATTTCTTCCTTTACATAGAGATGTTCATGTGTGAAGCAGCAGTGAGCAGGAGGAAGCGCAGTTGGTCCTACTGTATATAGAGGGCCATGTTCCTCTTTAGTGCTCTGATGAAGTGGGGAAATTTCACCATGTTCTCTCACTGGTACAAGGCTAGTTGTACAGTGACCTGTAAATAATTAATGTTGGTTGAGAGAATAATGGCATCATCACCTCCCCTAGATGACACCACAGAGAAACCTACAGCCAGCAGTCAAGCAGCCTAGGAGGAAATGTGGACTTTAGACAATAAATACTTAATGTAATAACTCACATTTCTTTAACTTCTGATAACACCGCCCCCTGCCCCATTTTTCTCTAAGTTTCTCTTCCTCTCGCACATGCATGTCATTATTTCCTTTGAAGGATGCAAAAGCTGACTTTACACAAAGCAGTGCCTCTGAAGCTGGTCTTTGAATGCCCTTGAAAACCTTACACACAAAGTCGCAAGTTCTTTCAGATGGATGTGTGAAATTCTCCACTGAAGGATTTATAACCCCTTTCCAAAGGCACCTCTCAAAGATATGTTGTTGTAATTTACAGAAAATTCAGAGTGAAAATAATATGCATCATTTTTCTCAATGTAAAGCAAATCCCAACATGTTCAAATGTTAAAATGTCCAGGTCAGAATTATTGCAAGTAAACAAACAAGTCAGTTTTAAAATCATGTTTTGCTGATTTAATCCCAACCTAGTTCTGCAGCATTCATTGAATTCATTCTCAACAGAATGGCAGGGTGTTCTATAGCATTTAAGAACAAATCAATTTAAAAAGACAAAACCATTCTAAAGCAGATGGAACATGTAGATTAGCACTGACAGAGATTCAATTACGATCAAGAACACCAATCAACAAAACAGAATTCAAAAGTACTTTTCTGATTATTTTTGTTTTTGCACGCAGTGCTACAAATTGTAAATTAAACCATATGAATTCTGAAATATTAAAAAATACAAAAAGGTTAATTTTGTTTTGTGTTTGCAAGTGATTCAGATCATATAGCAGAATGTTAGAATTAACATCATGATCTTGTGCGTGTGATTGTAATGTCCAATGGGATGTGATGTATGCTGCTATGGGCTGATATTTTGACATTTCATTTATGGCAACATTTTAAATTCCCGTGGACTTTCACATTTTTTTTGAAAATTTGCATTCAGAAACTAGTAATTCCATATGTGACCAAACATACTTTGGATACATGTTACAAAATTATATTTTAAAATCTTTTTATGGCACCCCATCTGAGTTACAAAATGAGGTATCATTTTATATTATTGAGTAAATATCTCTGGAGATATGAATATAGTGCTGTTGCAAAACACAATTCTGAGAAAACTAGCATTAAAGATTTTGGGCCCTATTTTCACATTCAAGGCACAATTTGCAAATGCTAGCGGTAATTCAAAACGCTGTCAAATTAGGGCATGTCCAACTCAGTTTCAGTAATTTCATGACTCCAGGCGTTAGTGCAACTGCAGCCCAGCTGTAAAACAGGCTAGTTCAATAAGAATAAATGAACTGTTGCTCTGGTGGGGGATTGGCTTCATTATTGCCAATCAGATCGCCTCCAGTCAGCCTCCCCATTGTGCTGTTGCCGTGACTGTTTCAAATTGGCAGGCATCACGTTTGTGAACAGGTTGTGACAGGAAAGAAAACAGCACATTTCGTTTGAATTTGACATAGCCTTTTTTGCTTCTCTGCTGACAATTTCTGTTTAATACCACTATTTAAAATAAACAAAACTATTGCACCACTTCAACTAAGTTTCATTCATTTCAGACACACATTTTTATAAGCTGAATGTACACTTACTAGGGAAACAGCTTGGCAGCCTAGCAGTCCCTGCTTTCTTGTGTACTCTGTACATCTGCCCTTGTAATCCCATCACAATTGTTACATGCAACTCTGCCACTGTCAATATGAAAGTCCTGTCATATGTTCTCTGTGAGGTCCATGTCACATCCAAGATGTGTGGTTGAATTTGGACTGCATAACTGAACATAGGTTGCATGGCAAGGATTCAAATTATAATAAAATATTTCTTGAATATGTCTGTGTTATGTCTTCATGCATTTGTATGTGTGGCACATTCATATTGTCAACCAAATAGTACAGTGCGTCAGAGTTTGAGTAAAAGCCTGGTCTGCGCTTAAATGCAAACACATTATTCAAGACCAAACTTTTACGGTGCCAAATGCCTCGACAGACACACCCCTTGCACTGCCCAACCTGTGTTCACACAAATGGTTTTACTGTAGACCATAATACCATAACTGGTGCATATTCAGTCTGCATCAGATGAAACAAGTAATTCCACTTTGAGGTGCATTTGTATTTGCCAATAGGGCCATTTGTTGGGAATTTTTCCCTTTCTCATCATTAAAATACACCCTCAAATCAAGAACTATTATATAAAAGTGTTATATTTTAGTCCCTAACCCAGTGCTTACTATAATTCTGATTAGGTTTGGTTAAGAGAGTCTTCCAGCCATAAATTTGTAAAGATATGAAAAAGGCATCTCAAGTTTAACCTCTAATTTTGCTTTGAATGCTTATAATTCCTTTTCATTCTTGTACTTCCCTGATTATTTTTGCATTGATTTCCTGAAGAAGATTCTACATGAATCTGTAAGATTTATCGATAAGTAAATGATTATACATAATTTGTATATTGATTTACTCACATGACACACACATTTTGGATCAGATCCTTCGCTGCTACCAGAAATTATGTTTTACATGTTTTAAACATATAAGGTACATTAGTACTGTATAATAATTGTGTATAGTGCAGTACCTGAGCAAGCAGTAACTGAAATGACCTCATACCATAAATTTAGTTATGGTAGAGCACAACAATTTTTTTGTTGTTTAATTAAAATCAATTTCAATTTTCTTTTGAATAATTCTTTTGAATAATTAAAAATCATACGATGCTTACATTAAGCATTTGAATTTAAAGTTTCTGCTTAACACATACTCTGGTTACCGGAGTCAACACATGATTTCTCTTTATACTCATTTCTATTGTGTCAGAAACTGTTATTGATATGTGAAAATCCTTAGAATTCAGTTTCATTGTACGGCACTGCACATGAGTCAAGTGCTTAATTGCACTGCTTTCCTCACAATTAGACTTGTGAAGTGCGGTAATACCACCAATTTACATATTTGCAAACCCATCAGCTTTGTTACATCTGTGCCTTTTAACAAAGATAAGCATAATCTGTGGGCACTTTATAGACATGTATCCGTAAAATAACACAAGGACCATCATCCTTTGAAACCTCCAGCAGCACAGACAAGTGTCTGAAAAGTGCCCTTGTGCACAAAGTATCATCATACAGTACATGGGCTCATCATTTTGAAGGAGCCTTGAATTACTTTTAGGGCATGTGGAAGAGACTACCAAAGAGAAGAAATCAAAAGTGCTTCATAGTAAGAGTAGCAGATAGTTTCAATGTTAAAGTCACAATTCACTTTTTTAATAGTTCAGTGTTAGTGTATGTTTGTGATTGTCCCAGACAATACTTTCCTTCTCAATTTTCCAGTGGCACAGCTCACATCAACATGTCAATTTTCACTTTTTATTTGTCAAATTTGTTTTGACATTTTCACGTTTTGATTTGTAATCCTTAGAATGGCACCCTTATCATGAAAAAATAAAAACAGCATCAAAAAATCTTAAATTAAATTGATTTTATGAATCTGGTTTCACACATAAGTGATAGGTCCTATAAATAATATAACATTTGATTTCAAACAAGAACACCCTGAAATATGAATTCATTAATTATTTCAGTGAGACTGCGTTCCCTAGAATGAACATGTATGCTAATTACTTTCACTTAGCATTTCTGGTATTCCATATGGGTGAATTGAGAAGACTGGGACCCTTTGGACCTCCGGTGTAAAATTTAGA
The DNA here is from genome assembly GCF_018555375.3 of Anguilla rostrata. Lineage (NCBI taxonomy): Eukaryota > Metazoa > Chordata > Actinopteri > Anguilliformes > Anguillidae > Anguilla > Anguilla rostrata. The sequence continues at coordinate 47,708,033 of NC_057934.1, read as the reverse complement.
AATGCTGAATACCTCACCCTCCAAGCTGGTAATTCTGGACACCTTTGACAAAGAACATTTGCATTAGAATAGGTTATTTTAAAAAGATGTGATTTAAATGGATCCAGTGACTCACACAAAGCTATGAATGAAAAGCTCCTTAGAAAGCAGAGCTCAAATTCTTACTCTAAAAGTTCTAGTTTATTAAGAACATGAATATGCAGGAATGGAATTTCAAACGGAGAGGTCTATAAAGCATGAGGGGATTTATCACAACCAGGCCTTGTATATTCACAATGAATAAAAGTGCATTAAAAAGTCAAATTAAAATAATCTGAAATAAATTCATCATATTTATTACTTGGCTGCAAATCCTTTGCATTTGATGACTGTCTGTCTGTGCCCCATAGAGAAGACACTGGGTATCTGCCCTGTTGATGCTCTGCAAGAAAACCACCCGAGGCATACAGTAGACATAATCAAGGTGCTAAACAGCAAGAGAAGGTGAAGGTGGTTGACGTCCAGTCAGTCTAGCCCAGTTAGTCACCAGATTTAAACCTCACTGAACATGCTTTTCACTTGGTCGAAAGGAAACTGAAGTTTGAAACCCCACCATGAGCACAGCTGCTGAAACGGGCAGTGGTAAAAGCTTGGCAGAGTATATCAAAAGATCATATCATGATTCTAGTGATGTCCATGAGTCGCAGACTCAATACAGTCATCAGATTTAAGGGGTATGGAATGAAATATTGGCCTTACAGGTCATTAAATTTGTCAAAAATGACTTTGTCCAAATACTAATACTTGGAATAGTATGACCAGATTCATTGCATGGCATTGTTGTAATATAGTTCAATGCCTGTTTAAAAAAAAACACATCAAATAAATGCAGACAATGTGAATGTCATTGTTTGATTTGAAAATACAAATTTGATTAGTACAGGGGAAACCAATTTTACAAAACTGTCCCAATACTTTTGCATTTAACAATATTTATACAGCAGTGCACCTCAACCAGTAACATAATTACTGTACATTGGGTATCATTTCAAACACTGCCTGTGGAACCAGACTTTTCAAGTGATCTATTTGTGGCTTCTGAATGTGAGCAGTTCTCAATTCTTTTTGAAGTAAAAAAAAAAAAAAAACTAGAAAAATATAAAAACACCTCTCATTTTAATAGGTTTATATTTTCATTGTGTAAATGTGGCATTGGAGTCCAATAAAATACTAAAGCCAGACAGGAGAGAAATGCAAATGAGGTGCAATCTGAACCTCTTCAGACTGAATCATGGTTCCCTCTAATCCCCACCCCAAAGCATCTCTACCTTTTGTACTAATTAAGGTTATAGTATGATTTTAGGCTATATTTTATCATTTTATATTTATCTTTTTAGAGCTTGTTATTGATATAGATAGGGAATAATATACAGATAACTATCTTTATGTACTTTTAATTTTTATTTCAGTTCTTGGTTAAAATAGTTAACTAACTTGTTGCTTTAGTGATGCTGTATCCATAGTAACTGGTCAGAGACTGTTATTTTCCAGGTCGGGTACTATTGCGCATATTAATAAAGTGAATGCATCTGCTAAATGAATGTAATGTAACATGATGTAATAGTAAAAGATCTTGAATAGTACCCCTGGCAGAAAGGAATGGTACACCAAAATACATAAGGTTCTTGGAGATTGCTGCTATAAAGTCTGTGGGCTATGGGATGGGCCTGGAGGTATATGAAAAGCCTGAGATCAGTCCTCACACTGAACAAAAGCAATGTGTATTGCATCTTAACACTACAGAGTTTCAAATTAAAGGATAAACTAAATAAATGAGTGGAGAAACATAACAAATGCATATGCTTCTGCATGATACAATTAAGCAAATAACATCTTACCATGCTCTGTGGCATTCATGTTGACCTCGATTTTGGATGGCAAGAGGAAAAGATCCAAGTGACTTTGAAAAAGGGTTCATTATTGGGGCACGGATGGTAGGAACTTCAGTCACAAAGACGGAACTGGCTAGTGTTTCAGTAGGAACAGTGACTAAAGGGACATCAACATTAATATCTATGGGAAAGAAATCAGTAAACAGGGTCATAAATTGATCAGACTATGTCTGTTTACAATTACATAGAGAGGGATATTATGGTACAGTTGCAGTGCATAAACCCCCATTCTTTAGTTTTTTGCATTTTTAACAGGTACATGTGGCTTCGTTTGGTTTGATATTTTTCATTTTACTTTTTCCTCCTGGGACTAAGTCTCATTGTATCAGTACCATTTCCAACTAAATATATACCAGAATGGTGCATGTTTTCCGGACTATTCTAATGATGCATTGAGAGCTGATTTTGCCCTTTGTGTGCAGTCAATGGTGAATGTAAGTTCTGGTTCACTCTTTCCACCTTGGCACAAACAGATGAAATTGTGTGTCAGGACCTGCTGCTACTTCCTGACACATCACTGAGCATTTTCTCAGACAGCTCATTTGTTTTTTTTTTACCTCACTGACTGAATATCTTCGCTCTGGGGAAAAAGGGCTTCCCCTTCTACAGACTGCCCCTTGGCAATATGTTGTATCACAACTCTTGCAAGGAATGCTCTGCTTTAATGGTCAATGTTCACCAAAAAATTCTGGACTCCCTAAAATCTCTGATGGGAGATTGACAGCTGACAAGGGTGACTGAAGAGACTTTGCCTGCTGGAGATGTTTGGGTGGTTCTCTGGTCCACTACAGAGTCCTTCCTCTGAGTCACCACACCTTGCCTCTTCCCCGTGCCCACAGATGATGTCGCCAGTGACATTCCAGATGACAGCGCTTCATTTCCTTCTCCTTCAGTGAGTGACATCATACCTCTCATCTCAGTGCTCCCCCGCCAATCTTGGCATTCTATTCTGACTCCTACACAGGTCTGTGAGGCAGGCCCTCTTATCAGTCATAGCACTGCCTGCTACATTCATCCCACATGCTGCTGGGCTGCATCTTCAGGCTAGCTTTCTATTTTATTGCTCCATACCTTTCTCATGTTAGTCACACATTTGGTCAACATGAAGCTCACAGTGAAGGGAAGCCACCCAGCATCAGAAAACAACCATGTATGTATGTTTGTGGAATTTATGTGTGTTACATGATTTTTGGCACTGGGTCATAGGCCGAGGGTTTCCCTAAGCTGCTCACTTTCACATAAATGCCTGAATCTATGGGTCAACACTCATGTAGACAGGTATGCACTGTGCAACTGACAGTTTTTGTTTCTGTACTCCACCAAATTGTATGTGAGCGTAATAAACATGAGGTTAAAGTGCAGACTGTCATCTATCAGAATTAAATGTTGGTAATAACATCCATATGTTTAAATATGTAGGAATTGCACCTGTTTTTATGCATAGTCCATTTTAGGAGACCAAAACTAATTGGAGAGATTAACATAGTCTTAAATGAAGTCATCATATTTAGTACTTGGTTGCAAATCATTTGCATTCGATGACTGTCTGAATGTTTTGGCTATGTCTCTGAGTGATTCATTGAAATTTTTCCACCCCATGATGGCTTGCTTTACTTGCGTTGACACCCTCAAATGGGGTGACTATGTATATAAAGGGCTGACATTATTATATGGATCACAGGATGTGGATGTAAATACCCTTCAATTAAAGACAGACTGCATTTCAACCTCATATGCATAGTTTCATTTCAAATCCAGTGTGCTGTAGAACAGAGCAAAAAAATACCCCATAAAATTGTATAACTGTCCAAATATTTATGGACCGCGCTGTATGAGGTCCCATGGTACCCTACGTAATGTATTCACATGGAAAACAGACCAGCTCTTGACCTCCCCAGCTCTCCTCAGCAAGCCAGCATTTCCGTGGGTGTAGCAAGCACATACTAATCACACCTCCAGCTCCAGCAGCATAGACACCAAGTCTGATAGTGGTGACAAATAAATTGAATGAATGTCTTGAGGCTTGATAAAGACATGGTGAATTGTACTGTACAGTTTAATTACTTATTTAATTAATTACACCTATTAAATTTGTCAGACTAAACCAAAGAAACAGCGTCAACAATTATACCTCCCACCCCCCAAAGAGAGCTATTGTTCTTCAGGGAGGTATATATAACTGGAATCTGTCATTGGATCCAGAGTAGTTTTTCAGCATTTCCTCTATCCAGATGCTGTGAAGAATAACAGCTGGTAAATGCACACCGACAGCTCGAACATTTGGGAACTGGAACCAAGTGTATAGTAGACATAACATAACGGGATGCCTCTAGTCTGTGTTAGACATTTCTCAGCTGAACTGAATGTCATTTTGACATAATGAAAGTTGTTAATTTATTCTGCATGTCTAAATGGAACTAATTGGTTTCAACCCTACATATTTCACCTGCACCAAAAAGAAAATTGTACAAAATGGCACACCTGGCTGTTTTCATGTCACCACAGGCACAGAAATAAGCAGTTTAATTGTTGGCTCTGTCAGCCCCATTGCTGTCCAGAGGCAATTTAATGGCTCAGATTTCCTGGTCGCACTTTTCAACCTCCTCCTCTGTCCTTCTACATCTCACTTGAGAGATGATTACACAAATCTATACTTCTACCTGTACCACTCTCACCTGCAGGCAACAAACATTAAATCAGTAGCACATAGGAACTGTTCCTCATTCTGTTAGAGAAGATATGAGAGGAATATGGCTCTATGCTCTAAAGCCAAGAGTGGAGAGCTCAGGCTAGATTGCTCCTATCACAAATCCATTAAGAGACACAATATATGACTAATTTTCTAAGAAGGATTATTTGTGGCTTCTGTGATTAAGGCTGTAGAGGAGGAGGCAGCTTGTACTAACAGACCGTAGAGGCACTTGCCCAGGGATCCTGCCATCTTACAGAGTTCGCTATCTGCCTACTCCAGTCAGCTGTGCTGTAGCAGAGAGGCTTTACGGAGGAGAAGGTCAACTGCCCTAGCTTGCATCATTCACTTACTTTAAAAGAAATGTATTGATCAATGAATCTCATCAAACTAGAACAAGAAAAATGCAAGATATATGATGCACACCTTTCATCATGTACATAGCACAGCATAGACTATGTCACAAACATATGTAACTGGACTAAAATACAGATATGTTTCAACAGTATTTTATATAGGAAACTTACAGAAATATATAACCTGCAGTTTAATTTTGGGACGGATTTAATTTTCATAGTCAATATTTAAGGAATATCTCCCCCACCTCTGGTCTCCCCCACCTCTGTGATCCAGCCCCTTTTTCGTCATTGCCTCCACCCTGCCCACATCTGTTGCCACCTGCTGTTCCCCATCACCGCCACCCGGCCCCACCCATCATCTGAGCCACATCATAAACCTTATAAAACTGACTGACATATTGGTCACCAGTCGGCACCCAGAGCCGACCAGAGGAGGATGGGTTTCCCCCTTGAGCCTGGTTCCTTCCAAGGTTTCTTCCCATCTGCCACAGGGAGTTTTTCCTTGCCACTGTTGCCTTAGGCTTGCTCCTGTGGGGGTTTAGGCCAGGGTTGTCTGTAAAGCGTATTGTGACAACTGCTGTAAAATATGCTATAAAAATAAAATTTGATTGATTGATTGATTGATTGAAGGTATCACTGTGAGGGCTATTACAAAAGTCACAAACAATTATTCATAAATTTGTTGATTAAAAATGTTGACTTATAATTATGAATATAATGAAAATAAGTTTGTGCTGTCCTTTAGTACAGAACAGTAAATACTCTAAAATATGCAATTCCTTTTGTTTTTCAGTAGCAGTCAACCACAACTAACATTGTCCTGTTACCAGAAAGTGTAGTGACAAACCTATTCACTGTCCACCCTGAGAGAAAATAAATACACATAAAAAATAAAAGAAAAGTAGACAAGGCAAGATTGATTAAAGGCCCTTGGATCCAGTCAGCCCTCTTTAATCACAAAAGTACTTTCTATGATTGTTTCTTGAAAGAAGCTAACCTATTCTTTAAATTTTTAAGGGCCTAAGTTTGCCTTAGGTAAAATTCAAGCCTTTGACATGATTATTTATTGCACTGTGAGAGGTAAGTGTCTTCCATTAAATGTTGGCCAACATTACTTCAGAAGTTTCTTAGTTAAGGGCAATTTACTGAACCTTCCAAACATCAAAACATATGAAATACCCCCACACAGCCATGAACATAGTCCCAAAAGCTGTTACAGTTATTATTTTCATGTATTAATGGTATTAATGTCCATTAACCATTACAAAAAATTAAACATTTTCACGTGATTTTTTTCACAAGTGAATGAAAATGTACACATGCGAGAACGAAACGTGATATGAAATCATGAGAAATTCCTGAGTGAATTTTTGAAATGTGAACTACAATTTTCACATGTGAAAACAAAACATGTGTCTTGAAATAGCATAGGTTACCTTTTCCTGCTCTGTGGTGTGTTAAGTGTTATACTAGAGGACCGCAATGGAAATAAGCATTCGAGCTTTATTGTGTTTTCATCCTCTGTGATTTTTAATGTATGTAATGACTGCAGTGCAGTGTTATATGTGTTTTTTAATCATCAAATAAATTCATTCATTCATTCATTCAGGCCTTATGAGTGGGATTATTTTTATAGTTTATATGTGTACTCTTCACATGTTGGGTATCTTTGAATACATGATTTTTTCATAAGGGAATTTGCACATTACAAATCGCATTACACAAGATACATGGGGAGGTGCAAAACTGATTGAAGGATTTTTGAATGAGAACCTTGAAATGCTTGCTTATATAAGGTTGTGAACGTATACTGACTAGCTTTGTACACTCATGTTTTTTTTGTTGTTTGTTTTTAAGGGAGGAAATATCAGCTATGATGCACCTCACAACATGCAGGCAAAGTCCATGGCTTAGTCGCCAAGCCAATTTTCTGCAGGCCCCAAGGAGGTCAGAGAGATACAGGGATTAGTTTGACTGAGCTGACATTCCAGTACATTCCCAGGCAATAGCATCAAAATCATCGGTGAGGCTAAGATTTAAGGTGCAATGTCAAGAGCCTCCTCTCAGAGCTGACAAGTAGACCAGCACTGACCCCCCAGAAGGAGCTTCTTGAAGGAAGCACTGGCCCCAAACTCATTTGCACAACAAAACAACATGCCACCACTGCACCTTACACCTTTCCATGGCATACTGAGAGCAGGGAGATCAAGTGATGTACAAAGAATATTAAAAAGCAATCAGACTATCCCTTTCATTTGAAACCAATCTGGACTCAGTCTGTGCAATCTGAGTAATTTGCTTATGAATTCTGATAATGCAATCTTCCTCGGTAGATGTGAAAACCTAGGCACCCCAGATTCATGAAGAACATTTTCTTTAGACAATCTTTTCTTTAGACAATCTTTATCTCTATTGTTGTATTTGAACATCCTCTTTATTTGAACAACACTTGATAAGCAGTTCAATGCTGTAATGAATCCTCAAGGCTATATCTGTGGAGTGTATTCCCAGAGAACATTACTGGAGAACTGAATATATAAGTTGATTAGTCACATCAACACATTTACTTCCATTTTCTGAGGGTATCAATTTGTATTGTCAGCTTTTCTCCAATTGCACAGCTCTCCCATCAACATGTGCTCCTATAGAAAAAAACTGGCAGTGCCTGCTCCCTTCCTTCAAGAATTTTTTCCCCTTATTTTTAAAGAGAATCTTTTTTATGTTGGCCTGGCAGTATTAAGGAATTTAGGATACGCTGTACTTGAGAGCTTTGCAAGCTCTTTGTTTTTTAACTAACAGATCTGAAGTCCTTGGTTCTGACAAGCAGAGCAAGATTAGTTTGCCACTGGTTTGTTATAGCCAGCTGACTAAGACCAGATTCATACCCATAAGACATACAAAACAGGAGAGGAAAGGCCTCCTGCCCCCTTTCTCAAAGACAACACACTGAAAAAGCTTGGTCTCAGTTGATTAAGACTGTCATGCTTTCCTTCATCCAATCTCTCAAATGAACACTAAACTTCAGAAGGCAATCTTCATTTAATAGTTTGCATTCTTCCACCTGCTGCAGTCTCAATAGAGAGAACAGCGGGTGAGTTGTTACATTAAAGCCTGTCTGCACCCCTTGGTGAAACATAAATTTACCGCTGTGGGTTCCAACATATTTTACCATCCTATTTTTCCTCCATCATGGATACCTAGAGGGAGGTTATAGAAGGTGAATTCTGTGCAGATGGTCACAGAGCTTCAATTTTGGAAAAACCTCTTTTGAGCTGAATTACAAAATTGAATCATAGCAAATATAATTCAAAGGACATAAATGCTGAGGAATAATGGTTCCTTTCAAAATTATTCTTTAATTATTCTTTTTATTATTCTTATCACCAGAATAAACACAATTTCTTAGTCAACAATTTTTTACTTACTCATTTACCGAAGCATTCACGCCCAAAGTCAATGATGCATAGAAAGGCCTATGGCATAAATAAAATGTCTGTCATGTCTAACATTACATGTCTATCTCGTATGTCTGTAAGAGCTTATCATAAGGATGCGAATCATAATGAGCTACTGTATAACACGCATAACTCCCAAAAAGTTAACAGCAGTTATTGAATTGTTTTGTGTGAAATAACATATTTCTATATAATAAATAGCTAATATTTATCGCATCATAAGTAAATGCATTTCAGTCATTTGACTTGTCAACCAGTCATTTTGTCACATAATCTCTGGAGATGAAGTAGGATATCAGCACAGTTGTACAGTGGGCGCTCTACTATTCACAGACAGATAGCATAGCCAGGTCAGGCTCTGTTGGCTCAAGCGGTTTTGGGGTTTGTAGTGGTCACTGCCTGTTATCATTTTAGCAGGCTTATAAACAGGGAGTGATAAGAGGATTTGATGCCAAAGTTGCATTCATATTAAATCTGAGTAAATATTGCTCTTTGGTTTCAACAAACACAATGCTTTATTTTAAGTAAAAAGACTTTTAGTCTCATCATTTTCTTCCGGAAGATCTCAGGGTCGGTCACATGGCTTCTGGAAAATTGTCTCAAAAGTGTATTCTATTTATCTACTCTACCAAAAGAGGCTAAATCTGTGAAGTACTGAAGAGATTGTTGAGCTCTGGACAGTTTCTCCCATTACAGCTAATGAGCACTGCAACTCTGTCGGTGTTGTCGCTGGGCAGTTGGTGCTTTCCTTGTCTGATAGCTCAATTAGGTAAATTGACCTGATCGTGGCATTGGCTGGGTTGTGTCATGTTTCTTTTCCAGAGCAGTGCCCCTACAAAGGCTCAAAGCTTTGCCAATCTATTTACATCCTTCTACATGTGTTTGTCTATTAACAACTTCATCTCAATATTCTTCAGGCAGTTCCTTGATGTTCATGACAGTTCATGACATGTGTTCATGAAACTGATATGACCTGCTGTATCAGCTGTGAGACCTTACAAAGCCAGTGATATTTATTCTACAAGCATGCAAGTGAATACAGATTGATCCAAAATCAACATGGGGGACCTTGTTAACATTTTTAGTGCAATATCACAAGAAAACGGAATACATCTGGCCAAATTTAGGTTAACACAAAGGAGTTGAATAATTATCAATGAAGACATTTTTATTGTTAATATAGTTTTGAACATATGCAAGCACTTAATTTAATTTTGAAAATATAAAGAGTTGCTTAAATAGGAGTAGAACACAAATTCCATTTCAATATATTTTAGCTTGACTGTGATGCAGCCAAATGAAGAAAAAAATCAGGGGTTAAAACCTTCTCAAGGCATGTATGTATAACACAAGTGCAAGCGTATCCCGATGGTGCCAGCATGCACTGCTCACAATAACTCAAACATATTAATTGTCAACGCTTGGTTTTGTGCTTCAGGTGGATTTTTTTTTACCACAACTCACGGCCTGTCCTTGATTCAAAGGGTTGCTGTTCATCTACCTGTCAATCCCCTATCACTACGGGAACAGATGGGACAAGATTTATTTCACAACCGGCACTCAGAATCTCAGGTTAATATTCCCCAGCTTTTGGACATTAATTGCATTCTAAAGGCAAACTTTGAGTGGAGGACAGCTTTTGAGAACTGATTGACGGCAAAAACTGTAATCCACACACATATCAAGGATTGATTAATTAATTAATTTCTTTACATCCAAAATGTATTATTAATAAATATTGGTAATAACATTTACTATAAGTTCTATTTGGGGTGATACTTGTATTTGGGATGATACTTATCATATTTAATAATACACTAACACTAACAGGTCCATACACTAACAATAAAAAAAAGCACAACATCAAAGTCAGAGACAATGAAAGTCTTGGTATTGGTCTCCATACAGTAGGTCATCAGCTGGCAATGATTCCCCTCTTGGTCACGCAGCCACCTCCCACCTGCTACATCAGCATTGAGTAACTGCCCAATGACACACCTGTGCTCTCCTAAACGTCATCTGTTTCAATTAGCAGTATATGCCTCCCATTGCAGCTTGATATTTGGCTTCTGCTCACTGACTGCTTCTCTCATTTGCATTGTAATAAGTGATTCTCAGTCCTCTGGCCAGCTCCTTCATAACCAGTTTGGGAAATTAAATCTAGCTGTAGCTTCTGAATGCTGATGCTATTGCATTTAAGTGGTGCAGTCCAACAGCTGGAGTATAACCCTCCAAAGAGGAGATGCTCGTCTATTGTTCAGTTTGGTGGTTCCAAAATAGCAACAGAAAATGCTGGCAGACAACTTGGAGAAGGGTCAATTTGACATTTTAGTAGCCTGTCATAAATCTTGGACCGGCTTGGCAGACACTTCATTTCGGTTCACTCGTGGCTGTGTGACATCAGTGAATGCTCATTTGTTCGGCTTCAAAGTAGATTACGGACACTGAGTGTGCTCTTCTATTTGATTTATATGGCTGAGCACGCCCTTGCTTCCATATGAATACTGCTTTATTTTCACATTTCCTCTAGCTCAAGTGGTATGGTACCTTGGTGGCTTATAGTTTTGAGTTGGCAACACCACATCTTTCATCTTCATTCTTCTGTTTTTTCAGGGTTACATGGAAAACAAAAATCTAGATTTTTGCTCCTCAGCCAATTTTGCATTTGTAGTCACTGGTAAGTGAACAGCCAGTGCATTCTTGAAGAAAACGATTAGATGTATGAAACATACTTCCATTTCTAATCCTAGTCAATATCTGGCCATTCCAGTAGGTCAGTTAGGATATCATTGGTCAAATCATGGCTCCAGTCAGAACTCACAATATTGACTCAGAGTAGGAGTAAGCACAGTTCAGTGCATGTAGACAAAATGACCTAGATAAAAAGGATTCACCCACAGTCATAGGCTCTGACTTGGCATCAAGATGGGGCTCTGACTTGGCATCAAGATGGGGGGTCTTGCATTATGTTTGGAATTATAAACAATCATTTTTACATTTAAATGCAGATCACAGGTGGCATTATTTGGTCATAAAAAGACAAACTATAAGTAAAATTTGCACAAGTGATGGGCACTCTTGAACCAGTGACCTGACAGAAAGACTGACAGCAGACTCACTGACTGAATCACCATAAACAAAGCAGCCTACCCCTGCTTTCTACTAACTAGGTATCTGAGAAATAATAAGATCAGCTAACTATTACTAACTCTAGCCAAACTTGCCATGAGTCCATAAGGAAAATATAAACATCCATTCTGCAATGTGACCACGCTACCAATTCCACAAACAAATGCAGAACTCAGCATAAGCTTGATAAAAGATATTTGTATACAGTTAACAATAAATGTTGGTTGGTTTCAACACAGTAAAGCAACACATTACAATTAGCAATTAGCTAGTTTACAGTAACAACTCTGGAAGTTAATAAAAAGCGCTTGCCTACCTTACAAATGGGTAAAGACTTTTCTTAATTCTCTGGAGGGATGAATTCATTTATCCTTGCAAACTTACGTCTAGCCAACCAAATTTCAAAGTCTGATCAAAGATGTCTGTTGTAGCTGTGACTGGGCACACATATAAAAAATGTGCTTTACTTTATATTTGGTGCATGTATGTATGAGTCTGACAAATTAAGAAAAGGTTTACAACACATATACTTTACATGCCTAAATTTGAGTCATTATACATGCCTCATAGTCTTAGTTTCAAACTCAAGACTTAACTGTTAAGCCAAGCAATCTTTGAACGAAACGCTGTAAGTCATAAGAGCCTCTGTGTAGGGCTCCCTGGGCTGCAATGACAATGTCTGAGGGTTTGTCAGTGTACACCTTAGCTGCAGTAAGTCATATCCAATTCTCTGAATGTATGTTTTGCAGAGTTAAAAGTTCAAGCTGATGTATTGAGTCTGTCAGATTAATATCAACCAAGTACCAAGCTGAACTTCATTACCCTCCCATTATGATTCCCAGAACAATGCAACTGTCAAATGGTTCTTCTAAATTATTCAATGTTAGTGGCAGCCAAAAGAAGTAATCTGCTTTTTAAATGTATATGGTTTTAACACCAGAAGAGGTGACATATTCTATATCTATATAGTGTCTGAGGATTGCTGCATTATAAGAAAGAATATATTTTGGTTAAAATTCTACAAACTCACTTGCCCATCAGCATTCCAACTACTCCATTCACAATGACTGGGAAATTCCACTTACAATACCTGAAAGTAGGATAAGTATGTAGAATTTTCTGTCCCTGCTTAGCAGCTACACTATGTTCCAAATAATCCAGAGAACAGGGGGATTCATTTGATATTGTTCTAGGATTTGCTTCCTACACATTGATAAATATAGCACTGATGTCTGAGCTATTAATGGATACATTTTCTGTTGTCTCTTTCCCCTGCAGACCATGGAGAGGAGAAAAAACAAAGCCCGGATAGAACGATGCACCCAACCAAGAATTTTTTTTAAAACAATATAATCATCAACATCATCAGGCACAATTTACATAATAAAATTAAATTCATTTACATAATAGCTTTCTCATGGATTCAAAACTGTATGAAAACAGTTTGAGCTTTGAAGCTCTCACCTTTACTGATCACGGTGAAAGTGAAGCTTCAGTAATGGTCAGTGGCTACCAGGCAGGAGTCAAAATGTAACGGCATGTGACATGACTGATTGTATGTGAGTGTGAGTGAACAAGTGCTGAGAAAATAGTAAGGGAACAAAAATAAATTAAAAAATAAACATGAGGAGGTGCTGAGTCTAAAAGATTATCTGCTACTCTGTTGATGTAATTCAATAATTTGCTTCTTAGGTAATACTTTCTGCACCTGTATGGCTGTTTATATGCCATTTAGAAGTTCTGGCTACATGTTATAGAAAATGGTGATTTGTTTGCAATGCCTTTCAAATATGGCTGTCTTATTTATTATCTTTCACTTGTGATCTTTCTCAGGCTTGGTTATTTTTCTTAAACTATGTATCTGTTAGTGTGCTCACTTATCATTAGGAGAATGAAGTGATGTTTGTTACAACCCTTCATCATCACAGTGCGTGTGAAAATAACCATCCTCCGGGAGTGCATAGAAATTGTTTTTAAAGCATGTTATTTTCCAGTATTGGGGGCTGCTTTTTTGTGATCCTGTCATTTCGTATTGATAACGATGATTGACAACTGTTTATTTTGTAGTATTGGCTGGCAGAGTAGTTGCTTAGCAACAAAGTTTATCTTAGGCTGTAAATATAAGGGCCAAGAGTATATCTACAGTGGGCTGCATTTGGACACGGTAATTGAATAGTTCTTATGTATTATGCAATGTACCACAATATATTGTAATTTTGTAGGCTTAGACATACAATGCATTTGAAAGAAGCATTTTTTCCTGATGCTTTTCATTCTTTGCCTCATTCTGACACTCCAGTTTCACTATGGATGTCAGCTTGCCTGAAGGACCTATGGAGCAACACTACAAGGTGCAAACCACTAGATAGTTGTAAAAACTGGGTGGCCAGTTTGCTAAGAAGTTCCCCAAAAGCCCCTGCAGAGTTCTGGGGAAAAGGTCTTGTGGAGCGAAGATTCACTTGTATCAGAATGATGGCAAGAGGAAAGTGTGGAGGCCAAAAGAAACTGCCCAAGACCCAAAGCACCTCCCATTCCCTCCCTCATTTGTGAAACATGGTGGTGGGGGTGTTATGGTTTGGGCATGGCTAGTACTAGGTCACTTACAGTATCTTCAGAAATGATGAAACTGCTGATCAAGATCTGATGATTTCTTCTGCTCTATGGTGGCATTGAGACTGAGTGCAGTGTATTTTTTGTAGTACAAATGAGACAATGAGTAGGGTTGACACTGATGCAACAAGGATGCACTGCTGAGGCACAGAAATGTAGCACTGACAATCCGTGCTACAGTAGAGCCACAACCCAGGCTCCCTTAGGATACTGTAAAATGGACAGCATGGGAGGGCCGGCAATTTCAAGTTTGTGGACCAGAATATTACAGAATTACTCCCAATGGCACATAAAAACATAGTACTGCTAAAAATAGATTGTTTGCAGTAAATGCAATTCTGGTTATTTTTCAGAACGTGTGTTACATCTTACCTTTTCCCACTCCCTCTCCTTGTTGAGAACTATCACTACCAGCTTGGGATTTTCCTGATACCCATCTTCAGTGAAGGACAAATCCCTGCCTTCCCAGGTTACATTCATCATGTATCTGAAAGACAAAAACATTTATGAGATTCCTAGTTATTGGGTCATCAAAACCTGCCCAATACATTAACCAACATGAAGCCTAGGGACAATGATAAGTCATGGTGTGCAGTATGATTGTTTTTGATGGGGGTGGGGAGCTGTTGTTTAGTGGCACAAATTCTGCTTATGAGCAGGATGGGCCCAGGATGTGAACTGTGAAGCAGAATCACACGGGATTTAATGGCTGTCTCTTGCTCGGATGAAGCGGTTTGTGGAAACATGAATCATGACATTTCACAAAGTCTGCCTGTTCCTGTCATATTGGTTTATGTGTGAGAGTGAACACACTGTGCACTGTTTCCACCTCTTAAACAGAATGCACCAAGGAGAGCTACAAGAGGGCACAGTACTGCAACTCTGTTTCCTGCTCCTAATGGCAATTCAATGCTCCACCATGCTGGCAATTCCACAACTCCTCTCAGCTGCCTTAAAGCGTTGGTGGTACAAAAATGTATTTCAATCATTGTAATATTTTAGTGATGCAAATTGATGAGTGATATCACCGATATATGTAGAACCGGTTGATCAATTTATTCAAAGGTTCTTGGACTGCTAGCGGCTTGCTTAATGGCTTGTTTGACTGATTATTCCCATAAAAAAAGGTAATTTAACCATAATCAGATTCACAAGCTCCTGAGTACTATATGGATAAAGAGGTTCCTATGACCAGCTCTGCCACAGCATAGATTGACCTCATTATTTTGCTACTACATTCTTTCCACCAATGTCTGTACCAGTCCTTTCCTTGAAGTGCCAAAGAGGGGGTGGTCACACATCAATCACCTTGGCACACTGGCCTGCAGACATTTGTCCCACAGATTTAGAGGAGCTCAATCAGCAGCAAACCATCACGAGGACTACGCTCTGCTTAGCCACATTTGGGCTGCTGTCCAGGCTGCAACAGGAAGTCACAGTGGTGCTGCCAATAGCCTCACTGTCAGTGCTCAACTGGCTGAGCCCAACCTGCTGGAGCCGGTTAAGCTCCATTATCACATTCACCAGCCCCGTTGTGTCACCACGAAACACTCATCCATTGCTGCATCAGAGGAGCCCAGAGGCCTCTGGAGACCCGCAGCCTGGAACCCGTTAGGAACTTACTGTACAGCATTCATTGTGTATTGAGTTTATAGGCAAGGATTATTTTGCCTTCTGATCTTTCGTAAGGTTCTGGTGTGTGTGCATGTGTCTGTGTCTGTGTGTGTGCATCTGTGTAAGACAGAGGGAGAGAAAGACAGAGGAAATTAATCAGCAGGGAAACACTGTGACACCCCAGCCCCACGGGCCAGAACTGTGCCAGACCTGAAGTAGTGAAACAGATTTCATACACAGACAAATGACCTCACTTTCTGAATAGATGTGATGATGCCAAGATAAGATTTCATGCCACTTTGTAATGCTGTGCTGTGCTCAGAACCACAAATATCTGGGACTTTTCTGGAATCAATTCAACTCCAGTATATTAAACTCTAGTATACAAAAAAAGTATGAGATATAAAAACTATCATCATGTATCATTCCTTCAATGAGCTACATGGAGTGATCTACAGAAAAGATTCCATAAAAAATAAAAGGTGTCCAATTGAAAGGATAGCATATTTTATTACTATTTTACTACTACTATTTTTCCAGTTCTGTCAAAAGCATTGGGGGGATAGGGGCATGGTAAGCCTGCATCAGCTGCAAACAGTTCTGTGAAAGGGAAAACAGTATATATTCAGCTGATGGCACCAGGCATAACATCTGAACACATTTGTCATCAGTTTTAGCTGACAATTAAAATGATTTTTGTGCTTACAATAAAAATGATATGATTTGTTTTTCTTCACAATCATAGTTTGGCAAAGGTACTTTTGTACTTGAAGGAGTAGGTGAGAATAAAAACAAAAAATGTTTATGATTAATTATGAGTCATTTAAGGACAAAATCAAATTGAAAGCAAAAAGTTTTTAATCTAACCAAGCAAATATTTGTGCCAGATCTAGGAATTATAGTGTCGCAGATGCTGAATGATTATTTGTAAGCTGGCATAATGTAAGCGTATGTAGCTGGTTACGAGAATGTTACTACCATGATTGCCACAAATCTTGAACTTGAATAGTTTTCATTATGTCTATTTATTAAAGAGGATTATACATTATACATACACTTGTTTCCAGCTGGTTGTTTGTTTACCATGGGACTATGTTCTAGTACTTTATGTTATATCCTTTCTGTATTACTTTCTGTTCTCTACAAGTGCCACATATATATTTCCATGATATGCCTTTATGTACTTTATGAGTTATTTTGATTGTAGTACTATAGCAGAAATGCATTGATATTTATTTATTGATTGCCTTGAATAGGATTGAACACAGCCCTGGGAATCAATTCCAAGAACCTTTCCCCCTAAGAAGTTATAACTTCTTCCCCCAAATATAAACAATAATAATACATAGTAATGATGATAATAATTGGAAAACTAAATGCAGTACCACACTTATTGCAATAAATAGAATTCTGATTTTAGGGGGAAAACCTTGTGTGCTATGATAGCCATTTTGACACCATGCTCATACACATGGAATAGTACAGTATATGCAGACAGCCAAGGGGAGGCTGTACATAACAAATGAACGTCACTCTCGAGAGCGGCCATGTACTATATAGTGGTGTTAGACAGACAGAAAGAGAACATGGTCTTTAATTATAAAATAAATACAAAAAACTTTTCTGCAGAGATGAAGAATTAAAAAACGAGGGCAGGCAGTCATCAGTTGCATGTAGGATGCATTCATTATTGTGTGCATGCAGGCAAGATGTTTTTTATATTCTGTACGAGTCTTAAATCCATTCGCTCTACTTAGCACTACAATATCAGGCAGAGGAATGCTTTAAAAGGTGAATGAGCTCAGAGCAGCATGCAGTATGTAGCAGAATGTGTTTATTTATTCCCCAAAATCTGTGTTGAATTATATGTACAGAGGCTTACGGTGTGTTATCTTTTTATCAGCTGGGCTACTTATCCTGCATGTTTAAATGGCCAGTGTTACCTCAACTGTTATATATGACTCCAGTAGGGACCATATGCACTCTGTAAGAGTCGATTTAACACTTAAATGTTTACTGTGTGGTCAATTTTATTTGCACAGCATCCTTCCTATGTCTGCATGCTCCCACTGTACCACTGTATTTGCCTGAGAAATGTGTACAGACAGTCTACCATGGGAAATCTGTATAAACACCACAAAAAGGACTGGCATCATTATGTAAAAAGCTTGCAAACACCAAGTCAATTGTAAATCTGATGCTGTTTCCTGGTGCAGTGAAAAGAATGTACCCTGAGGTTTCACAAATATTCTGTATAGCTTCCAAAAGGCTCAGATAGAGAGCTGGTACAATAGCAGTTGCGCGTGCTCCACTGCTGTAGATTTAAGCTTGTGTGATTCAAAGTAGGGCAGAAGAACCTTTGGCATCAGCGAGTGCTCCAGAAGTGCAGCAGTAGAATGTAGGATCTGAGGGACGATGTGCGTGGGAGTGATGCAGTAAAAAAATAGCTTTGGCTGTGCTGAAGGCACATTTAGGTCAATGAAATGCTTTTCATTGGCATGTCAGTCATTTCCTAAATTAAACAAAGCACCTCTGGATCCCATGTAGTTTGGATATTTTTTGAATAATGTATTTAGTCCTTTAATGTCATAGAGTTGTTGTGATGGAATACCACAGAGCAAAAAATAGCAATTTGCTGTGTGCAGACTGCATTTAAGTGATTAAAAAGAAAAGACAAAAATTGCCATTATTCATATGAACATCAATCAGTTGTGCTTGCTGTCAATATTTCATGCCTCACAGAAGAAGGGGAATGTTTGTGGTGGGCAGCAGCTTCAGAAAGAGTGCACCATGCATTGATTTCTTCAGAATCAAACCCTGCCAGCAACAGATAATGGTGAAGGTTCAAAGAGTGATAGAGCCCAGTGAGCTAAGCAGTGGAATTATTTCCAGCAGCATTCTAGACTTGTGCATTTCAGTTCCAAAACCTCCCACTAGAGGAACACGAGCAAGGAAATTAGCACATGGCAACACAGAGGCCAATCAATATCGGACAGAGTTTAAGAAACCAAAATGGCTGCCAATGCAGTGCTGGATACAATTAAGGAAACTTGCAGTGTTTCACTGTCCAAGGGTTTACCCATCTATGACCAGGACTTTGTCTCTTATAAGAAACGTACCTTAAGGACCCACGCTGACTGTGGGAGTTGTATAGGTATAATGTATTTAGTATTACACTGGATTGTACCGAGTGTTCCCTGGTCTGGGCACAGATGTTGTTCTGATGCTTTATATTCAATGGACAAATTGGACAACATGACCTAAATCCAATCTTTCCATAGTAGTTCACCCTTTGTGTAGATGATTCTTTGTTTGAGTAATCAATTTTGTCTTACAGAGTAATCATTTTTAAGTGCTGTTTTCAATAAAAAGCACAATGATTCACTCTATGCGACACATTTTTGCCTTAGCAAATTGTGTACCCAGTCATTTTTGAAGTGTCTGCCTTGTGAAACAGAATATGCCCATGATATTATCATGAAGCTACATCAGCACTTACGGTACTGATGGTAAAATTGCTTTCTTAGAAAACATGCTATTTTCACAAAAGCACGTTCTCATCCATCATGTTTCCTTTGAAACTGTAAACTGCCTGCTTATTTCTACAATGTGCTGAATCAACGTGAGAACTACAAGGTTTTTTGTAAGATTTATATGGATGCTATTCCATCAAATTCACTACAGAGCACACTGCCTACATACCTGCTGTGAAAATTATAGTCATTTAACTCTGACACAAATATGCAGGGATTACCATTAGAAACAGCAGCAGGATATTTATATGTATTTTCCTCCTGCTTACAAAGTATCACTAATGGTTCTTAAGCAGAATTTGAGAATATAACAATGCAATGAATCCACAGGACGTTAAAGTGCTTGTGATTGGTTTTTCACCCATGGAATTAAAAAGGGCAATAAAATGAAATCCACTCGATTCAATCCACTTTGAATTAACAATGACCAATTATCCTCTAGTCTACAAAAATACATTTAAAAATGAATTGTACAAGCTGGAATATTCAGAACCTGTTAAGCAAATTTTAGTCAAAATGTATTTTCACCTGTCTGCTTCAACATCACTATAACAGAAGAACAATTAATTCCATTAAGATGTCCATTACAATGTTTTATGGTCATTATGGCTTACATTTTCAAACACCATTCTTCATAACATATCAACATATCACCTCTCCTGCTAAATAATTCCACCCTGTAAAACCAGAGTGGAAAAAAAGACAGCAGTTGTGTGCATTATATAACAACTGACTCATCTGTGTACTATTAGATAATGGCGCAAAGAAGATAGACTTCATTGCTACAGCCCAGTACTTTCACCATTCACAGCACAGAGTGCCACCGTGACCCTATGAACTAAAACCTCATATGTTCACTTCAGTTTGTCACTTACAGGCAGTGGCAAGCAGCATATGTAAATCTCTGGACTCTGCAGGAGGCTACTGCAACATTTTGTCAAATCTTCTCTGCATTTCTTACACATGGCCATCAATCAGTAAAGTTAAGCTTTCATTGGCTGATTTTCAGCCATTGTTTTCATTTCATTGTTTTCACATACTCAAATTTAAGATGCCTGTTTTTGAGGTTTTAAATTTTCTTAGTTATGAGGAAAACTTGGATGGAGCTGACCTTTGACCTTTTTGTGTGAATGTTTGCTGTGTACTGTTCGCAGACTTGACAAGTCCCACACTCAAACTACATGGTCCCACATACTTTGAGAGCTGGAGGATTCTGTTATGACTTTTCCTTAATGACAGGCATTTTTAGTATTCATTATTCACTCAAATGGGCCACATTTTGTACAGGTCTATTTTTCAGTGCACTGAACTAGGACATATAAATCTGTCCAAAAGCAACATTCTGCTTGCACTGAAAACTTTTACACCCCATATAGCCTTGAAAAAGGGTTTTGACTTGACTTTGTTTTCTATGAAAACTATCAACAGGGTGCATTTTCTGGAAAACTGTACAGGCCTAATCCAAGGAAAAGGATTGGTAAGAAATCATTCAACTTAATCAACCTGATTGTGTCCCCATATATTAACATACTATAGACTAGACATTCAAGGTGAGATAATATTGTTTTAAAAAATAAGAAGATATTTTAGTTAAGCTACAGTGATACATGTTGAACAGCTCATGGGAAACGGCTTACATTATTTGACGATAAACATTAAAACATACTACTGAACTACTGTTACTTTTCCTTAGAAAACACTTGGAAAAATACTGGACTTATACTGGAAAAATTGATGCTAGAAATAAGACCAGGCAGACCCATAACCAGATACAGGACCAGTTAAGCACATTACCGGAGGTGTATACTTGGAGATGAATTTAAAGCAATAGAGAGAGTCAAAACAAAAGGGTAGGTCAAATCTAGAGCTCTTTAAATTTTGAGAGCTCACCTAAGCCCTTTCAGATCTCTCCCTGGTACTCCCACAAGACGTTGCAGAGTTGAACTCATTAGTTTTCTGATGGAGCTGCACAGTCCTTGGGGGACTGCTGAGCAAAGTCAGGCTCATGCCGACATCATTTACTAAGGCAGGTCTGCTGCAGTCTGAAGTGCAGCTCAACATGCATCTCAACATTCCAAGCTTCGTTATGTATTCTGACATCAAATCACCTTCAGTCATATCACCAACTGTCATACAGCAGAGAGGACTCAAAAACGGAAATAGGCCACAGGCTACGTGAAATGCATTGTGTCGGCATGGACAGAGACAAGACATACACACAGAGACCGATATAGGACAGACAGGTAGACATAATGGCAACAGGGAAAGTGAGAGACCAACTTGTGCAATGCACTGGGTGGCAGCTTGGTTTTCTCCAGTTGTCCATAGCAGCTGGTTTTAGCTTCTGGAACGTCCCCAAATTCCTCTAGCATGGCCGCAGCAGCGCTGGATATAATTCCAAGCCCATCTCGGACCCGGGCCTCCAGGGGGTAGTCCCAGTCATCATAGGACACCGAGACCATCCCGGAGGGAAACTCTTCTGGCGTGATCTCCGGGTTGCCAGTTGTCAGGCTCGGGACAATCCAGATGAAACCAAAGCCTGTCAGGCCAAGGGAGCGTGCCTCTTCCAGGATGTAGGCTGCCTCATCCTTGGAGCAGAAGAGCAGGATGACCGAGGACTGTATCTTCTTCAGCTGGATCTGAGTCTTTGAATCCCCATCTACGGCGTCCAGGGTGATGATGTTCTGTAAATCCCAGCCCACAAAACTGTTGTCCACCGTAAATTTAAGGACGCTAATAAAATCCTGGTAGCCTGGATATTTGCTTGTAACAATGGAGAAGACGTGCCAGTCGTATTCCATCATGATGTTCAGCATCAGAAGGGCCTCTTGCTGGATAGAGGCCCCAAACTGGAAGAAAGTGGACTTCACATCCTACCAGAGAGAATAAGAAAAGTGATTTACTAAAAAAAATGCAATAACCTCAAGTTCATGCACAATATAAATAAAGAGAACAAATAATACATCATAAAAAGAACACAAAGATTTTAGGCCTATTGTGTTGAAGGAGAAAGAATCTCTTAGACATGACTGTTTTTATAAAATATACTTCATTGTTGTATTGTTTCTGCTTTTGCAAATTCATTGATGGTTATTTTTATAGTTAATATAAGATAAAATAGGCACATGAACACTTCTTGATTAAACACTATGGTGTGTAATTCCATTATAGTCATATACAAAGGCTTGTGAGAGTAATCATTCACAATAATTATATCTTAGAATAAAATTCAGTACAGAAGACTCTTTAATTTCATACAGATTAGATATGCCCTCCAAAAGTATAATTTCATCCAAAGTCATCCCATGGTTGTATTGTTACCGTCTTCTCATTGTGACATACTAATAATAAACCAGAGTAAGGAGGGACTCTCTTTAAAGGGAAACAAAAGTAAGCCTGAACTGCTTTATAATGGTGAAGTTAAGCATGAGAAAGAAATCTTACAGCATGAGAAAGTTTTAATGTAATTTCAGATAAATTAATCAGTTAATGTCAATGAATGCCATACTTCTTGAGGACAATGTAACAATAAAGAAATGAAAGATTTAGCAGCCAAATCTCTTTCTCCTCATGGAGCACCCCATTACCATTCTGAATATGGGACTTGAGACCAAAAAAAAAGGAACAGATGAAGACACGACTGACTTCATGTTAAACACTCCAGAAGATAATGATTTAACCTACTATATAAATTCATCCTGGGATGTAAAACGGAATTTGTTTCTAATCATAATTTAGTAATACCTTCCTTGGTAATGCCAATCACGTAAAGCCACCAAAAACAGCTGTGGCAGGCTGGAGCCAGGCCTACTCGTTGAGTGGGCACACACACCTGGTTTGCATTGGTGAATCAGCCCAAAGCTTAAAGGTGTGCTCACTTTCCACAGAAGAGAGCTGAGACTGGGAACCCGCACAGCCAGGGAGAGAGACTCCGTCAGTGAATGAAGTACAAGAGGACCAAGCAGAGGAAATGGACAACTAAAAAAGTGGAAAGTTGAAAACTTTTGTTTGTTTGTCTTGTCTTTGTTATAGTAGTTTATTATTTTTGCTTGGAAGAAGGGAAAGGTGAAGATTTTTGTTTGTTTTTGTGTAATGAACTCACTCTCACACTAATAAAACCCCAGTGAACGCCAATCTCACTCTGTCCAGCAAATCTATTGAATGTGACAACAGTAAATGGTGAAAAATAAAGAATAATGAAGGTGAAATGCTGATGACACTGCACATCTGTGTATTCAATACATACAGGACCTGGCCAGTTGGAAAGCTTATGTGAAAGCCAAAGTAAGGTAAGGCTCATACAAGCTTAACATCCCAAAAGCTGCCTACATAAAGGATTTAAAAGCATACAAATACATTCCACTTTTAAAACTCACTTTTCTTAATGAACTTCTACACACTGTAGCCTTTGAACCCTCCTGCTCTCTAAACATTATTTTTTCCCAATCTCTTCGACACTCTTTCATTCAGCAGATTTGTTCAAAACCCATCACCAAGCTTAATTAGAGTTCTTTGCAGAGCCAAACTTTAAACATTCATTAAAAGCATGCATTCAGTCATCTATTTTGGTCTAAGCTGTTTAATAAAATATTGAAGCTGAAGCAGCAGTAATTGATTGTTCCTTTCAACAGATGGTGGGTGACTGAATGGATTTCAAAATCTGCTACTGAGCCTGCTCATTTTCTTCAACATTTTCTTTTTGTTTCCAGCCAAGTGCCCTCGGACTAAAGACTCGCACTTTACTTATGAGGGCCAAGCATCAAATAGACCCTAAGATTCATTCAAATTCACAATGCACAAATGTACATTTTTAACCAATGGGAAATAAAACATTTCATTTCTAGTCATGAAATAAATACACAGTAATGACAAGAATTATGTTGCAAAAAAACTGCTGAGAAAGGAATTCCTTAAATATTGATACCTGGAAGAGTCCTATTATAACTGATTGCAACATACCAGGTTTTGACAGACTGTGCAAATAAAACAAATGGTAAATAATTAAGACAATACAACAGCAGTTCCCTGTGGTGTGCTGAAAAATATTTTTCAATGGTTTAAATTTAAATGTTTTTCATTGTTGGCCTGGCTTCTTCACTGGACAAGCAGAGGGGGGTATTTTTGTGTGGTGTGACAGTATAATTTTCTGAAAGATATTTACAGGCAGCAAGGTCAATTATGACAAACTATACTTACATATAGGCATTTACAGACACTTATACGGACAAGCTCCCTGAGCTTTGATTTCATATCTAATTAATGCCAAGTATCATGTCTGTGGCCACTGCTTCCTAAGGTTTGAATGTGGTTTACTGCCTTTTGACACATCCCACCCCTATCTTTTCCGTCTCATCCACACTTCCCTCACCTCTGCTCAAACGCACACTCACATGCATACACATACACAGTCCAACACTTAAAACACACATGCATGCATTTTCAAATCATAGTGTGGTCCAGTTTGTGGCCCTGACTAGACAATGAAATATCCAGTCTGAATAATTAATGTATCATTAGTTTGTAATGAATGTGCCGCTAAACCCCCCCCCAATGCAGGCCGCAAACGGATCTGTCAACTGCCCACCTTGTTCATGATTAAGCTCCCATCTGTGCATGTTGTCCAGTTTTGGCAACTTTTTCATCTGGCAGGGCTGGACCAGGGTAGGAGAGTGCTATCATAGCATTAGTAAGAAGTCTATTCAGCCTACACAGCTGGAGGGATGAGGTATGGAAGATTAGTTGGGCTTTTTCTTTTTCAAACTTTGGATGATATACATGGCATACGGTATTATAGATGCCAGTTTTGAGTGTTTCATGCATTGTGGTGGTCAGATAATTTTTCAAAAAGTTGTATCTGTATCTGAGTGTTGTCAGTGATCATGTTTAAATTTATTTGATTTCGGGGGATTTATGTTACCATGACACTCTAAATCCTGCTGTGGTACAGCACCATGGCTGAACATTAGCAAAAACTCTGATGCCTGTATAATTATAGCCTAATAATAGCATTTGAATAAAAAGTACAAATTTGACTGACTTTTACTAGTCAATCAATTTCGATTAATCAAATCTGCAAACTGCATAACTGACCTGTTCATGAGAAACCCAGAATCCTGCACCCACCCCTTCCAGACTTTCTGAGGATGAGGATTTATTTCCGTGCAATTGAAGATGATGTGCAATTGAGGACAAAGTGAAGCTGAAACCAACATGAATTGCGCTATTGCAATTGGTTACCTGTTGAGCTTGCTATTTGTGTGAAAAAAATACAAAAGTTACTAGCTATTCATAAATTCTCACATTGTATTAACTATTATAACTATTATAATATAACCACTGTTTTACAGGGAATAGAAAACCTACAGTTATTCTCAAACTGTGTTTGTTACATTGGGATTCATATCACAATATTTTAATACATTATAAGGCAGTGGTTACTGGCATGATGTGGTTACACCTCTTCTTGTAATGTGATGATATACCTGAACTGATACTTACTACTGGTTTTTATACTCTGGAACACATTTTTAGTAGGCCAAAATGTGTGTGTTTTTTTTTGTTTTTTTAAATGCCAACTAATGCATATGATCTCCAGACCTACAGCTTGACATTTCCTGATAGGAACAAGTCTTGTGAACAAAAAATGAGGGGTTGCATGATGAGTTATCTATTACATAAACCTGTTTAATCAGTAAAAAAACTGAGGGCCGTGAAAAACATCAGATTCACCTTAGGGCTCAAAGAGTTACAGCAAAGTATGACACTTGATATCACTGAAGACAGAAAAAGGATTCACTATCATCTCATCAGTATATCACTGTCACTCAGACAAAATGATGTCCCCCCTCCTGGATGGCTTATCAAGCTTGGCGAGGGCTTGCCTCAAAAACACCTAAAAACCTAGATATATATAAACAAAAATTCCACTGCTGACATCCCTATTCTGATATTGATGAACAACTACGAGAGGTCATTTACATTTAGCAGCTGGCTTACATCTAGAATGACAGACTTTTCTCAGAAAACATTATCATAATGTCACCATTCAGTTCCTATTTAACATGTGATTTACCTAGAATCACAATATTCTTTAGGTTTGACCAACAAAGCACTTTAATTTTATTGTATCGTAGAACAATTAGTAACCCATAGTTGCCTTTTAACGTACATGAAATGTACAGTGCATGAAATGTTATTGAGGTACAGTAAGCTTAATTTCAGGATCAAGAAGTCATTCTTTTTGTTATGAATTGAAATTCTACGAACAATTTTTTCTTTGCATACAATGTAATTATTTGAATTACGTTGAAATACAAAATAAAATGTAATTCACGTGAGACTTTCATCCCTGCCTTCCATAAATGCATAGATTAAGGACCACTTAACCCCTCCTCAAAGTCTGAGATAATGTCTTGCACATGTTAAATAACATGCCTTGTTATAATTGAAACTGGATTTAACTTAATTATCATTCATTAAAAATTAGCTCAGCTGGAGCAGGCTTGAGGTAATTAAGTCTTACTTTCATAAAGCATTTCCCAACTTGTGATGAGAATTTGTGGCCAAGGGTGGCACAGTGCAGCACAGACAGCGTGGAAGAAGTGAGCTGAGGGACAGTGGAGTCATGTGTGAAGCCTGGATTCAATCAACTTTTCACAGTTTAATGTCTTTTTGTTTTTCACACGGGGAAATGAGTTCAGCAATCAACAAGCTTAACCCATCAAAATGCGTTTTAAAAAAGCATAAAATTACATATGTTGCCATATGGAATATAGATTTTGAAAACAAACACCACGCTAACACATGCAGATCTTCAAAAGTCATAGGGAAGATTTACAAAGGCTCAGCAGGCAGCAGAAGTTTTAGTGCCTGCAGAATTGTGGCATTTGGTATCAGTGGCAGCAATGCTCCTTCTTGCGAATAAGTAACTCGAGAAGCTTCAAATGAAAGACTGGAAAAACGTGGGAGGAAAAAATGTAAAGTTATGCATCTGAGCCACTAGATGAGGCATGCCCGAGGAAACAATACAATACCAGTCCTGAAATATGAACGCATCGGAAATGTAAATCGTTCAGAATGTTCAAATGCTTGCAACTTTGCAAAGTGAAGACAGTCACCCATTTTAATTATTAGAATCCTTGATCGATTGTATCTGTTAGTTACATTAGAGGCTACTCTTATTTTGCAGCTATAAAACATTGAAATTAACCAATATTCAAACCAGTGGTAATAGGCATGTCATTGGAACAAATCTTATTTTTGGTGATCATCATCAATACCAGCACACTAGTCTATTTGCACAGTAAAGCTGGTGACTGTGAAGGACAAAATAGAGGCCTTTTGTCCATGATCCTTGTTAAATTACAATTTACTCACATGCTTAAAATACTTTTTCAGCAACAGATAATCAATTGTCTTCATTTATAATAATAATATTAGTAATTATTATTATTATTATTATTATTAATTAGAAATAATTCATTTATAATACATAGATATATCCTATGTATTAGGATATCCTGCTGAAATATCCACTTCATATACAAAGCTAGCATCTCACTGCTTGTCTTCTTGTCAAAAATTTAAAGATAGAGAAAAGTAGGGCACAATAGTATTTTATTGTATACAAATTAGTAATTTTACTATTTTAATTGTTTTCCAACATGTAATGTTGAGATTACTCACTTTTTTATCACTCATTAGTATTTCCCTTTCTCTCTGCTGTTATGTGTGATTGGTCCATTATATGTCTTGTAGTGATAAATTGCTATTTTTTCATGCAAATAAAACCAGAGAGAGGGAGAGGCTTCTGGCAGTAGTAGAAGCACCTAGCTACTGCAATGTGGCTCCTGGCCCCTGTCAGAAGGGAATGCTGTCCTTCTCAAAGAGAACCCCTCTCCTGCCAAAAGGGAATACAGCTGAAGGGCCCCAGATTGAACCTGTTTGGTGGCTTAATTGATAAGGCTCCTTTCAAAACACACAAACCCTGTGCCAAGGTTGGCTTTCCCCCCATGTCCACTCACAGTGTTTGCCACATATGGGAAGACAAAATGTACTAAACTATTGCAGAACTCTACATGTACACCGTAAAATGTCCAGTGTTAATTCAACGTTTTATAGATAACATTTGGTCCCACATTCCTGAATGGAACCAAATGTTATCTGTTAAGACTTCAATTAACGCTGTTAGAGATGAATTAACATAATTAGAGTTTAAATAACACTGGACATTTCACTGTGTATTCACATGTAAAAATGAACAATCCAATTTTTTTTTGTTGTTAACCCAGCAGGAGAAGCCCAGTGATTTATTATAAATCATTCGATCTTAGAATGAGGATAAAATTTATGAGAGTGAAAATCAAAAGCAATCGCATTCCACAGTCACAGTAGGTCTCTATAGTAACCACATAGCTATCTATAAATGAACCATCAGTTCCTCAAGTCACTGCACAGCCCAGTGCCATCAAAGCTGGCCTGTAAATCGGATCAATCTCATAAATGTGAAAATTGACTATTAAATAATGAAAGATGGCAACCTATTTCTTAGCACTGTGCTTTGTATGTGCTCATGATTTGGATTCTGCAGAAGAAGCATAAAACCTTTCCCAAACTCAGCACACAAATTGCTGCTGCAGGAGTCATGCTTATTTCCCATTTACTCCCAAACAACAAAGGCATCTAAAAGTTAGAGTGACAATAGAACGTTTTGATTCAAACCTAACATTTTATAAGTCTAAAAGAAATAAATGATCTCCATCTGTGTTAAATTAACACTCACGGTACCGCATTGCTGTGCATGCTCTACTAGTCGATGGTTTAAAATGCACAGTATGACAACATTTGTACGATATTTGTTCATTCCTATTAATTCATAATATAGATACAACACAGATAAGATAGTAAAGCATAAATACATAATACACAAGAAATTAAATTAGTAAACCAAAGAGAAAAGGTCATGGTGAGGAGCAGTTGCTGTAATAGCAAACTGTCAAAGGCACAGAAAATTTTAAAGAAGAACTCTGTAAAAGTTCACTCCAAGGATAATTTTCCCATGATGCCGTACTTTTTATTACAATATTAATGAACCAAATTAATCCACCAATGTATTTTTGCACAAGTGAAGTGTTTGGGCTTTAGCTAGAGATTGGAGTTCTGATTGCTCAGAATCAACACTGCCGAACCAAACCTTAGTTGAGTACTAATTATGCTCATCTACAGTCACTTTCTTAGCACCTGTGACTGTACACATTCTTTCAGCTGGCACATATGCATATTTCTGGGTGTACTGATTTCAGTTGTTCAATAAAGATGTGCAGAAACACAGAAAACACGCAAATACATTGCAATAAGACATCTTTACTAAACCTTACATTACTATAGATCTTGGAATTAGCCTTTATTTTCACTATATAGAATGTCTGTGTGAACCTTCAGCTTTTAGGATATTTATATTTCTATGATATATTATTTTATGATAAAATCTTGGATTCAGCAGGTTATTTGTCTTTGGGTAATGCATCTTTATTTTACTTACTCTAATATATCCCATCCAATTCCATTAAGAAACAAAGTAGGGCATGACAAGCTTTTTTGTCATCAATTTTCAAAATTGTCCTTAGTTTAGAAGTAACAATCACAACACACTCATCATTATTTACTATTTGCAATTCTCCTGGGTAACACCATCAAATGGCAGGTGATTACCAGCACCACAGAACAAGTATAGAAGATAATGATAGGACTGAAGTACTGCTGCATTTATAGCATCTCACTCTATCAGGCTGCTGAAGTATAATGTAAGGGAATTTCACCAATTTAATCACAGCATCATTTTTAAAAAAAGCAATGCTCTACTCAGTAGTCAGGCATGTTTAATTTGAATTATGCTGATATTTCATTGTAATAGGGATGATATGTAGCCTCCTTTATTTAAAATGTAACTCAACAGGTTTCTTGCAACATTACATGACAACATGTATTATGCTAAATGTAATATGGCTGCACCTTTGATAGACAGTAGATGGCCAGATCTTCATCTGTTGTCTTTGAGAAGGAGCTGCATTTTTATCAACCACATTCTGCCAAGTATGAAATGCTCCTTCCGATATTTGCCAGAATATCGTGTCCATTAAAAGGCATCCCCATCTGTTTTGCACTGTTCCTTTGATCAATTGTGTTAAGACCATGAAAAGTTTCATGCCGGGACAGTAAACGTAGCGATTATGTAAACTGTGCCCTAAATTTCCTCCTGGTTAGTTACAGTTCCTGCTCAAGAGCCAAATGATCGCTGTTCCCTTTCTGAAAAAAGTTATAGATGTACATCCTGGAAAAAAAAGCTGATCATGTTTAATCACTTATAGGTTCATTGCTCAGCTTGTCATGATTGGGAAAATCGAGATTTATGATCATTTTTGGACAGTTTGATCAATATTTAATGAACTTCCCTTTACCCATGAGAGAGACAGAAATGGAAAGAGAAATGATGGAGAAGGAGGGTAGGTGGCAAAAGTCAGAGAGAGCAAAGCCAATCTGACTAATGAAGCAGAGTTCGATTGAAAACCCAGTGTGTTGTCGTTATGACTGGGCTGCTCTTCAAGTTACATCAGGTGTGATCACATCAAGTCTTTTATTCTCTGTAAACCTGTCCTTATTTTTGCCGTATCGTACTACACATCTGCAGCCTGACCCAGAGTGATTCTGTGTTTCTGGTGTACAGGGAAAGATGAGAAATAGTATTCTCTTTACCCCTCACTTACCAAATTATGAAGTGGATAGCTGGCTGATTAGGTAAGAGAGCACTTGACGACAGAGCTTGCCTGGGTTTAGATGCTTCTTCATTGATTAAATGACAGAAGCTGATGGTGTGTTGCAACTTGTAATGCTGTTTGATGATGGTGGGCCTGTATGCTTCAGGTTACCAATTACCTGCTGAGTGGACTATTGCACACTACACTCCAGAGCCAATGGTTGTAAATTCAGGCTACAATAAGGCACAGTGTATCCTTCAGGCAGAGTAGAGTATTTGGACTAGTATAGTGCCTGCGCAGTACTTAGAATTAAATTGTTAACATTTTTGGCTATGTTGAATATGGATTGCCTTGGATACATACGTGATACTGTAAAATGCATAACACCTTAATCAAGTCACAAATCAAAAGGGAAAAAAAACCTTTAAAATAGCCTGGATTTACAAAATAAGTATCATCATGTGAATAAGTCATCATACAAAAAATGTTATTGGCCTTATAACACAAACATTACAGTACTCTGCAGACCAGTGATCTTAATTGACACTTAATAACTTATTTGAACATGCTATGAGAGATCGCTTAAATAATTAAAGTGTACTTGGCACTAGTAACAGAGAGACAATAGAAATATATGACCAAAATTGCCCACACTAAATCAAAGCCTCTTGGGAAGCATTTCAGAAGCCGTGTGCAGTCCAAGAAACTGCACTCTGTAGACTTGCTCCGAAAATACAGACTCTTAAGGGCAACAAAGAAACTCTTAGTAATCGGCCTCTGAAGTGCATCTCCCACTGCTTAGTTCTCATATTCGTACTGGTGCTCATGGCCTGAATCCCCGTGATCCTCATCCCTGTGTGAGAAGTAAGATAAGCGCATGAAAACAACATGAAAATGTTTTATAATCTTGAGCACAAGCACACCCTAACTTTACAACCTTGTTGTATAAACAGGCCAGCTTGAAATTTTGTGATGTATGCTAAGCTATCAGGTTAAACATGTGAATGCTAAACAGCTATAATAATACTACCTACTGCAACAAAAAAAAAAAAACAGAATAAAGACATTTTGGAAAATTTTTCTCAATAGCAATGCAAATGTAATCCTCAGTTGAAATATAAATTCAATGCGTCTGTTGGTTGTGCTTTTTTTCTTTTTTTGCCATGTTCCATGTTGGTGTTGGTTTTTTTCTTTCTCATTCAAGATTGACAGAGCCACAATCAAGTCCATTTATTTACTATAGATTGCAGAGCGGTCCTCCATTTGCTGAGAAATTACTGCCAGCCAAGTAATCTATTGCACGGCAACAGCGTAATCTGAGTTAAATGGGTGCTGTTCAGTTTTACCTAATATAATAAGGGGGAAGATATTTGATGTATATTTGAGATTTTGGTCCCAAAAATGGTCCTCATATTCCAAGTCCATATCTTGACATATGCAAGCCTTTATTTGTGTTAAATTAATTGTGTAAATCCCTTTAATTGAGATTTAGTAAACAGTTTGGAATCCACTAATGCAATTCAAAAGATTTTAAGAGAGACCAGTCGTATGCGAAAACCTGGTTACATTGAAGCTATATAATGCCTTTGTCAGAACACACTAAAGAATATTATGTGCGGTTTTGCGCACCACACTAAATGATGGAAACTGGAGAAGTACAAAGATGGGCAACTAAATAAGGTTCTGGTATGAAAAAGTAGAAGTATAATGTAAGGAAACAAGAAATAGCTAATATACTCATTACCTTCAGACTTAAGACAAAAGAAGAGTAAGGAGGATTTGATATAGGTTTTTACATTCATAAAAGGGATTTAGGAAGTGAATTACCAAAGAGTTTTGACTTCAGGTTGAGTTCTGTCAAGGTGATGCTGGATGGAAATGAGCAATGGTAAATTTGTCACAAATATATGGAAGATTTTTTTATTTATTCTTTTACAGAATTGATAATATGTGGAACTGCTTTCCAGTACATATTTGACTTGAATGGCCCACATTTTGTATTCTTTTGTTTCTTCGTATGTATCTTAGTTTGCATCGTTGCATTTCAGGCTAGAAAATAACCCATTAAACCAGATAAATTAATGGGTTGTCTTAGAATCTTTGTTTCCATAGACTGTAGCAAGCAGGTAGCGTTGGAATAGCAACGGACACTGTTATAGAACTTTAAGTACGTCACAAGGGCCTATATTGGCTGTTTTAGAATGTCATTACATCACCCGGATCATTTTCGCAGCCCGGATCAGATTTGTTGTGACACTACCATTGTCTTTGAGAACTGTATATAGTCACCTGTCTGAACAACTGTTACTGGTGCAAACATAATGAGATCAAACAGGGGTAGCCAAAACAGAGTAGGTGGGATGTTCTAATCACTACACATCAACATTTGATTGGCTGATGCATTGTCACTCATTGTCTGAATCCATATTAAAGCAGTCAGACCATTGCTTGCCCTCCAGAGGCTGGAATAGCAGGAATGGCTGCCTTGGACTCAGAGAGGAAATTCCTTGTGATGCACCTTTGGAAGACAGATTTGAACAATAGTCCAATGACATGGAAAGAAACCATTCAACTTTGCCAATAAAATTGGCTATTTATTTAGGAAATAATGATTTTGTTAATAAACACAATCTGATTTCATCATAAAAACATTCAATTTAGGTTGAGCTAGCAGAGAATACCCTGATGGCCCTGACAGTCCGCCAGTGCTTTTTAGCAATCCGTATCATTCACTTCAAATAAGACTGCATAGAGGAGAAACCAATGTGAAGAAGTCAATATGTCTTAACATGTTTAACTCATGATCAAATTTCCTACTGGGCTTGATATTTGGTCAGTCATGTAACTGTCATAGATTTCAGAAACTAAAGGGAATAAATCATAATCATGATAAACGCCCAACTGAGCCACTGAAATACAGCCACTTGCTGTATACACATAACAAATCAGATCATCATTTTTTTGGTGTGTTCGTGTGTGTGTGTGTGTGTGTGTGGTCTGACCAGGTGCATCTACAGGTAACAGTTGCAATTGAAATGATGTACCAGAAAAGGTACAGTACAATGAGATTCACGCAGTTTTCATCATGCAGTGGTTTAGCCTGCACAAAAAAAGGGAACTACACAAATGTAAAACATTCCAAGCATCCAAATGTCTTTGCCTTTAATCCAGAGCTTTTTGAGAATGAGAATGACTTTTTGTATTTAGTTGTAGGCCTGCTTAGACCATAAAGAGCAGTATTTCAGGATGGCTGTACATGGTGTGGAGTGCCAGATAAATTATGTAAAAGCAAATGCTCCCAGCAGCACTGCAACATTCTGATTTATTTTAATCAAATTGGTTCCACAAGAATTCACGCTATTAATATTGCAAAGTCTGAGAAACTCAGTAGGAAATAAACAATATAGGGACAGTTGTCTTCTCTTTGTATTTGAAAAATATCTTGCTGGCAGTGGTACCTGATAATACTGAAATATGAATTCAGAAAAGGAAAATAAAAATTTAAGTAACATAATCAATCAGCTGTTATCAAGTTTATATACTTCAATAAAATGTTATATAAAGAGCAGATATAAAGGTAGTAGATCTCTCTCAGATATTCTATTTTTTCCTCCTGATGGGTATTCCTGTTTAATCACCTAACATGCTGCCAGGAAACAGTACAGAGTAATTTTGGCTTGCCATAGTTCACTAGACAAACGGCACCCCTGGGAGGTTTCCATCAAGCACTTTTTTTCAGTGACAACTCTATTCAGCTAGACCTGAGGCTGGGAAACATAAATACACCATAGTGGCCTGGAGGTTGTGGTGATGCAGTGAGGTTAGGTCCTGTGTGGTAGGAGTTACTGTGGTAGGAAAGCCCTCGACAACCTCACCTGAGTTCAAGAGGTCAAACTTTTAACATTACCTACGCAGTACATACTGTATATAAGTGGAGAAATAGGTAATGCCGTTGTGTGCTCTTGCGTGAATCCATGTGCAGTAACCTTAATTGTCTATGGCGTTACAATGCAAATCCCAGGGTGATGTTCCATGAGAAATGTTTTTGTTCCCCTTCACCCTCCTCCATTCGATCATTGATTTTATTGAAGCTGACAATGCCATACGCCAGTTTGCTTGACCTTGTTTATGAAGCTTGTAGTACCTGAAAGCTGCTGTTGAAAATGCATGCTTTGTTTATTAGACTTGCCACAGAGCTGAAACAGTGACATTAACTGTTTTCTTGAAAAAACCGTTCCATTAATGATATAATATTCTGAATAGCAGGACATTATGCCACAATATGAGCACCATCTCTGAACCGATTCCATTAAAAATAAATATTTAAAAAATTGCTTCATGCAAGGAAAATGATTTTGTTCTGAAGAAATTTATACCAATGAAGAGCGAAAATTGAATCTGTAACAGCTTTCAGGAGTAGACGCTTTGTGCGTGTGTGATTTGACAAAGGTAGGGCAAACTTGGAGGCACTGTGAAAGTGGTCAAGGTGGTGGGAAAGAGCTTTTGCTGCGAGCAGGTGGGTGCCCCAGCTCATTAACAATTATGTCAGCTCATAATTCATGGCTTTATTGCAGTGACAGCACATAGTCATGCTAAAAAAAGTATGGGAAAATTATCAGTGATCTATCAAGGGCAAGCTGTCGCATAAGGTTGGGCTGTGTCTGGATGATATGCCTGGGACGGGTGTTGGAGGTGGCGGGGACGAAAACAGGACACACTGCCACACTATGAGGATCTGGAACATTCCTTGTGATGTCAGTTCACAATCTGTTGACAGTGGTGCAAAATTAAGAACAGTTTTAATCTTCCACCTACAGTATGACTAATACCCTGAAAGAGAAATAGAAAAGCACTCCCTGATATTTACCATCTTGACAGTTTACCTTTGCACACAAGTTTAGTGGTAGTACTGGGGTTACTGCGAGAGAGAAAAAACCTATAGTGAAATATACTGGATTTAATTACTAGTAGACTATTTATAAGCAACAATAATTGTAAGGCAGGCAAAATAAATGAATGACTGTTCAATGGCAAGCCTAAAGGGAACTGACAAAATAAAGTAAAGATTTAATAAATAAGGGATACAAAGTCTATTGAAAGCAGGTGCTTCCACAAGAGTGTGGTTCCAGAATTGGGCAATTAACTTACTAAAATGCTCACATATCCAGTGCCCATTATTTTAGCTATCTTGGCTAGAAGATCTAAGTGACTTTGAAAAAGTGTTGGTTGTCGGTAAATGTTCAGAAGGAGCTTCAGTGATAAAGACTGAAGAACTTTCAAATATTTCACAGGGAACAGTATCTAAGGTGATTTGATTTTGGCATGGACGTCTGAGGGAAAGACATCATCATTTACAGTAAACGTGTCCTTGAAAGCACATACAGTACTCCCCGTGTACTAGTACAGATGCACGACAAAACAGGCAAGCAATTCAGTTGATTACAAATATCAATGCAGGGCTAACATGATCATGCAGTTTCATCAAGAACAGTTCAAGAACGCTGAGAGGGATACTATGGTGGGTGGGTGTTAACCTGCAGTTACCTGTAGTTATCTCTGGACTTTTATTTGCATCCTGGGGCAAAACATGATACAAGCTGTAATTTAACACTAGCCTAGAGGAAATGCTGGTTCTATACAACATATTGGGAAAATACGTCATATGTAATCAAAAAACTGGCCAAGACACTGACTTTAGTCACCACTCACATTGTATAATTTAAATATTATAAATAGAACAACAAACATGGAACTAGTTGAAATTATTGTGGTAAGATTGTCTCACATGACATAACAATAAAACGCCAAAGACATGTAATTAAGAAAAGCCGAAATAAGCAAAAATCACAAGTAACTGTCCATGGAATGCGATAAGTGATATCTCCCACAATGCTGTGAGAGATATCAGTAAATCTTGACTTTCACACTCAATACAGTATATAGAAATGAGTTCAAAGTTTCAGCATCCCCATCCATCACTGATCCCATTTGCTACTTCATACTGTTTGGGTCTGCACTGACTCCAGCACATGCTGTGAAACCTCATGCACATGGCTGTTCAATTTTACCCATACCAAAATAGCACTGATCAGGTGTTGCTGCCTGCGAGATTTTGACCTGTTATTGGCTGTTTATATGCAATAAGGTTTTTAAAAAGGTTAAGACATGTTCAATGAGGAGCAAGAACATACTATTTGCATTGTTGGTATGTTTTCAAAACCAAATACCTTATTTGGAAATGCAAAGTTAATATGGTGTATTCAGTTTCTTAATTATCAAAGTTGACCTGTCATATTCATAAGATATTTTGAAGATAAAATAACTGAAAATAAAACAGTAATTTGTTGTGAGTAAAATGTGTTTTTCTCAACACATTGACAGATGTAT
The DNA here is from genome assembly GCF_018555375.3 of Anguilla rostrata. Classification (NCBI taxonomy): domain Eukaryota; kingdom Metazoa; phylum Chordata; class Actinopteri; order Anguilliformes; family Anguillidae; genus Anguilla; species Anguilla rostrata. Next base: position 47,670,573 of record NC_057934.1, on the reverse strand, counting down.
TTAAGACATAGCAGGCCAATATGGAGAAACAACAGATACATGCAAATTATCTGAGTCTGTACTGGGGATGGGGGGGGGGGGTGTTGGGGGGGAGTGGTAACTGCAAAATACTGATACATACTCCTACTGTACTGTACGTATATCCATAAATATGAAAGTGCCCCAGTTTCACCCTGGTGGCCATCCAAATATCACTGCCAAATTCATGTTCTCTATCCTTAGCCTCGGTCAGAATTATTTTATTGCAAAACAAGTTAGCCATAACCTCTGGATGTTTGTTTAAGCCTGTTTGTTATAACTAGCAGTAATTTATTAAAGCAGCAATAATATCTTCCTTGTGTGTTGGCAAGCAAAATATTAAGAGGCAACAACTGAAGAGAATATTTAAAATTGTCTAAATCATTGAATGAGTTGTATTGATTGTTTAAATTCATCAACACTATAGTACACAGGCAGTTCTAGAGGACCGATGAGGAGTATTGAGATATATTCTTTGACGTATGCATATTTCTGCGGTCTCTCCTTAAAGCCGTGATGACATCAGATTCTGTTCAAAAGCCGAAAGAACGTCCATTTTAATGCAACACATTTTACATAATAGTCTAAATTGTATGTCCATGAAAATAGCTAAGTCAAATTTGGGTCATTCTTATGAAAATTAATAAATTATTTTATGCAATACCAGCCTACGCTGAAAACAAAAATAAGCAATTGAGCTTCATGAAAGAGTAATATACTATTTCACTACATTCTCAAGTAAGACATGCCTTTGTTACATTTTTTAGCAACATCAAAAGGTTGAACTGAATACAGGAGAACTTGAAAAGCTGCTGACCTACTTTAATATGTTTAAATTTTTAAAAACCTCTCTTCTGAAAGGCCTTTAAAAGCTTGATGGAAAGATTAGAGGTCCAAGTTGAATCCATTCCCTGTGATCTGTACTGAGTGAGTGTGGAGCTGCCTACATGCTATGGATTAGACACCAGGTCTCAACTTTGTCTCCGAGTGCCAGCACAGAGATGCATTCATCTGAAGCAAGATTAAAATGGTTCATCTTCATATTGGGGTGAGGGGGTTGGGGATCATTGGATGGAAAACAGCACGTATGCTAGGAAAATAAACAAAATCACCAGAAAGTTGATGTGCAAAAGCTCTGCCATATGTTCAGGATATTTGGTTAAATATTTACATTCCTTTTAAACGCTAATTAATACATTACATTACATTACATTACAGGCATTTAGCAGACGCTCTTATCCAGAGCAACGTACAACAAGTGCATTAGTTCAAGGTGCAGAGGTGCAAATACTGCCACTAAATGAGCTTCATAGACAGAATAGCACAGCAGACCTACAGCCAAGCCTTTTCTTGTGTATACCTGGAATAACATGCATATACACAGGCTTCTCAATAATCACAGCTGTTTATAGAAGGTTACAACAGCACTGCAACTGCACTGAAAACATCTGATTTTATTAATGCTTTATGCCACTTATTTATAAGTGCTTTTTATTTAGATGAATGCACAATTCACTTTTATCTGCTGCAGTGCTGTCATTCCAGTTTTTTTTTTTATTCAGTGTGTCACAGTTTACACTGCTGTGTTTTTTTTCTTTTAAGTTACAGATAAGTCTTTGGCTGTGCTGCTTCAGAGGGATAAAGCCATTAATTTTCTTTATTACACCCACGTGTAAAATGAATGACACAGCCACAGTCACGACTTCCGTTTTTCCACAGAAAGTTAGCATAGAAAAATGAAGAAAAAAAAATGAAGACTGGAAAAAACCAGTCTAATTTGCAAATCAAAGAAATGCGAGTCAGTTATTTATAGCAAAACAGCCTAGGGGAAAATATCCCACTTTCTTGTGTTGTGTTCGTTCTTGTAGTCCGCTGACATCTACATTTTTGGAATCTTGCTGTCAGTACAAAAGGATATCATCACAACAGAGAGTTAGCCACATTGACCTTGACTGGGGACAACCTTTTCACTCTCATAAAGAGGCCTGCCATTAAAGGCTGGAGAATTGTTCAAGCAAAGGAAGCGTTTGTACTTGTGTGTCAGTGGGTGGCAGAATGGAGATTTCCACAGGGAAAAAAGGAAAATCCTGGCAGTATCAGCTCAAGATGAAAACAAATCCTTATAGTGAAACAATGCAAGCACGCTGACATATCCCACTGGCCTCACAATTATGTGTATTTTTATTATTTAAGGCTGTTGCTAGGAGGCTTGGATTCTGGAGGAGAACCGGGTGAAGTATTTTTATGGGATCAAAATCCTCTGCTGTGACAGAAAAGAAATATTACAAGAGGGGAGTTCATTAATTATGCATTAGCGTTAGTCAGACCCATTTAATTACTATTTTAGCACTGCACATTCTTTATTCTGTCACTTATGGTGATGAATACAAGCTGGACATTGACTCTGTTAATGTAGTGTTCTGTAGTTTTATTGAACATACTAAGCTATATTTAGGAGTCTATTTAAAAGAGAGGGTAAAGATACAGCACTGAAATATATAGACATTGAATAAAAACATAGCAGAGCTATCTCTTTTTCTGTGTTTTAAGTCTTCCCCCCTGGCTTATTTTTTCATAACTTGGCCAGTATAATCCTCGTCTGACGTTTGTCCGGCTTCTTGTAATCCAAAATCACTTTCATCACAGCTTCACAGGCTTGACCCTCTGCTGACACCACATCTAATTGGGTTCCACACCAGCACACCCACATTTCAGTGGGAAGAGGACACAGAGTTCTTGGAAGGTCATCGCCACACTTGCTGAGCTTCAGACAACTTTTGTTTCTCATGGGAGGCATTTTACAATCGTTCTGAAACAAATGTGGAACAGATACCTAGACGTCAAAAGGTGATGGAGGAGTTCGCTGTAATGCCAGAGGTGGAAGAACCCTAATCATGGAGTTCTACCGCCTCATCTCCCTCGTGGTGATCTTTGTTAAACATTTTCTTTCCAAGAGTGAAAATATTCTCCTTACGCCTCTTAAACTGAAAGATTTGAGGGAGACTGGCAGTCATTTTGAGGAACTAAGTCTGTAAAAAACAGTGGCACTGGTGGGTTTATGGCAGCCTGGCTAAAAAAGGTACTTTGGCAAGACAAGAAGGAGATCCACTCATCTACAAAACAAAACAACTTCACATTCCATGAATATCCAAATGAATGAAGCATCATAAACCTTCTCTCTCCCATTTGGGGAAAAATCTATCTCACAAAACAACTTTGCACTTTGCAGTGGCTTTGCACTTTAAATCATTCTGCAATATGATGCATTTGACTCAGCCCTGCATCTTTCTTTGTGTATGCTGTGTTTGTTTATTTAATTATGGGATTTTGCTTTGTTGAGACATTATGTGTCTCGATCTCTGCTCCGCCACATCACTGCTTCACCGAATGAAGTGTCAGCCCTGCTTTGGCGCGCCCTATGTACTTAATCAGAGAGACAGTTGAACCTCATAGCATGAGGTCAAGGAGAAGCTCATCAGCTTTTAGGGGATGCGACAAAGGCTTACAAAAATTAATTTGCCTTGACAGGAACCACTTTTGGGACCCGGGTGCTTGGTATTCCAAAACCTTTGCAGTCAAGCAATGATTCACCTCATCCAAGACATCATATAAACATAGAGAAATACCACATTCTAAAAACATTTAAACAATACAACCAAGCAATATGTTATGTCTGCACAAAGGCACATTTACAACATTATACCTTGGGCCATTGTAATCTTGTGTTTCAAGGACAAGTGAATTTATTATCCTAACAGGGATCCATAGCAAAACTCATGCACTGCTGTGGAAAAATATGTTTTATGTCCATATAAACTCATAAAACTATCCATTCACATTCAAAAATGTTATTGTGATCTTACTGGAAGGTCATGCAGGAAAAGAATCGATCTGGCACCTAATGATGTCACTGGTCACAGCAGAATTTGATTTATACTTTGGGTTACAGTCACCCACAGCGATGGTCACTGATCACACCACTCAGAGTTGAAATAGATTGAACTCTGACTTGCTCACTGGCTCCAGTGTTAGGTTAAACATCGTCTTGGACAGCCCTGTTCTAACCCCAACTAGCGCTGCTAGCACTGACCACTTAGCTATCTACAGTGGGTGATCGACTATTTGTGCAAAAGCTGTAAAATATAGTTACTGCAATATTTCTATGATGCGGTGACTATAAATATGCCAAAAAAGAGCCTAGTCAGCAGCTGCTAAAAATGCAAACACTTCCCTTAAGCAATAAGTAGTAACATACTACATAGCTAATAATCTTAGCAAACTAGCTAGTTATATAGTTCATTTGGCTATATCTAGGTAACTAACCAAGTGGCAATAGCATGCAGAGCAGCACATCTTATAAAACTGGCATTATTGCCGACACTTGGAGTAACTCCCTGTATCGCAATGCGAACCCTTTTCCACACCACCCTCATTAGGGTGAAATGTCTCTTGTTAGCACCAGTTAATGATGTTCATGTTAACATTATATTCCAAGAATATAATGTCAAATAATGTTAATTTCATTCTGATTTCTATTATGTATACTGTTATCGTGCTTTACGTTGTGCTTTTCTCCCATCACAGCCCGAGAGAGTTGATTGGTATAAGATTTCATAAACTAACTTAAAATAAAAAGTTAAATGTAATTAAAAATGGTAGTGTTGAGCAATAACAGAGCAGTATATTAGCAATATTTTGAATGATCCTGTAAATGAACATTATTTATTTTATTTTATTTTATTTTATTTTATTTTATTTTATTTTATTATTATGTCACTGGAATGTATTTAAACTTTTTCAAACAATTACAATGTTAGTCGATGTTGGGTGAAATCATAGCATTATAAATGTTCTGGAATTTCAGTCAAGGGACTGTAGTTCAAGGTAAACTAGCTTTTAATCCTGAACAGTCAAAAAAAAATTGTAAGTCACTGTAAGAAAGAGTTGCAAAAGAATATTTAGGCAACAGAATATATAATGATGTCAGTACAGTCTTGAGAGTTTCACTAATAGAGAGCTTCAATCATTCGACTCAGCCGCAAACAGATGGACCTCCTAATTAGCATTTGAATATGAGTGCTACATTACGTACAGCATTGATATACTGGACAGGACAATGAAGGAAATTCAGCAGGAAGATGTAAATTCAAACCAAGACACAATCATGAAAGATTATCAGATGCTTATCATTAAACCCAGTTCTCAGTATTGTAAAATATAATAATAGCCCACGCAATACTAGGACACCTGGAGTGTGTTTCAATAGTGTGGGTATACCTTCAACTTCAAAATAAAGGAATACAGGTATTGAAATGAAATCATCTTAGTTGCTGGGGCAACCTTCAAAAAAGACACAGGCATGAGAAAGTATTTCTGTATAAAAGTATCAAGGCAGAATAATTACGCATAGAAATGAAAAAAAAAATTTAAATCACATAGGTGAAAAATTAAGATGGAGATACAGTTGCTAGGGTGGCATGGTGGTGCAATGGGTAGCACTGTCACCTCATAGCAAGGAGGGTTTGAATGCCGGCATGGGCCTTTTCTGTGTGGGGTTTGCATGTTCTCCCTGTGTCTGTGGTTTCCTCCAGTTTCCTCCCACAATCCAAAAACATGCAAATATGTTAATTGGAGACTCTAAATCGCCCATAGGTATGAGAGTGTGAGTGAATGGTGAGTAACTAGTGTGCGTGTACAGCAATAGACTGGCGACCTGTCGAGGGTGTATTCCTGCCTCTCGCCTAATGCATGCTGGGATAGCCTTCAGCAGCTCCCGTGACCCTGCCCTGGAATAAGCGGGTAATGTATGGATGGATGGATGGATGCAGTTGCTATAATAAGGATATACAGTATAGACTAGCATAGTACATACTATCTCTGGATTTCACCTACCAGACTATCCAAATAAATTCAATAAATTATTAAGTGTTTTGTAAGGTAAGCAGTTTTTTTTTCTACTATATTTATAAAAAATGTAGTGAATATTTTACTGAATCTTAGCTGTATCTGACACTGCCAGGAATCACAGACCCCATGAGAACATGTGACATAGGGCCCCTTGCGTGCGCACGCACACACACACACACACAAGGGATATAAAGGATAATGACCGAGGAGCTGGGCATTACGCGGTTTGAATGCCACAGCAGTGCTAAATTGCCTGAGGTGAAGCCGAAGGGTGTTCAAACTGCGTAATGCTTCCAACCCCAAGCTCATTATCCCACTTATACGGATTACCAAAAAAAACACAACTGTCATAAAAACATGCATTTCAAAATATGTGATTCTACTGCAATGTAAATGTTATTTAAGTATTCCAGCAAATATCCCAAACCCTGTATCACTTAACAACAAACACTTCTTTCTAGTTCCTCTCTCAACTGGGTTAAATAGCAAGCTAGATTATGTGAGGTACGCTGTCTTGACCTAATATTAAAATTCACTTTGGTATTTGGTCAAAATGGTCTCATAGCCTGCTTGATATCACAGACAGCTAGCTAGCCAACAATTGAATTATATTCATAAACAAAGGCTAAACTATAAACATTGTCAGTTTATAACTAGACAGTGGCTGGATGCTGGATAAGTTGGCAGAGGCTGGATGCAACCTATTCGTGAGATGTGATTTGGAGATCATTAACATTGTTGCGAGTATGATATTGTAACAGTCCAGGCTGGAAAAGTCTGTGAACCCTTGAGCAGCAATGACATCCACCAGATGTTTCCCATACAATTCTTTTGTTGATTTACTCATGTGTTTTGGGTCATTGTATTGCAGTACCCAACTTTTATTAAGCTTTAGGTTCTCTACCCTGACATCTGTAAAATTTATTGATTCAATTTTGAATTCTTTATTCCTTCAATAATTGCAAGCTGTTCAAGCCCTGAGGCAGCAAAGCAGCCCCAAACCATGAAGGTCCCTCCACAACGTTTCACAGTTGGGATGAGGTTTTGGTGTTGATAAGCAAATTAGCTGAAGTGGAGAGGGAGAGAACAACTGTTTTTGCCAATTACACTGGGGGATGGTCAGGTGGCAGGTTGTCAAAGTCAGGTTGGGAATTTGGCCAACACCTTGGTTTTACATCTCATGCAAAAGACAGCATCTCCTACAGCACAGTGTCCCCATCACTGCACTGGGACATTGGGGTTTGTTTGACCAGAAGGAAGACCCCCAAGTATCCCACAAACATCACTTCCAGCAGCAACTTAGTTTCCCAGGAAGCAACTTTAGTCTCCCACCCAAGTACTAATCAAGCCCACACTTGCTTTTCTTCAGCCATTTGGCAGGAGCAGAATACATGGTGGTATGGCTGCTGGCGCTATGTAGACATATGTGCCATTTTTAGCAGATCATATCACGAGCTGCAGTAAAGTATTTTGGGTTTAATATGATGCAACTGTTAGATAATCTTCATCATTCTGGCATCAAGTTCAATTAATTTCCCAAAGAAGCATATGGGATTTATACTGTTTGCAAAAAGAGTGATAAAATTACATTTTGATTAATGATTCTGATAAACGTGCATGCACAGATTTCATGCTGGTTTAGAGCACAGTCGCTCCAAATATATTTGCCCACAAAAAAAGAAAGAATCACAGGCAGAATTCCTCCACAGAATTGTGTTCTGTGAGTCTCTGCCAGAATTGATTTTCTTCCTCACCTTCCCCACACAATAGTTGTATCTGAAGGCATGCTAATTATCTAAATGTTCCCATCTGACCAGTAATGCATTCCAGACAATGTACGTGATAGGTGCAGCTGTGTTAATGCATTGGTTTGATCACAGAAAGTAATTTGGTGAAACCACCAAGGATATGCCTAGGGTAGATTTGTTCTTAATATGCAATAAACTCAGCATTATGAAAAGTAAAACTTCTGTACTTTTGGATATTCTCTTAAGCAATGTTCTGGGACTTTGCCTAAAAAGGTTAATGCTGAAACTTGATTATATGATATTGTTCCTTTGCAATTATGTCACATAGAAGCTTTAGAGAAAAATAGGAAATAAGAATCTTGAGAAAGACAAATGCTGAACACCCCCCCACCCCCCCACCCCCACCCCCCAAAAAACAGCCAGTGAGATTACCAGAAACTCCCTGGTGGGAAGAACAAAGACTCTGTGGTGAGAAAAACTCCCTGGTTGGAAGAAATCTCAGCAGGAACCCATAGAGGGGAGCCTTCCCTCCACTAGCCAGCTCGGTATCAATAGTTAAATGTAGGCTAAATGGTAAAAGGGAGGTAATGGGGGTTCTGTTAAAGCAAATAATCATAGTAACTGGGCAGAATATGGCCTTAGACACAAAATTAGCAGGCAAAATGGACAGTCTAAGCAAAGAAGTATATGCTAATATGCTGATCTTCTGCAACTGGACTGTTTAGCAAGAAGTGAGGGTCAGAATTTATCTGAAGAAGACCTGCAATGGTTGAAATCCATTTTTCTTCACTTCTGCTTAGTGTGTTTATGTGCATCTGATTATTATGTATGTTCTTTTTTTCTCATTGTGCACAATAGTGTCACTGTGTAATCCTCTTTCGTATCTGTGGCAAACACGCCTGCCACAGGCCACCGAAGTGGCTTTCTTTGGGGCCCTCCAGCACAGAGACACAGGGAGAAGATGTTAAAACAGTCCACATTTATTCCATGAGGGTTTGGCAAGATGTTACAGCCAAGTGAGCAGATCTCAAACACTGTCATGACAGAGAAGCTCCTGATGTGGGTGGGGATGGCAGATTTAACCTGTGCGCAGTGATTACCTCACTACGCACAGGTGCAGCCACTCCTGTTCCTGGGTCCAATTAGCCTGGCCAATTATCTAATTATTAACCAATTATCCAATTGGCCAGGTCTAATTAGCTTGACCCAGGGCAGGTGTGGCTGCTTAAACCAGCCATCCCCACACCACATACCCCCAACGCCAAACTGAGGCCAGGGAGAATCCCTGGCCGAAGCCTACTCCCCCCACCCCCACCCCACCCCACCCCCACACTCCCAACAAAGCCAAAGACAAACAAAACAAAACACTCCAAACACGCTAAAAAATTAAATAAAAAAAGTCAGGGTGGGTGGCCCCGGAACAGTCCAGTACATGCGGTGACCCTCCTTCGGACGACCAGGCAGCCCTTCTTCCTCCTCCCTCCTGGAGCACGGGAAGTCCTGGGCTGCTCTGCTGGCTGGTGGGGGCGTCACCGGCTTGGGCTGTTCCAGGGCTGTGGTGGGGTGGCTGGGCTGGTGGGCTGGTGGACTGGCCTTGTGGTGCTGGGGACCAGGAACCCTCGTGGCTGTGGTGGCCGCCAGTCGGCTCTGCTGGCGGGCGGCTGCAGGCTTATCCCCTCATGGGCTCCGGGCAAACCAACCAGGCCAAAACAAAGAGCTAAAAACAACCAAACGGACGAGAAAGGAAGCAAAACGGCGCGGCCACCGCTCGTGCGCCGCCCGTGGCTGACCCGCCTTCCCGGCCAAGTCCAGCTCACGGCGCGACCACCTCTCGTGCACCGCCCGTCGCTGACCTGCCTCCTCGGCCAGGTGCAGCTCCTCAGCGTCCCAGCTGAGGATTGCCTCCTTCCCCTCCCTGGTCATCTTCCGCTCCCCATTTTTGGCCCGGAGGATCCGCCCGAAGCCCTGTCGGGAACACCTCAGCCGCCCCTCCTCCAGTGTGCTTCCTGGCTGGCCCTCCTGTGCCTCTTTGCTGTGCTGGAGGAGCCCCACGTTGGGCGCCACTGTGGCAAACACGCCTGCCACAGGCCACCAAAGTGGCTTTCTTTGGGGCCCTCCAGCACAGAGACACAGGGAGAAGATGTTCAGACAGTCCACATTTATTCCACGAGGGTTTGGCAAGATGGTAACAGCCAAATGAGCAGATGTAAAAACCCTGTCATGACAGAGAGCTCCCTGGTGTGGGTGGGGATGGCAGATTTAACCTGTGCGCAGTGATTACCTCACTACGCACAGGTGCAGCCACTCCTGTTCCTGGGTCCAATTAGCCTGGCCAATTATCTAATTCTTCACCAATTATCCAATTGGCCAGGTCTAATTAGCTTGACCCAGGGCAGGTGTGGCTGCTTAAACCAGCCATCCCCACACCACATACCCCCAACGCCAAACTGAGGCCAGGGAGAACCACTGGCCGAAGCCTACACCCCCACCCCCACCCCCACACTCCCAAGAAAGCAAAAGACAAACAAAAACACTCCAAACACGGTAAAAAAAAAATAATTAAAAAAAGTCAGGGTGGGTGGCCCCGGAACAGTCCAGTACATGTGGTGACCCTCCTTCGGACGACAAGGCAGCCCTTCTTCCTCCTCCCTCCTGGAGCACGGGAAGTCCTGGGCTGCTCTGCTGGCTGGTGGGGGCGTCACCGGCTTGGGCTGTTCCACGGGCTGTGGTGGGGTGGCTGGGCTGGTGGGCTGGTGGACTGGCCTTGTGGTGCTGGGGACCAGGAACCCTCGTGGCTGTGGTGGCCGCCAGTCGGCTCTGCTGGCGGGCGGCTGCAGGCTTATCCCCTCATGGACTCCGGGCAAACCAACCAGGCCAAAACAAAGAACGAAAAACAACCAAACAGACGAGAAAGGAAGCAAAACGGCGCGGCCACCGCTCGTGCGCCGCCCGTGGCTGACCCGCCTTCCCGGCCAAGTCCAGCTCACGGCGCGACCACCTCTCGTGCACCGCCCGTCGCTGACCTGCCTTCTCGGCCAGGTGCAGCTCCTCAGCATCCCAGCTGAGGATTGCTTCCTTCCCCTCCCTGGTCATCTTCCGCTCCCCATTCTTGGCCCGGAGGATCCGCCCGAAGCCCTGTCGGGAACACCTCAGCCGCCCCTCCTCCAGTGTGCTTCCTGGCTGGCCCTCCTGTGCCTCTTTGCTGTGCCGGAGGAGCCCCACGTTGGGCGCCACTGTGGCAAACACGCCTGCCACAGGCCACCGAAGTGGCTTTCTTTGGGGCCCTCCAGCACAGAGACACAGGGAGATGATGTTAAAACAGTCCACATTTATTCCATGAGGGTTTGGCAAGATGGTATAGCCAAATGAGCAGATCTCAAACACTGTCATGACAGAGAAGCTCCTGATGTGGGTGGGGATGGCAGATTTAACCTGTGCGCAGTGATTACCTCACTACGCACAGGTGCAGCCACTCCTGTTCCTGGGTCCAATTAGCCTGGCCAATTATCTAATTATTAACCAATTATCCAATTGGCCAGGTCTAATTAGCTTGACCCAGGGCAGGTGTGGCTGCTTAAACCAGCCATCCCCACACCACAGTATCTAACAACTAGATGCTATTAATAAACTCTACACTGCACTGCTTTCAGACATAAAGAAAGACCAGAAAAAAATCTAACAGTTCGCAAACGAAAGCAAAGGTCCCTGAAACGATGTATGTTCGGGAAGCAGAAATAGAAGAAGCAGTTCTAATGAGATCCTTATTTCAGCTGGTTTGATTATGGGTTCATTTTAACTAAGGTTTATAGCTAAAAATGAGAGTAACTTAATTAAAAATGTGGTCACAGTTATGTAAGTAATAATTTAAATTGACAGATTAGAATTCTTGAAATTGGTACCATTATCATAAGTTACCACAGAAACATCAATTCCAATCAACCATAATATCCTATGCTTCTGTGTCTCAGATTATACTTTACATACATATTTAACCAATGAACGTCATTCACAATTTGACATCTTCGTAGATAGCCTCTTTTTCAACATCCACCATATAGTCTTATGTGAGTGCTTGTCGGCTCCCACAATAGGCTCCAAATTTGTTGGCAAATTTGTTGGCAACCAAAGTATATGTAGTGAACATAAGAACACATCCTCACGGCCAATGGCCAATGACAAAAATCATTCACTGTATTCTTTTTTGTATTCACTGTATGTTGAAGAAGGGAATTTTGCCTGAAACGTTCCGGCAAATAAAAGATATTTATGGTGGTGTGGTCCTTATCTCATTTTTACCCAATTATGGAATACTATTTATATTTAAAAATATGTATTGATTTTGATACAGTACACACATGCAAAATGAAATAATGCTGAAGTAACATTTCATTAAAAAAATAAGGACTAGCTACAAACGTAACATACAGTGTTAAATTATTCTTACACTTTTATAAGTAGCAAAGCGGCATTAAAAGATTGCGGGCTGTAATATTGTGATAATATGTAAAATAATAAGGACCACAATCCTCAATGTCCCACAGCACACATAGAATGAGACATGGAATTTTCTTGCTTGCTATGTGGATTTCATATCAACCTGTATCCAGGTTCTCAGTAACTATTTGACCCTGAATCAAAAGCTTATCTAATATTTATAGAAATCATACTTTTGGATCAGAGTTAATGTGCAATCAGTTTGTATTGACACACAGAAAAACATAAAATCCGTCATGCTTTATGTGGTTTTTGATTGCCTTAAAAATGTACGGATGACCTTAATCCTTCTTGTAGAGTGCAGCTGACCACAGATCGAGTGGATGACCAAATCGGATTTCATGGTTGTTAACTGCAACAGGCTAATTGAAATGAAGCCTGGGCCTGTATGGGCAGAGGTTGGGGCTGTGCTCATTACAGTGCATTTATAGAAACTGAGGGCAAATGTGTTTGATCTGATGCAATCTGACTGTGTTCCAAAGAAGGCTGTGTGAATGAAAGGGTATGAGATTTTAAAATGCCAATTCACACTGAACACTGCAGCCTTCGAGACAACTCGCTGTCACAGTGCTGAACAACTTATCCCCAATAATCGGGCTCAGCAGCAAAGTCAAGGAGGTTGTGCATGTTTACTTTATGATGCTGCATAATACTGCTTATGTCTTTGAAAAAATAATAACCTAGACATTTTCATACTGCCCTTTTTAATCAGGTACCTCCATTCGGCAGGACAAAAACAGTTCAGTATCTGAGAATATATGAGAAGTGAGATCCTTGACAGCAAAGCAAACCATATAATAAGCTTTAATGAGTGCACCATTACAAGCCTTCTGTCCATTACTGCAGACAGGCAGCCATGTGCTTCTGTGTTGTTGCTGCCATATTATATTTTGGCAGTCCTTTCTAATTACAGCAAGTGAAGTAAGTAAAGTATGATAAACTGATGGTGACCAATTCAGCTGCTAATGACAAAATTAATTGTGCCATCAATAATGAAAGGGCTTTTGGCTGCACCTTTTTGCTGCATCCTGCTACTTGTTTCTACACCCAGTACCATATCTACTGTAAGACAGTGAATAATAATACCACACTGTGACAAAAAATATGATTACAGATGTCCCAGGAAATAGCAAAGACCACAGTACTACGATGATAGTTTTCTCTCAGCAAACATATTCAAAATAGAGCACATACCTAAATAATTAGGCTGCCTGGAACAACCGATACAAAATGCATTTTGGATATGAAGTCTATTTGGAAATCATTAATAATACAACATTAAAGAGGCAATGTATCCTGTATGCTATAAATCTAGTTCAATCAAAAAGGTGCATATGTCTCTATCTAGTACATATCCAATGTATTCAGCTGATTTTCAAACAAACCTTATCTGAAAGAAATCTCCAGACATGATAAAACATCCCTTATAGCTCTGATATCAGACTGTTCTTTCTTGTTCCACACTGTGGCATGTCCTCAGAGAAATACTAGTTTCCTTTGTACGTAGATATGCATCTTGCAGGCCTTTGTTCTTACAAATCAATTTATATTGCAAAGAGCAAAAATACATATCAGCCAGAAGGGAAGAATAAAAAATCGTTTACAATACTGTGCGATCTGTAAACATAGACCTACCCTTTGTGGTATGCCTGCTGTCTGCATGTTCAACAATAAATAAACAAACAATTTCTGATTATTGAAATATGACCAGTTACATATTACCTTATAAAAATTATATTGTATTGTCATATTTTGCAGAGGTAAAATTAACATTCAAAGCTTCTAGGTGTACATCTGCCAGGAGCCAAGGGCTATGGCTGTCATTACACAAATTGATGTTATATGACTTTCATTACTGCAAGCCTCGACAAGTATCTCCCACTTTCCAAGCAATTACAGCGGAGGGTCAGTCATTAGCCATTAACATCTGCCCTGGACGGCGCCAAAAAAACCTCGTCCATCAAGCATATTTCAGCACACGACATCAGCCAAAAATGCAAAGAGGAGCTACTGCTTCATGCTTGTTCAACAAAAAAAAAGAAACAGGACAGGACTGATCCACCTTCTGCCTCACAGTCAAATGAGCGAGAGAGAAAGAGAAGAGGGGAGGAAAAAACTGAATGATAAAAGAGGGAAGCAGCGGGGATGTGTGGGGAGTTTTGGGATTTAACAAGGTTACTTAGATAAGTGGGCTGTTGCTGCAGCGTGACACATTCAGCATTCAGCCCGCGTTTATAGGCCATCTCCCCCAGCGCCACAGCACAGAGCCCGGGTGCAGAGCCAGCGCTGTTTGGAGATGTGTGCAGCCCTCTACCGGCCAGCCTCCTGCAGCTTCATGCTGAAGCAGCTACGCCAGCCAAGCCAAGAGACACTACATGTCCATACTGACCCTCTGCACAGCACACCGGTCCAAGAACCACTTCCACTAATAAACTTTGAATAGCATGTACTCCGTTCACTGTGAGACTGTGCTCAGCATCATGTGCGCATACCTTTCATTTTACCTTTACTGCTTGAACATTATTAGATACATGACTGAGTGTCATACGGAGAAAGAAGAGAAACCGCGTAAAGGCAAAACTGCAAGTAAACTTCAACAAATACAATCTCTGGTTATTTCCACCTTATTATTGCACATTGACTTTTAAATTTATGCATTATGTAGTAAAGCTACTTCAATAGTTTACTGCATTTATTCTATGTCAAAACTACCACAGATGAAATTCGGTTCAATAGTCAAGTGTGATCTGAGCAATCTCTGAGAAACCTTATTCAGCTGAGCTCTCGCACCGCAGCAAAATAAATTGGGCGAAAGGATTTTAGTCAACTTAAGTGTCAGGGTTCCTATGCTTGAAAGAAACATATCCTTTGTGCTCATGGAGAACTGTGCGAATGCCATGGCTTTTAATAACCATGAATTCATTGAAATTCAAGATCTCGCTGCCTTTGTTGTCGCTGCATGTTTGAGTCTGTGTATGTGTATGTTCGTATATGTCTCTGGGTTGTGGTTACATCATGATCAGACATGCTGCAGGTTTTCTGCATTATGCTTGATGTTATGCAACAGTGAGGGAAGCCATTGGATGTTAACTTTGTGTGAGTAATTATGTCCATGGCAATGCTGTGTAGTTACCATGGCACCGACAAATACGTAGGTTGCAGATATCTTTCCAAAATTACTCTGATACTTGGATTCAGTCAACATTTGTCCTTACCTTTGAATTTGAAATAAAAGCAAGTGCTTGTATCTTCAGACAGTTTGGCAAGCAAAGGAAAAATGTTGATTGAATGCACGCCAGAATGGGATGGAATCAGTAGATACATGAATTATTTCCTTTCCTTGATATTTTGATGTAATGGAAACATATGTATACATAAAATACATGCATGCCCATCCAAGACATTTCTCTAGATTTATTACCACAGAGAGTGTTCTTTCTATGCTCGTAAATAATTAAGATTATTAATACGGCTGTCAATTGTCAATTTTTTAATCAAATTACATGATATGCTGATTAATTAATCGAATTAATCGTAATTAATCGCATATATCAATGTTTGCTTGGAAAAGTCCCCAAATGAAGATATTTCAACTCAAAAACATTACATTATTGTGGCACATCAGTAAAGCATTGAATAGAAATATCAAAAGGGGGCATTAGAAATCAATAAATTGTTTTATTTCCAATCATTTTTCCAAATACATGTCTTTTTATCATTGAACATAAGCCTATCACTTAACCTAAAATGTGGCCATAACAGTTTTTTTTATTTTTTATTATTTAACATAAGCTTACCACTTAAGCACCAATGTGGCCATAACAGTCTTTTCAGGGCTAACAGGGCTATGCATGGTAAATTGTGGTCACTCACTGACTCACTCACGGACGACCTGAGAGGGACGTTTGGTGGGACGTATGCGCAAGTGCATCTCCCAGAATCACCACTTCGAACGGCACAAGATTTTTAAGCACAGCTTTATCACCTAACGTTACTTTAGCTAACTCTAACATGTTAGCGTTTTGCCTACTTTAGTTAACCTACTTAGCACGTACCACCGATACAGATGTATGGACACACAGAGAACAATAAATACCATTACAGAATTGAGGGCATGCCATATCTAGCTTGCTATATAGTTAGCCAAATTTTACTCATGACACTTTGTACAGGTGCGCCGTGGGTCTGGATGGTTTCGTGCTTGTTAAACTATTAACATACTATTTACATGCGCAACTAACGCACCATTGCGCAACGCACGGTGTCAGATGGGTGCGTTCGTAAATTCACTCCAGTGGTGTCAGTGGCACCCTGAGTGCTCTCTTGTCGTTTAGAAATTAGCGCTGCTCTCAGAGGCTCAGAGCCACACCGACCGCTCCAGCTGAAGGGCCGGTTGAGTGTCTGAACCTCATAATGGGTGACAGTGTGGCAAAATGCGACGGTTGAGTTATTTGGCAATATAGATTACATTACATTACATTACATTACAGGCATTTGGCAGACACTCTTATCCAGAGCGACGTACAACAAAGTGTATAACCATAACCAGGAACAAGTTTGACGAAACCCCTAGAGAGAAGTACCGGTTCAAGTGCAGGGAACAACCGCATAGTTCAACTTGGACCCTGAAGGTTAAACTGAGAACGGCAACAACGCAATCTATGGAAAAAAAAATACAAGCAGTAGTTAAGACAGTTAATGCACCTAACTTACCTACGAAACAGCTGCCTAGTTACAACCCTAAGCTTACAGCCATTTACAGGGGGGTAGGGAGGGATGGGGAGAGGTGCAGCCTGAAGAGGTCAGTCTTCAGTCGTCGTTTGTAAGATAGATAGTGTTATTCAACACGCAGCAACTTACAGTAACATCGGTACATCAATTAATTAACATAAACATTAAATATTATTATATGTGTTAATTTGCGTTGTTTTTTAACATGTTATTTTATAATTAATTAATTAAAATGCATTCATTTGAGAGCCATAATTATTAATTATACAGGAATTAATTTTATCAGAAGCTGAGCAACTCTTAAGATCAGGCTGCATTAAAATATGAGATCTCCAGATCTCCAGGAGGAAATGAAATACATACTGTAGGTATCTAAGGGGGGGTAAATAATAATGTACAGTAGATATAGGCTCACACCCATAAGTATTGGTATATAAAACAAGAGCAGCATTTTATTTTAGTTTTTTTAAATTAGGGAATTTCAAGTAGAAATTTTTTAGTCCATGCTAGCTCCATTTTAGGCGCTCCATTTTAGAAGTTTTTCGACACAACTCAATCAAACAGGCCTTAAGATGGACGGGGCTCAGGCCCCCACACCCATGTTTCAAGTGCAACCCCAGTGAAATTGATTCTGGGTATATAATTAGGCTTATTATTCTAAAATCAGACAGCGGAATTAATGAAGGTATTTTGAAATTCCCAAAAGGAGCCTTGATTCTTTTCAGTCTGCAGCTTCGCAGACTAGTGGAAAGTTTCCTTTGACCTACAGGGAGATCATTAGCACAGGATAAAACCTATTGCTCTTTTCAGCCCACTAACCACACTGGAATCAGGACACAGAACACCAAAGACCGCATGCCTCTTTGTTATGAGTACAAATGCAAACCTAGTATTTACAATTTGTGCAGCCGTCAAAATACTATGTGGAGTCATTAAGGTGGGAGGACGAACTAGAAAGCCCATGGGGTTTGGGCTTTAATTACAGCATCCTATTAGAGTTCAAACTTTATTACCATTATAGTGTATTAAAATAATCACAACATACTTCATAGCATATATCTGAATTGAAAGAGAAAGTAATCAGGCCAGTTTGCCAGATGTCTTGCCAAAAGTACATGCAATGGAACATAAAGTTTAGAAATATAATGTGATTATAAAAGCATGAGGAACGATTGATTTCCTTTTATTTTCGTGTCATGCACACAAAGTGCCCAACCCTTATGGGTTTATAAGACACCAAAAATACAGTTGCAGTTGTCAAATATGTCATTACATTTCATTTCATTACAAAATTACAGATTATTATATAGCTCGGTCTTAAACAAAATATTCTGCCTTCTCTCCCAAGCTTGGCAAATAAAATCTGCTACAAAGAAAATTCCCTTCCTGAAGCACAACTCAAGTTTTTCATAATCATCCAGCTCAAAGAAGTCAACATAAATGGAGGACATTTTACTAAAAAGTACATCCCTTACGTCCTCGTAGACAGGACAGTAAAACAAAAAATGAACCTCATTCTCAATTTCACCTAGCTCACACAACAAACAAAGTCTGTCCTCCCCTGAGTGGCATTAAACCTGCCGGTCTCTAGGGCTAATGGTAATGTTCCTCTTTCTCTCTCTCTATGTGCGCATAGGGATCTTTGTCTTTTGTTTGTTATGAGGAAAGCCTCATATACAGTATACGAGTTAAGTCCATTTTAATTTATTCAATTCAGAAGGTGAATGGAAATTTAATTCAAGAATTGAAAAATGTCTGAAATGATCTATGGGTTGTTTTAATGAATGAATTGTATTCTGTGAACTTACTGACATGACATGAAATTGATCATAAGCTGACTTGTTTATCATTTATTTTCTTATTGCTTATTAATTAGGAGATGTCTGTCCTAGTTTTAAATTTAGTACTCCTATTTCTAGAAGTTTCTTCCCTCTGAAAAACTATATATAATACATAAGCTGATAGAAAGGAGTCTTCTGAGTACACTCTACAGTTGAGACTCCTCCAAATTAAGTTTTTCAGGGTACAATCTTTTTTAATCATTAATATATTAACAGGGAAGAAATGGGCAGCAGACTGGAGGACATTAAGTGGTACAACACAATGAAAGTAGAGCCCTGAATACACTCCAGAAAAGCAGACGTCTTTGTGCACATTATTGTTCTAGGCTGAGTATGTCCTCTAGTATATCTATTTATCAAAAAGAAGACAGACCAACTTTCATCATAGAATAATTTTTTATTTGTGACAAATATTGTTTTTTAAGTTCTCAAACAATATTGGCATCCATAAACTTCAATTCCTCACCAGAACAATTTAATAAAACCTTAAATTCTTAATCCAATGAGAAAAATCATTTCCTGGCATTTTATGGTCCCGCTGTATCCAAACGTAGATGATGTGTGGAGTAAATTATTTAGCACAAAAGGGACTGCAAAAAAGGAAAGTCAGCATAAACAGTTATAAGTGTCTGTTTGCAAGGAGCCCAAGGGTAAGTAAGCAAACATGGTGACAGAAGGAGCAGCTCCATTCAGCTGTGCTGGTAACAGGTGAAAAGTGTGGTAACAGTGACTGTAACAGGCACGCTCAATGTTGTTGGCTAAGTGGGTGAATACAGAATTCAAGTAATGACACATAGGCAAAACATTATGTATGTTTCAGTGCTAGTCTGCGGCATTTATACCATTACACTGCATAGCCAGTTTATTATTTTTTAATTAACTTTGACAGCAATCAGATCGCAGCAATCAGAGTTGCTGATCATTGACTATGTCACGACTTGATTAATTAAACTGATAATTATTGTCCAAATATGGTCTAAAGGTATGCTTGGGGCACCTGTAAAAGTAATGCAAATAAAAACAGCCACAAAAAACTTTGGCTATCGAGAAAGCCAAACATCACGAGAAACGTATCTAAAATAACAATTTGGCCTCACTTATGATGACTAAAAATGACTAAAATGACTAATTAAGATAGCGACAAACACTCAAAATGCTACCGTTCGTTATTGTGTTTATAGCCATTGTAATTAAATGGCAATCATTTGTAGCATTAACATGCTAGCTAACAGACCTCAAATCTCATCCATCACATGCTCAGCACACATCTGACATATTTTAATCAATGTGACCATGCTGGCTTCCTCAGAGGCCTATATGAGAAATTGAAATTAGGCAAAATTGGTAAACTTCAAAATGGAAAAATCTTACAAATCCCCAGCCCAATCAGCAATCTATATGTCTCCTGAATTTGGATTTTTCTGAAATCTAAGATCCAAGTTACTAGCAAACAGACAATAGCAAGTGAACATTATGTTCAAGTCTGCTAACTAGCAATGTCTCCTGTTCATTATGTATCGTCTTTGTGACCCTTGTCAAATCCTCTATTTTTTATGGAAGCTACAGCTCCAGTGCACTAGAGATACTTAACCTCGTGCTTATAGGTCTACCCCTCAACAGCATATTTCTCACCCGGTTGTTGACTGCAGAAAGATATTATTCTTGTATCTATATCATTTCTTGTGTCATTTTGTTTAAGAATTGCATTTGAATTGAATGTAATGATATTTTTTCTGCATTCACATAACTTTTTAATATTGTGTTATTGCTACCACAGGCCAAACCAAGGGTATTGACAGACCAAGTATTGCTTTTGACAAAAAGGGCAGCAAGGTTATTCTCTCACATTAACCAGCTCACAGGAGACATAATAGCATACACCCAGGGCTTGTAACTTCAGAACAGAGGAGTTGATCAGAACCTCTGGCCCAGGTCTACAGAATTTTATGAATAGTTTATAGATCCCTGTACAGCATGACTGAAGAAACTGAAATCTAAAATTGAAACTGAATCTAAAAAGGTGCACATTTTAAAAATCAAATGTATGTGTACCTGCTACATATTAAAGACTGTCCAAATAAGTGGTCTGTGACATGAAAGGTAGAGGTTAAATGTACTCATGACTGGTATATTTTATTATCATGCCCAGATTGGGATGGCAGGTATGTTGCGACTTGGCAGGGCATGTCCCATACCTATACTGCACCCAGTCTGGTTTCCTAAAGAAATAACCATAATGACCACAAACTCTCATCCCCTAAGAACATTAACTTCTGTACCTTCTGACCTCATGTAAACACACGAAATTCAGGTGCAACTTCACACGTCCATACTATAAAGCCCTTCTTTTTTCCTGCCGATTGCATCACCACAAATGCTACAGTCCCACAGTCAATAATTATCCCCATTGGGCATTTAGCTTCATCTACATATAACAACATCTGATTAAAGTCATCTGATGGAAGTAGCCAGCTGACCATTACCAAATTATGACACTGCAGTCCCTGCTTAGAAACGTTTTCCATATACCACTTTCTCCGACATCTACTGTCGATATTGTCTGCAACAACATATCTGAAAGCAGGAAAAACTTTAGCTACAAGTAACGAAGCTTCTTCTGGAAGTGTTGTTGGGGAACTTGCAAACTAGACACATAAGCCAAAACATCTGGAGGGAGGTAGGGTGTTATTTTTATTCCATTTTCCAAGCCCAAGACTAAGAAGTGTTTGTTGTGAATGAAACTTGTGGACGATAGGGCTGTCAAAAAATATTCGAAGTTCGAAAAATATTCGAAAATCTTTTTTTTTTTAAGTTTGAACCTAAATTTGAGCATTCAAATATTAGTTTTGGATCCCGCGTTTTGTAATTAACATGAATATACAGGCTTTAATTTCATACGGCGAATCATGTTCATGCACGCAAAGTTCATTTCCTGTGCTAACATTGCTTCCTCTGTCAACTAAAAACGTTCTGCCCTGGACCCAGAGCAAGTGGATCGTCTGGTTTTCCTTGCCAATAACCTCCGGTGATACTTTCAGCTCCATGGACACTTAACGTTACTGGTCAGCTAGCCTCGCGAGCCAGCCTCTTCTTTCACTTCGTTCAACAGATCTGGTCAGCTAACAATTTAGGCTTAATAATGTTCCCATGGCAGACTATGTTTCCTTTCTGTTCTGAAGATTTTGATAAAATTGGATGATGAAAGAAGTTAAACAAACTAAAGAGAGTAAGTAATTTATGTTTTTTTGGCAACAAATATTGGCCGTTTGAATAGTTTTTGTGTTAACAAATAAACAGGGATTTCCTATAAACAATCATTCCCCTATTATTGTGATTAATAAATGCCGAGTTGTGGCAAATTACATCAACAAGAAAGTGCTTTATTCATTTGCGCATTAGGCTATAGAAACTGCAGGGGGCTCATTTATAAAACGAACTTGCGTGCATGCGTCAAGTGAAGACCTGACGTAGAGCCACAACCGTTTCCACGGTAAAATCGAGTCATGTTGAAATGATATAAATCACTACTTTGACGTGATTTTCTACGTACGCGCCACACAGTTGATCTAAAATATGTTTTATAAATGAGGCCCCAGATGTAGTAACCTAGTATGAAAGTTCAACAATGTCCTCTATTCCACTGCCCGCTTGTGGAAAATAACGTGCAGGCCAGTTTAGAGGGAGTGTCACGTGCATATTGCGCCCGACAATAAGCAGCTTAGTTTTGTGAATTATATGCAAATGATATTCGAATATATTCAAACTCTAACTAATTACAAAAGCAATATTCGAACTCAATTTCATGGCACTTTTGACAGCCTTAGTGGACGATCACACTCGCAGATGAATGCCAATACCTTAATCTAGACAAGCACACATACATTTTCTTGAAGGTAAGCTATAATTCTGCTTATTAATAACATCAGATAACATATCTAGTCTATTACCAAATTAACTGAGTGATTAAATCAAATCAAATCAAAGTTTCCTTGTCAAATGCACAGTTAACAATGCAGCAAATAGGCTGTTTAATGTTAGCCTCGAGCCTCTGTGTATGCGAAGTGAAAACACGGCAAAACAATGGAAGAAGTAATACACTAAAATAAGAAAAGATGAGATAGATAAGAAAGTAAGTAAAATAGAGCTTTCAGAATATGTATATAATGTACTTAATTGGGCTATGTAGGTTCAATATCTCACAGCATAAATGGGGCATAGTCCTACAAGTAGTGAGAGACGTTAGGTCAAACTTTAGGTCAAACATGGACTACTTAGATCCTTTTTTGGACAAACCTTGCCGTGGTATTGTTATTCCAACAGACTCACTACCTGCATCGTTGAGCTCCCTCTGAAGATAGCATCCTACCAGAAAAAGAACCTCAAAAGGCAACGAATCTAGGACGCACCTTGAAGGCAGAATTTCCTGCTTATAGGTTTGGAATCTCAAAGCTCTTTGCTCTCTGCATGTTAGCCCATCCTAAAACCACTCCTGCAGTAATGATTTATAAATCCCTACATCTGCTGGTACATTATTCACTTGACCACATGGTGCTCAGTGAGAGATTCATTAAACTGCCATCACCTGGTTCATCTGTTTCTTTCTCACCTCCCTGTCACTCTCCACGGGACTTCTCCTTGTTTTACTCCTGATAGAAAAAGAACAATTCACAGCTCTCTATGCTTGTGTTGTTCTCCTGTGTCTTGTGTTCACACCCCTAATGTTCACAATATCTCCTCAATGTTCCCATTCAGACTCACAACGGTGTTTCTCTACCTTTTATTTAGCAGTCTCTCTCTAAACACTTGCTGACACATGCAAAATATTCATTTTATAACAAGTTGTAACAGTCAGCTTCAGTGCAATACTTCAAATAATCTCATTGAATGGTACTGTTGTAACGTAATTCAAAATATGCTAAGCAAAAAAACTAATTTGCCACAACTGTTTGAATACTTTTGGATTTAACGGTATATGCATAGTAAAATGTCCAGTGTTAATTCAACTCTGACAGTGTTAATTTAACCCTAGTCCAGAATGTGATCAAATGTTATCTGTTATAGCTCAATTAACATGGGGCATTTAATTGTGTGGTCACAACAGTTGAAGCTTCTTAGTGTGCTTCTTTGGGTCATATTGGAAGTCACCATTATACTCAGTGGTGTAACAGCTCTCTCTCTCTCTCTCTCTCTCGCAATTTATCAACCTTAAATTGATCATTCACATTTAAAGTGCCAATTCAAGTGAATACTCATTTAAATGTTATTTATTTTGTGCTATTTTCTTACTGTGTACTATCAGTGAGAATCACAATATGCCAAGACATCACTGTAGAAACCAATTATTCTTGTTTTGACTTTACAAATAGCCAGAGAAGCTGTTTTCTTGTCTTGCCTGCATGATCCTCATGCCTGCTGTTTATTTTATAAACTATTTAATAAACTGTTCAGTAGCCTGAAAAATAATGAACCAAAACATATTCAGGAATGTAAAAGGAAATGTAATCTCTCTAAAGGTCAGAGAAATACGCTGGCATGCCTAGGACTCTCTGGACTATTGGCCAATCAGAAGCCACACTGCACTGAGATAATGGTCTTCTCCTGTAACCTGGAGAAATGTCCTCTCTGCAATGGTCTGATTATGTCTGGTATTTGCTGCCAGCTAGTTAGAACATTAGCGCATTCATTCATTGCAGTCTTCCATCCATTAGGCTTCTTGAAGCTTTCCCTGAGTAGTACAGTACCAGTGAATGGCACTGCACTCAGATATGTTGAAGCCGCTTTTGTGTTGAGACCTTTTATGATTGTATCCAATGCCTGAAGGTCTTTCTCCAATACAGATTCCATTACAGTTCTACACCAAGATAGGCTACTTCTCAGAAAAAATGTATTTCTCTATTTGCAATATGTGGGTCAAACTTATGGCTTCAAATACTCCCCTGGGTAGTTGAGGGAATTAAGTCATTTTTAATTATTCAGGTTAATTATTCTGTGGCCTAAATGATGCATCATATTTAACTTTTTTTATGTGTGTGTCTTAATCTTGGGTGTATTTCCATTTTGCCATTACAGTGGCATAGCCAAGGTAAGCTTTTTTTGTTTTTCCCTGAAAAAAAACAGTTCAAGCCCAGTCCAAGAAGATCATAAATGCATTAGGTACTTTTGGTCACTGTCGTCAGTCTTTGTTGCTAGCTCAACAAACTGTTTGTAATGCAGTCATAGTTAACTAGAGACTTTCAGTGTGGTCACTGTTTGCATACCTAGTTCTCATCATCTCAATTATCTGATTGTAAGGTAATGTCAGAATTCATGCAGTAAATTCAAAAATAAATTCAACTCAATAATTAACATCACTGTATCACTTTCCTAGATACAATGTCTTTTAAAATACATAATGTATATGTTTCAGAGACTTTTCAAACACATCCAACTCAGGTTTTCTTTTTAGTTATGAGTCTTTAATACAATATCCATTAGTTACACAGCCTCCAGATATAATAAGATGAATGTTTTAATTATGGAATTATACAGTTTCAGTAAATTTATAATTACTTTTAAAGGGCAGAAGAAATCATATTTAAAAAAGTCTTTGCAACATGGGATCACAATCTTGGAAAATCGTTAGGGAATGTGGCCCAGTTCTTTCTTATTTGATAATACTTGACTGAACATTACTGAAAGAAAGGACCACAGAAACAGTATTACCTAAAGGCCCAATGAATCCATGACACTGTGTGGGGTTTTCTGTCATTATCTTGGCATTCATAAAAATCCATAAAATAGGAGATACCTTCAATATTATCAACCATTTGTTTGAGCATAAACAATGGGAAGATTTGACTTTAATTCACACCAAAAGTCTGCATATGATTAGTCCATTCATAGCCAATTCATGACATACGGTACACTGCCACATTGACTGTAACTGTAGTGTCCTCTGCACATGAGATATACTGCAGTAACAGAAGGCTGTTGTGAATACACTCCTAAAAGATTAAACTGTTCTGTGTACTGCAAGCCACTTCCTGTGGATTACTATCAATTATGAAAAGGCTAATTCTACAGAGCATTCTGATTCTCTATAACCTGCCTCTTTTTCCTCTCACTGGGATTGCATGTTTATTTTATTAGAGATTTAACATGTTCAGATAGAAAGAATTGAATTAGAATTGAATCTTATTTTCATAAAGCAGCAAGACACAGAACAAATACATAGAATCAAAATGTGAACCAGGTCTCTATACAGAGAGGGAAAATCATGTCCAGAATCAAACTGGAAAAAATAAATATTTTAAATATAATTCTATTCGCTGGGGACTACAGGCCTTGAAGGGAAGAATAAAATCACTGCTTTCAGAGACTTTGACTATTTTTTTTTCTTTTTTTAGGGTGGCACAGGAATGCCTGGGCTGTCAGAAGACCCTGGTGGGGACTAATGGACACGCTCTTCTCATGAGGCTGGCCCTGAAAAGCACTGAGACAGCTAGAAAAATGAAAACAAATTCACTCGGTGTTCCACATCCTGGCAACTTTGATGGCCACTCTGTGTAGCGATAAAAGGAAATTTCCGCCCACCAGCCATATGATAGTTCATAGATACCCGCGACATCCACCCCAGGTTCCCGTAAACCATAGAGCGTGAACCTCTGCACGCGTTACGCTCTCCCAGTGAAACTCCAGGCTGTCAGGTGAAAAGAAGCGACTGGTGACTCTACATGTATCGGAGGAGGCATGTGGCAGTCCACACCCTCCCCAGACCGACAGGGGATAGCGCATCAACCAGGACTGTGGCTGGTCCACACGGGGAATTGGTATAAAGACTAAAATTGGAAAGAAAATGGGGGGGAAATGGCAACAACAAAAGAAAAGTGGGGTGTAAGGTGGAAGCCCAGAGGTACCGTTGCCAAGATGTTTCATAGATGCAGGGCATATGGCCTCTACAGAGCAGTTGGGCTCAGCCCTTCACATTGTCATATTCACCTTCACATCCACACAGAATTGCAAATTGCACTCGTGCCTTTAATTCACATTAATATAGCCACCATTCAGTTAAGACCATACTATCGTATTTAGGTGCCTGGATGAACTTAGAGTAGGAGCTTATTGGAAACATGACAGGTTGCTCTGTTATTCTATACCATGTGAATACACACAAAATACATACTATTTGAACAGACCAAATACTATAACCTGTAAAAATAGCACAAGGTGTGGCAGGTACTGTCCCTCACTCTGTGGTTCAAAACAGAAGCACAATAATATCCAAGATGTGCTGTACTATGGATTCAGAGGAAAATAAACAGTGGTAGAAGCCTATAGAGGGTATGCACATGACGTCACAGTAAGTGGAAGTCACTGCGGTTACACCCACTGAGTCGCAGAAAGACTACTGAGTGGCAGCGTTAGCATTCAGTTTGAATGCCGCAAAAACACAAAAAACACATCTAAAATGGGAAAGAGTTGTTGTGCGATTGACTGTACAAATAGATTCAACTAGAAATCAGAGCTCTCTTTTTACAGACTGCCGAAAGCTAAAGAAAATGGATCGCTGCAATTTGTGGAAACAACTGGAATCCAGGCACCGAAACGTGGATTTGCGGTTGTCATTTTGTGTCAGGTATGTTGGATTTTTGGTTAAATTCATACCTTAAGTTATGTACTGTATTGACTACTCATCAATTAAATATTTAGCATTTTTCATTTATATTCTGTGTAACTGTAAAGTTTTTGTCAGCATTTATTTAAAAACATCCATGATGATGAGCCTTGTGTTCTACCAACAAAGGGGGGGATGGTTAGATAGTATTAGCTAGCCAAGCATATAAATTATTAAGGTATGATTTTACCCAAAATCCAACATACCTGACACAAAATAACAACCGCAAATCCACGTTTCGATGCCTGGATTTGAGTTGCGATGCATTTGCTTCTCTTTTCTTTAGCTTTCAGCAGTCTATAAAAAGATAGCTCCAATTTCTTGTTGAATGTCCATGGACCACTGGTTCTTTGGTAAGTTGTAAGGATCACTGTCGAGTCCAACTGCCTTTAATTTAAGCAGATAATCGTTTGTTTTACTCCCGGTTTTGCAGTTTCCTCTACTAAAAGCAGCCATGTCGCAGCATGTTTTGCCACTCAGTCCTGACTGAGGGGGCGTATTCCGGTGGGAAAGTGACGTCAATGCATACCCTCTATACCCTTCTTGCTCTGTTCCATGATGTAGGTACATACAGTGAAGTTGGGTTTGGATGTGGGGTTGTTTGAGCTGGCTGAGTGAGAAAACAGGCTCTGGTCATGACACTGTGGTAACACAAGAGCTGCAGCTGACAGCTGTGAGTTCATAGTAGAGTACCTTCTGTGACCCCCAAGACAAAGGCCCTGGTGCCAGATCAACCTCGATCAAGTAGACCTGCCAAAGGAACACTAACCTCCGACGGGCCATGCTTGACAGTGCATGCGTGCAACTGTGCTCAGGGATGAAACAGGCATACGTGTAGAGCAAGATGACAAGAGGACTTAAATTAATCCTGTTCCCAGAAAAGTATAACTGAATTTTATATTAATAAAACATTTTTAATGTATTTATATTGTTGATATTTTTTTTCTACAGAATGAAGGATTTGTGAAGCAAATATTCTTGACCAATGAACCTGTCCAATAGTCTGAATAGTGAAACACTCAGCTAGATAGAAAATTCCCAAATGACATCTTTTTAACCAGGATCTTTCTTATTCATCAAAGAGTCAAGCATGTACAGTTCTTTGGGCTGCCAAGACTTCTTTGAGCTTGCACACAGCTCTAAAAATACTGACCAGTTGGAAAACGTCACTTTTATCATTGCCCTTTCCTCGAGACAGCCACAGACACAGCCGACATGGTTCCTGAATTTCCTAATGGTATTTTGCCCCAAGATAAAACAGTTGCATTATGGGGGTGGGGAGGCAGGGAGAATAATAATGACGAGAGGAAAAAACTCTTCAGTAATATAAATGGTGCCTGTGCTGTTGTCAGCAGAGCCAAAGAAAGGCCCTCCATTATCCTGCCAGGATGCTTGAGACCACGGTTTTCAATGACTAGTCACAGAACTCTTTGTGATCCCAGTTCACCCTCAGAAGTACAGGCTTTATATAAAATACAAGTTGAAAAAAAAAAATCTGTATCTAAAATGTTACTGTATAAATTGTTTAAGAAGTGCATTCAGTCTATTGGAACCATCTGCTTGATGCAGCGAGCACAATGTTGTAATGTCTGGGCTATGATGGAAAGCTGGCTGCTTCTGAGCATATTAATATTGATTTAGGAGTTTTTATTTAACAATAATCATGTTTTTCACTTACAACATGAAATGGCATATTTCTTAATTTCCCCAAAGTAATCTGCCTGCCCTTCAAAGTCAGTATTATCAATAAATAATGTTTGACCCAGGAAAGGGCAAAACTGTTATTAGACTTTGACATTGCCCATACTACAAAGAGTTACTCAGATGGCTGTAACCCTAAACAATTGTGTAAGGTTTAATTATATTTATTAACAGTGAACTGTGCCACACAGAACACAATTGCAATCTGTCTGCAGTTTGTTTATCATTTAAAGGATGAACCATTGATCCAAGGTTCAATATGTGGCTTATGGGAGAAGCGCAAGAGAAATCCAGGGAGGCAGCGCTCCAAAGGTTATTAATCTTCGCAGCAAACAGATGCACATAATTGGTATACTGAGAATGTATGGGAGAAAGGGAAGAAAGCCATTTTGGTAAACAGTGAACAAATCTACACTGTAATCGATGTGCATTTCCAAGGCTGGCTTGTTGTTGTCCCTGGAAGAGTCAATGAGCAAGAAGCAGTAGTAATTCAAACACAAAGATGACCGAAGGCAGACATAAAAAGCAGAAACCCAACTGACTTAATTGCTGTAAGATGCCTTAAAAGGTCATTATGGCCATCCAATGTCTTTTTATAGCAAACGTGATCAATTGAACATACACTTAACCTGTTCTTCTCTTCCCATAAGTAAATGCCAAACAGCAACAACAGGATCTGCCATTTTGTGAACATGCAGATCAATTCAGGCAATGTAGTTTTATTGACAAGACAGTCAGTTACCTCTTCTGGTTATCACAGTACATTGCCGACTGGATCGGTACACCTAAATGTAAATGCCAATCAGATTCATACCAATCAGATTCATTTGACTGCAGAATAATATGGAAATGTTCACTACAGTCTGTTTGCAGTAAGGGATCATGGCAGATGATGCAAAAGCCAAATGGTTGATTAAACCAGAAAGGTAAGGCAGGTGAGGCTTTTTGAGAGGCAATACTTCACCCCAAATTTCATAATGATATTATATTGCAAGCATCCCCTTAAAGATGCAAAGAGTTAACGTAGAGAGTGAATGCAGTGAGTCACTGAATGACTTTTGGTCCTATATTGCACCTCTTATCCCACTCAGTGCTCTCTCTGTGTCAACTCTGCAATGCCATACTGCTATTATTGCTCACCATCTGCTTTATTTATACATCAATCTGCCCACACAGCATTGGGAGTATGATGAGTGACTCGCAGCTAAGAAGGCACCATCTCAGAAAAACTTACCTCATGTTACTATTTTATTTTAAAAATGCATATCTCCTCAATGGGTTCAAATTACTCAGGATGGACGGTACAATGAATGCTCGCAATGAATCAACTGCCTCCAAAATATTGCTTTTATACTGCTTCATCAGGCTGTTTAATTCAACTTTTAACAGCAGATAATTTAAATAATTTATTTAAACTGAAAATTACGAGTCTAAATGTGTTAAAATGATTGCAACAGGAAAGGGAATTTGCAGTAAATGTGTTGTTGCTCCTTTCAGAACTCAGAACTAATCCTAAAATACTACAAATCTGGAAAAAAGATTTGAAAAATTCAGGAACATGAAAATTTAAAAACTTATAAACACATATTCTCATACCGACTCTATTGAAGGATTATGCAGCATAATAATGGTATTGAATTTTTAAACATATTCACTTAAATTAGACAGTGCATTTCACTGTGTTCTAATTAGAGCACACAATGCAAAAAATGTTGGAGATTTACCAAACTGACAATTACTTCAAAGATTTTCAGATGACACTCAGCAGAATAAATACTATGAAATAGTAATATCATCAGAATGATACAATTTTCACATAAAATAATCTTCTGGGAAGAGATAAATCCAGTAGAAACTCAGACATCTGAAATTCAGAGATTGTGGTTGCAGTCAGAACCACCAATCACACAGTTTTATGGTGCTCTAAAATGTTAAAAAAGTGTTTAATTTCTATGAATAGAAATTATTTATAAATGAATAACCCATTTATAAATATATATATACAGTAAAATGTCCAGTGTTAATTCAACTTTAACATTTTTTAACAACTCTACACTTGTGCCAAGTATTCACTCACCATTGCTAGCAGTATAACAAAAAATTAGTCTAAAAAATTATATTTTTTTCATCAGATTTTCAAATTTTGCAATGACCGTCTATTTAACATTGTCAATTATATGTTTTAATGTATTTTCAATTCAGCTCTCATAAATTTTAGTGTTCATTTACTCAGGGCATGCAATTCAGCAATTCTAGCCTGCAAACAAATTCCCCACATTCTCTGATTGCACCATCCATTTCTTTGATAGGCTTCATAGCCCCAAGCCACAACAGTAGCATCAGGCTAAATAACTACACAGCCCTTGTGAGTACTGCAAAATCAGAGGAGCACCAGTTTCCTGGACATCAACTTCCTCTGCGCATTATGGTTTTATTCCATTTGAGTTTATGCCAAGTAGTGAATATCATGTTGTAGTATAACATAAGCTAACAAGTGACAGGAAAGCAGAAGGTGTAAAACTGGCATGTAAGAAACACAAAAACAGGCTCAGAACAAAAACTGATAAATAAATGTACTCAGCAAAATCAGTGACGCTTGGGATTGTTCACAATTTATGAAATTCAGGACTTTGTTCAGTGGCTTTACTTTAGAAATAGTTTTTTTGGGTCTGAGTAACTTTTTTCCCCACCTGTGTGAAATGTCCCTATTTAAGCTCATGGTATGTTCAGCCTTAGACAGGACAGCAACAACAATAACTTTCTTTTAGCCTCCTGAGAGCACTGACCTAACTGTGAAGCCCTCCCTAGCTTCCCAGCTCCACTCCCTCGTTTGTCAAAGCTGACCCTGAAAATAGCAGATGTTTTCTCATTTATCTTCCCTACCTTTAGACCTATTTTTACAAAGTGTCTGCAGATTAAAAAAGATCCCCATAAAAGAAGTAGAACAAGAACTGGTTTACACTATAGATGAGTGACTATGGGCAAGGGGACACAGACACCACAGAATACACATGCTAAATAAGGGCTGCCACAGCAGCAGCTTCCATGTATTAATTACAGCTGAATTATAGTTACCATTCATTATTAGTCAGTAGCAGCATTTCCTACATGTTTCATTATTTAGACAATACAATTCTGAGTAATGTCATGCATAATATTCCTTAACACTATATAAATACACTCATTTAAATTTGACTCAGGTATGAAACTGAAAATGCACACTGAGCGGAGTATGCGGAGTACATTTAGCATAACAAATCAACAAACTGCAAAATATTACGTAGCAACTTGAAAATTCATTATTTTCTAAGACCCCTAAAGTGATTCCACACAATAATATTTTGAATTCAATACAAATTTAATTAAATGACTGAATAACTATTGAAACCATTCACACCAAAGTCTAATTACACCAGTCAAAAGAAAAGCTCCAAAGTTAGAAATGAAGAAATGCCAATGGCTTTCACTGTTGAGTATCAATGTGAGACATTTGAAAAGAGCATTTCTGAATTGTGGAATTACTACAGTATTTCTGTGATTAGACAAGGCTTCTTATAGTGTGACTTAGTTTGTGTATACTTATAAAAACTTTAAGTTGTGTAGAGTCTAAAGAAAGCATCAAATTATAATGCAATCATAGTAAGATTTTTTTGTGAGTAGACCACCAAAGTTGTTTTCTTTATAATGACCACACTGTAATGGTAACACCCAGTACAAACTGACCAAAATGTAAAGTCTATATTGTGGAACTCTGCTATAAAATTCAAGGAGCAAAAACTGTCTTCTAACATCATCAACTTCTAACATGCAGGGCATATCAGCAACTGTCAATCAACTTCTAAAATAGACAGATTTCCTCTCTGACCTGCTGCTTCTGTTGCTGGAGCTCACAGTGACATAGCTGACCCCTGACAACGCCTCCTCCCCAGCTGCTCTGGCTTTTTCGTATGCCCTGAGGCATGAAACTTACCTGTCAGCTGCTCTTTCACTTTTGGATGTTGTCAAGCCTACAGTAATGCAACAACCTGCTGTCTGACATGTTCTCAATTAAAATTTTTACTGTTTAACATTTTACATTTTCAGTTTAAATTATTTTACTAAATCAGTCATCAGGCAACCAACAATTTCAAACAATGCCCCATTTTTAGTCAGCCTTAATGACTGAGTTTACTTATCTCTGAAATGGAAATGATGCTCAAAACATTTTCTAACTATTTCAATCTAGTATGATAGTTAGAAAACTGAAAACCAAATGAAGATGAAATTGTCTGCTGTCACTCACAGTACACACACAACTGTTTCTGCTGGAACAATGCCAACGATTTGGTCCTCAACATAAATATTAAACAGACCAATGTGATGAAGTGCCTTCACACAAGTTGCCAGAACAGCTTCAATGTGCCTTGATTCTACAAATATTTTCAGAACTCCACTGGAGGGATGGAAGACCATTCTTCCAAAAGATATTTCC
The DNA here is from genome assembly GCF_018555375.3 of Anguilla rostrata. Lineage (NCBI taxonomy): Eukaryota > Metazoa > Chordata > Actinopteri > Anguilliformes > Anguillidae > Anguilla > Anguilla rostrata. Next base: position 47,637,009 of record NC_057934.1, on the reverse strand, counting down.
TCATTTGGTATTTTGATGATGGTGGTGGAGAGCACTGTCTAACACGTCGGTCCAAAATCTCCCATAGGTGTTCAACTGGGTTGAAGATGACTGCGAAGGCCATACCATGTGATTCACATCGTTTCCATACTCATCAAACCATTCAGTGACCCCTCGTACCCTGTGGATGGGGGCATTGTCACCCTGGAAGAAACCACTCCCATCAGGATAAAATTGTTGATTAGGTGATTACTCAGAATAAATTTGTATTGATTTGCAGTGACCCTTCCCTCTAAGAGGACAGGTGGACCCAAACGCCAGGAAAATGCCACGGCATAGCAGAGCCACCGGACCCCCTCACTGCAGGGGTCAAGCATTCAGGCCTGCACCATTCTCGTGGTGTACGCCACACATGCACTTGCCCACTTGTCAAGAAAATGGTGAAGGATGACTCATCTGACACATAATTTTTTCCCACATCTCTGTGGGCCAGTGCTTATGGTTTATGCACCACCAAAATCTCAAATGTACATTCTTCTTTGTAATGAGAGGTTTATGCACTGCAACCCTACTACAGTATCCCTCTATATGTCGTTGTCGACGGACTGTTCTTCCTGTCACAGTCTGATCACAATCTGCATTGACAGTCACCTGAGGAAGAGTTGCTCTTCTGTTTTTCCTTACATATCGCATTAATGAACAAGAAGCACAGTTTGACCACAATTTCCAATCCTATTTACTGATGTCTTTCCCATGGATCTAAATGCAGATGTCACTTTATTCACTGTTCCTATTGAAACACTAGCCAGTTGTCTTTGTGACTGAAGCTCCTGCCATCCACGCCCCAATAATGAACCCCCTTTCAAAGTCAGTTAAGTCTTTCCCTCTTGCCATCTTGATCCAAAATTGAGGTCAACTGGGTCTGCTCAACATTTTTACACATGCCACAGAGAATGATATGATGCTAATTGCTTAATTGTAACTTGCAGTACATCTGTATGGAAGCATCTGCATTCGTTATTTCTCCACATGTTTATTGAGCACTGAGTCCTCACAGCAAGATGGTCCTGGGTTCAAATCCAGGCCTGGACCTGTCTGTGTGGAGTTTGCATGTCCTCCCCGTGTCTGTGTGGGATTCCTTCGGGTAATCCAGTATCTTCCCACAGTCAAAAGACATGCAGGTAGGTTAATTGAAGATTCTAAATTGCCCATGGGTATGAGTGTGTGAATGAGAGTGAATGGTGTGTGTGCCCTGCAATAAATTTGTGACCCGTCCAAGGTGTATTCCTGCCTCCCACCCAATGCACGCTGGGATAGACTCCAGCACCCCCCGTGACCCTGACCAGGATAAGCAGGTGCAGATAATGGATGGATGGATAAATAAGCTATATTAACAAGGTTACATAATTTTTCTTTGATATAGGCTGATTTGTAATTGTTTTGATACTTCCCAAAAACCCTGCTGATGCCATCATATTATAGAATATATGTAGCAGATTAAAGTAATTATAGAAGAGCTTAACATAAAATGGAAATAAAAATATACAGTATATTGTTCTTTTTTGCCTTTTTGTAACATATATTTTTTTGTGTAGGACCAATATTGAATGTTGCTATTTAGCAGCCAAGTATTGTCATGCTCAGAAGCTCTTCTTTTCACAAAAACATTTTGATAGCATTTAACCACACTGAGTTAAGTGACAGTTATCACGTGACCTGCTGATCAGTTTAATAATTTCAACTCACATGCAAATCATTTTTGTTGAGCACTACAGCATCTTCAAAATTGGATGTTGCCTAGAGTACCACCCAGAGACATGGCGTGAATTTCTTTCCTAATTGCATCCTGCTTTTGTTAGCAATTAACTTTTTTTCATGATCCACCAGGTCTTCGTACATAATATAAATGTGAGACTAATAACATGCAGTACACAAATGGGATAGATATGCAATTTGTCGGCCTCCTCCACTTTCTGTGTTTTAGCATACTCCAGTGCTTTCAACACAAAATTGCACAACTACGGCAAAAAGGAATTTCAATAATCACAATTGTATTCTACATTTTTTCATTTTTTTAAAGAGGCAAACGGGAAGAGAAATATTCCCTTTTCCCCTTAGAAACAGAAATACTGTGGATTGTTACAAATGATATGCCTCAATAGTAGAATTTCTTGCAGTGTGCCATCATTTCAATCTTTCAAAGAAAATATGAAATAGCTCCTCATGTGAAACTACAGTTAGACAGATTCATCAACAAAAACTGAAATATTGTCAGGCGCTTTTGGCATCTCTTCCAAAAAATATAACCACAGTAAGTAATTCTAATATATTTAGGTCGACATAATAGCTGATTCCATATGTATTTCCACAGACTGTGGAGAGTATTATTTGATCTACTAAGAAACAGCTTGTGGATCAAGTCATGTTTCAATATACATTATTCAATGTAACAGATGCTCAAGACATATAATGTATAGAAAAGTTACTAAACACGGGTATTAACAGCAAGCTATTGGTGATTGATAGTGATTGTGACTTTACACTAGCTTTAGGATTAGACTATGGCAAAAAGACATTTCAGTTCTAATTTTTAAAAAACTACACAGGCCTGAGAATCACACAGCACAGTTGTCATGTCATCTGATACATAGAGGGCACAATACCCTACAGATCACTAATTTCAATCTTGAAAGAAACCAAATAAATCTCCTCAGGCCGACACTGCACTGAAATATAATTGACTAAAAGTGTTTTAGAATTATTTTTATTAAGAGCCTGTCAATGCACTGTGAGATTTAAAGCTAAAACCAATTAGACTCTTCCTACTGAAAATGGGGCTCAGAGGGCTCAGAATCTGAGAGAGACTGGAGAGACAGCTGAGCAATGAGGCACCATGACTAAAGCATATACCAATTTAGCTGCTTCTGTCATATTTCTGATATCAGACATTGAGCAAAAGAGACTTCCAAGTAAATCTATTGTAATGAACATGTAGCTACTTAAATGGCATGCTGCAGCACATAAAATGTGCAAGCATTACTTCACTGTTATGCGGTAAAAATGGCTCACAAGGTATGTAATGTAACGGAAATATTGAGTGAAAAAGCCTTGAAAAAATCTGAGTAAGTGTACGGTATTTTTGTAACCCTACTGAATACACCGTATACTACACCATGTCAGTTTATGAACAGTACAGCGAGTGACCGACTAAATGGAAAATGGACTGCATTTATATAGCGCTTTTATCCAAAGCGCTTTACAATTGATGCCTCTCATTCACCCATTCACACACACGCACTCACTCACATGCCAACGGTGAAAGGCTGCCATGCAATGTACCAATCAGCTCATTGGGAGCAATTAGTGGTTAGGTGTCTTGCTCAGGGACACGCACAGGGCGGGGGATCGAACCGGCAACCCTCCGACTGCCAGACAACCGCTCTTACCTCCTGAGCTATGTCGCCCCTAATGAACTACTAATGAACTGCTGCTAAAGTACATAATAGGCTTCCCTCCTCCAAATGACACATATCATTTCTGTCCATTTTTGAAGCCACTTCCAATTATTATAACAATACAGCAAGTATTTTTACTCAAGTGTCCAAGATATCATGTAGAATATTAGTCAATTCATATCAAAAGCTGAAGGATGTCCATCCATCATCTATACCCACTCATCCTGGCCAGGGTCTGGAGTCTATCCCAGCCTTGCATTGGGCAAGAAGCAGGAATACTACCTGCATGTCTTTGGACTGTGGGAGGAAACCCACACAGACACGAGGAGAACTTGAAAACTCTTAGCTTCAAACCCAGAACCTTCTTTCTGTGAGGCAACACCCACTGCACCACCATGCTGCCCGCTGAAGGACATAATTCTGTCTTACTCTTTTGTTAAGTGTCCTCAAGAAGTCTGTGGCATGGACTGAAATATCTTTAGTCCACATCACAATTTTTCTATTTAATAAAACAGAACAAAAAACAAAATAATCCTTAGCAATTACCTCATTATCTCACAGGTTTTGAGGTATGCAGTTTGATGGTGGCACATAAATGACTGAAATTTTGCCGATTTCTAGTGGTATTTTCTTACTATGTGAAATGAATTTTGTAAGTGTCCTTGGCCAAAAGCATCTGCCAAATCAATAAAAATGGCAAAAGTAGTTCTCTTCAAATAAATGTGCTGTCAAAGACACTGAACTTGATACCAAAACCTGAGAGCTAGATGTTACATTACATTACATTACAGGCATTTAGCAGGCTTTTTTTTTTTACACAGCATGTACATCATATCCATCTATCCATTTATACAGCTGGATATATACTGAAGCAACACAGGTTAAGTGCCTTGGTCAAGGGTACAACGGCAGTGCCCTATACCAGGGAATCAAACCTGTGACCTTTCGGTTACAAGACACTAACACGTTATACTACACAGTCCCATATAAACCTATGTTATCAGTTATCAGCATAGTTGGTACATATAACTACAGATAAATATAGATTTGTATAGATATCTTTAAAGGAATGTGATGTTTCACTGAGATTAAATATGTTGAAGATCATGATAAGCCACCAGGATGTTTAAAAAAATGTACGGTTGCATTCTACGACTGAACAAGATTCACCTGTGCCATAGAGCCATCGAAAACACTGGATTGTTTCCGATATATAAATGAAACCAGCCGCCGAATCACTGCCTTTCATTTTTAGTTCCTTGCACCACATTACTCTCATTACTGCTTTGGAACCTAATCAAGGTCGTTAAAAAGTCCATTTAAACCTGAACAATGCAAGAGATAAAAGCAAATAACATCATGTTAAATCAAGCAATGCTGTCTGCCTTATTTGTCCTGAGGGGATGCAAAAAGATCTGTTGTGCTGTTCCAATTTGAATCATCCATTTTTTCATATTTTAAAGTCCCTATGTAGAGATTTTTGTTTTGTCTTGGAACATGATCTGCAAAAACTGATCTGTATATTCTCTGCTTCTCAACCCAAAAAACAAATACAATACAAAAATAAATCAGCATTATGACCTGATACTCTGACAGGATGGGAGTCATCACAGTCATGCCATTCTACAAATATCAGTCTTCTGGTAGTGTAGGTACGTACTACAAATTTATTCACTTATTCTTAAAGACATTTCTTTGGTGAGTTCAAATGTTCTGAAGCAGTGGTAGCCAACCCTGCTCCTGGAGATCTACCATCCTCTTGATTTTCACTTCAACCCTAATTTTGCACACCTTAGTCGCTACTAATTAGCAGCTCAATGCAGATCTTCAGCTGTAGTGTGCTTTATTAGGGTAGGAGTGAACACCTACAGGATGATAGATGTCCAGGAACAGGGTTGGTTACCACTGTTCTGAAGTGATCAAAATCACTTCAAAGTTATGAAGTACACTACAACCCTCAGCAGTGGACTTATTTTGATAATATTCATCATCCTTGATGTGTGAATGACATCATTGTTTTAAACTGTACAACCACTAACCAGACGATTTGCCAAATACTTCCTCGTCCAGTGGCATGTGGTGGACAACAGTTTTTGATGTTCACAGTTGGAGCCAAATGAGACAGTAAACAAAATGGAGGTTTAAGGGAGTGTTGCACAGACGAATGCCAGTGTTGCCCAGGGGAAAAATTCCAATAATTAGGCTGGTCCTCCCATTTGAACTAGGCTCGTGCCCACGTGAGCATATCTGTGTGTTTCACAATGGACAAAGAACATTAAATTCAGAAAGGTATTAAGAATTAAGATTCATTTGTGCACTTCATAAAATTGGCTCATTAAATTCACTAGAAAGCCATCTCCACTTATGTAAGTACAGGTTCTTTAGAAATTGAGGGCCCTATTTTTACTACAGCATGTAAATAGCCGACAGAGCTTTACCTTTCTACAAGAGGGCATCAGTATCCATTGTGGAAGTATATCTGTCAGTATATCTGTCACAATTCCTCTGGGCTAAGAGTTATAGGTAGAAGGTAAAATTTGGTTATAAAAGCAGAATTGTGTGATTACAAACATAAAATTATGGAGTACAGGGCCAAATTAAGAAACGTTATGGAGCTCATTGTATTTCCTATCTGAGCTGCTTGTAGAGTTAAATATATGCAGCCCTCCTTCTCAAAATGATAACTAAATCAGGCAATGTTCAGGGAAAGCAGACAGAGTAGCTGATATTTGATGCAAGGCAACTGTGAGTGTGGGCTTAGTTGTAGCAAAGCATTAGCCCAAACATGTAACTTTTATAGTCAGAACACAGGATGCTGTTGATGTGCAGGAGTTAAAACATGTTTGCACATACAGTATGGAATTTAAAGGTACACTGCCTGGCTTGTGTTTAAAAAGGGGGCACTACAGAAGAAAGAAGAAAATTAGTTAAAAATCTAGGATGATTAAGTGATCCCACTATATGGTGCTCAAATTAACTGAAGACTTACAGGTAGCAGAAGAGAGAGGGGGGATGTAAAGAGGGGGCTGCGGCCCCCCTACAAGTAATTCATGGACAAGCAGTCTTCAAAACAGTCAATTACAGTGTTTTCGGAGATGGACTGGGACAAAAATTTAACCCACCAAATGTTAGTTTAAAGGGGAATCTCACTTTAAAACACATATGAGCTTATTTTATTTCTAATTTTCTTCTAATGAATGTGTCGACCTTCATTTTTCGATTAGTTATTTTGTTTTGTTAATATTTTATCATGTTTTGTTGCTTACCTCTACAAATTCAGGAAGTAGACCTAGGCAGCATATCATTGCGCGACTTCACCACCATGCTTTTCTTTGAAGAAGAAGAAAAAACCAGAAACCGTACTACTATGTGGACTTGCGCTAAAAAAAAATAGGTCCTGGTTTCTAACGTTAGACATTTAAAACGAAATAACTAATCGAAAAATGAAGGTCGACACATTCATTAGAAGGACAATATAAACAAAATAAGCCCATACGTGTTTGAAAGTGAAATTCCCCTTTAATCATTTTTTTAAATATAGAGTTTGTTGTGCTTTGAAATAAAGTACAAGAAATCATATTTGTACAACTGAAAACTGTTGCTACATGTTGATACATGGTCACCATCTGAAGTCTAATGTAGATTGTTCCACAGACTTGTTTTGGCTGTGCTTTGTGGGTTCTTGTTCCTTGATCAGGTCTATGCACACTCTAATAGCAGACCTTGTCTGTCGTGTGACTGTCTGTGCCACTTCACAAGACAGGGAGACAGTCGCTTAACAGCTACAAGTTGATTTAGATACATACATATCTACAGTAATTCACATATCTATTCTTATTATCAGTTTTGTCCCAGCCATATAAGAATATGATTAATATGTGGGGACCCTTCTATGTTAATTTTTTTCTTCTTATAGGGTGTAACTTGCCTCATATAGGAGGTCCCCAAACATATCCTACATTTTAATGGACAATCAAAATATGGACAGCTCAGATAATCTCTTTAATACTTTACATTTTCAACTGCACTTAAACTTGGCAATGGAATATTACAGCAGAACCTGTAGTTTAATATTAACCCCTACATTTGTTCTCTCTGTTAGAAGGGCCACCCAGAAAAGGCATTAGATTTGCTTGTTTACATACTTTCATTAGTTTTCTGTGAACCTGCCTAAGTGAAGATTACAACAGAAAACAAGTTATAAACAAAGAAAGTTGGCAAATTGAATGAGAGAGAACATAATCTTTCTGACTATACAAGTGCAGGATTTGCAGTTTTCAAAGTCAGCTGCTGAAAGAGAGGGGAATTGCCAAAGCGTATTATGCCACAAGCAGTCCTGATTAAAAGATGGCTTGTAAGGTCCCAGTTAATAGCTGAATTAGTATTGAGTTGCAGCACTGTTCCTTGTTCCCACTCATCATTGACAAGAAATCTGCATCACAGCTTACGTAAACTGCAAATGTGCAGAGCTATTGTGAAGAATAGAGAATTCTGACATTTGGTGTCTTCACAATTGTGCTTGATGTTAGCATTTACATCCCACCTATCTGTCATTAAAGCAGATCCACACTGAGCAAACCACTATGCTCCAAAAAAAACTCCATTAGGGACAAATAGAATATCCAAAAACCAAGTGTGCAAAGGACTTGATAACACATGTACTCAATATACATTGTTGTACGATTATCCATTAGCATTTTTTTTTTCACTTTTTTGCTGTTTATTCATTTGTTTTCATTGCGTTGTTAAATTGTTCAAAAGTGGGATTTTCTCTCAAAAGGAAACAACATAAAATGCTTGGTTTGGTAAAGGCAACTGAGCACATACTCAGTGTGGGCATTCAGCATTGAAATCCAAAATAACACATTCTTCAAGGTTTTACTTGCTCAGAAACAGGTTTGATTTGATTTGATCAGCCTTATGCATAGCTAAATTATTCTGGATACCCCCATTCAGACCTAAAAGGAGGAACTAGCCCAAGCTGTCCTTGCTGAAAAATAGTAAAGCTTAAGTTTTCCCTTCAAAAGCTATAAATAAACATTGTGGAAAAAGGTGCCGGTCAAACACTTCTGTTGCCTAGGCAACTATTATAATTCCTGTGAGTTATGCAATGGGTAAAGCTAATGTTTCAGTTGTCCAACACTATGAAGTAGAAAATATCAACACAAACTACTGGCTATAATTACAGGTTCAGTAACGTAAATCCAACATGTAGTCGACATTATTACTTTAGCTTTACAGTATATAATCCACTTCAAGAAAGAATTGAAACATTCTTGCCTCAGTCTCTCATAAAAAGAAAATTAAACAAGCTGGATATGAGAAAAAACTTTTTCATGGCCCAAGGACCTTGATTTTCAACATAGTTGACAATGAACCACCTGATTCTGGGTAATTACAAAGTGCTTTAGTCAACAAAGTGGTGTTTCACTTGCAATTCACACAATTATGACTCTCAAGCATAGTTTTACCAGAGAGAAAATTATTGTACAGTTCATTGTTTTTTTCTTCAATTGAGTTTCTTTGTAGTAAACACTGAGCAACCCAAGGTGAAGTTTTAATATTTGTCATCAGTAGATAGGTCTTGGTTTCAAAGGCTTTCATAGAGACAATATGTGACGTCATTGCTCTATTTTATACCTACCTTTACCTTAAAAATGTTATGGTTTATCTTTGTGTAATATGCTGCATGCTTACCTTATCTGCCATGATCATGGAAGACCCTCCATGGATGCCCAAGATGGGTATAAATGTCTGGGATGAAATAAAATCCAAAATCTGGGCAATGGCTTCCTGGTCTGTGCCATCCCCGAACACCACTCCGTGGATCCTAGTCCCAGACATCAGGTCGCACACGTGAGTTATGATGCTCTTCGGGTCAGTCTCATTCACCAGCAGCGTTACCATGTTCACGTCAATGGGATCATCCTTGCTCCACAGAGCTCGAATGTCTCGTTCCGAGATGTAGCGGGTTCGTCCCAGGATCACAGCAATGTTCAGGATCGGGACTTTCTCTGCTCCAAAGGCCACGTCGATGTGTGAAATAAGAACTGGGAGTGTCAGGAGTGCCAATACTAAATTCCCCATAGTGGTCAACTTCATCCCCTGCAGAAAGAGTGGCACAAACAGAGGGGAGTTTCAGCAACATGACATAACACAGAGACATTTTTTATGACTGAGCATCAGCAATGTCCCTTTTGTACCTATGCCGTGCCACTTTTTAAACTATGTATATGCAAAGTAGAGGGTGGCACGATGGTGCAGTGGAGTGGAATATTCTCCCCGTGTCCACGTGGCATCCTCCACTGGTTTCGTCCCACAGTCAAAAGACATGCAGGTAGGCTAACTGGAGACTAAACTGCCCATAAGTATGAATGTGTGAGTGAATGGTGAGTGAATGGTTTGTGTGCCCTGCAATAGATTGGCGCCTTGTCCAGGATTTATTCCTGCCTCTCATCCAATGCATGCTGGGATAGTCTCCAGCACCCCCCATGACCCTGCCCAAGATCAGTGGTTATAGGTAATGGATTGATGGATAGACATAAAGTAAACCATTTTAAGTAGTTAAGTGTAAGTAGTTATAAAAATGTTACACAAATCTAATCATTGCATGCCCAAAAGTAAGGCATTACTTTGAGACTTGCCTTGGAATGAATAATTACAGACCAGTATTTAGTCTCTTATGTCCATCAGTTTAAAGTGGTGATTACATGGGATTGTAAAACATGTGCCTGACATATCAGAAAACAAGTCTCAACAAGGAAAACAGACAAGCATACTGAAGGAAAAGCAGATACAACATTTTAGCATTTGTGGGCATGGATGTAAATTACATAAATGTTACCATGTTCTTCTAAACCTGGTATCAGTACACCCAAAAGTATCAGTACACCCCATGGTCTGGGCTGTTTTTCATGGTTCGGTCAAGGTACCACTGTTGAGGCAACAGTTTGGGGAAGCCCTTATCCATTTCAGCATGACAGTGCCTGCATGCATATAGCAAAGTCCATACAGAAACTGTTTGTTAAGATCGGTGTAGAAGAATTTGACTGGGCTGCACAGAGCCCTGACCTCAGCCCCATTGAACAGCTTTGGTACCAACTGGAATGCTGACTACAAGCCAGACCTACAACATCAGTGCCAGACCTCACTAATGCTCTTGGGGCCGAATGGAAGCAAATCCCCCAAATGTTCCAACATCTAGTAGAAAGCCTTCCCAGAAGAGTGGAGGCTGTTATAACAGCAAAGGGGGTACCAACTCCATATTAATGCCCATTATTTTGGAATGAGATGTTCAGACAAGCAGGTGTCCAGATATTTTGATAAAGTATAATGTAAATAAAGTACGCCTATTTGGTTGCATAGCCTTTAAATGCAATAACTGCATCAAGTCTACAGCCAATTGACGTCACCAAATATTGGGTATCTACTTTGGAAATGCCTTTCCAGGCCTCCACTGCAGCTGTTTTCAGTTGATCTTTGTTTCAGAGGGTTTCCGTCTTCAGTCTCCTCTTCAGCAAAGGAAATGCATGCTGTATTTGTATTTAAACCAGGCGACTGTATTTACCATTCCAAAACTTTCCACTTTTTCCCATCTATAAATGCTTTGGTTGTGTAGGAGGTGTGTTTGGGGTCATTGATTGCTGCAGGACAAAGCTCCTTCCTTTCTCCACTCTTTCAGCTTTCCATTGCTTTGGTAAAGGTTTTTCTCTCAATAGTCCATAAAACTATTCTGGAACTCTTCTGGATCATCTCTGTATTCTTTGGCAAATTCTAATCTTGCCTTTTGATTCGAGAGGTTTGCATCTTTCTGTGTAGCCTCTATAATTCTTCTCTGTATATTGTGGCTTATGATATTTTTTACCTCTGCCCTCTGGAGACTGCTGCTGATGTCACGTAGTCAGTGTTTTTGGCTTTTTCTTCAGAGCTCTTAGGATTTCTCTGTCATCAACTGCAAATGTCTTCCCTGGCTGACCTATATGGTTAGGTCCACCAGTGGTTTCTTCATTTTTAAAGACTTACGGCTGTAATTGATATACCCACTTTCTGTCATATCCTTCTTATTGAATTTATCTGTTCTATCAACGTACAGATTAGTTGTTTTTTAGCCATAGTTAGTTCTCTGGACTTCATGACGGTGTATGCTTCCGATTTCTGTGAAAAGTATTTGGCATTTGTTTTTCACATGGGTGATGAGTTCTTGATAACTTGTTTCAGTACATAAATGAAATAATAATTGTCAAAATGTGTTCTGTGTTTACTCAGTTTCCCTTTGTCTAATTTTACATTTTGTCTAAATATCTGAAACCATTCACTGCAACAAATGTGCAATAATAGAGAAAATAAGGAAATGGGCAAATACTTTGTCACAGCACTGTATGTTAATTTTGCACAGCTGAAAATGGGGGGACTCAACACAAAAACAGAAATTTCTGAAAAAGGGTAAAACACATATGCACATAAATACCATGAAATAAAAGCCGGTTGGTGAATATTTCGTTCCCAAATCCAAATGCCTTCAGTATATAGCAAACACAACAGATGTCACTCCACCATTACCATACTTTTGGATGGCATTGTATATACCTCATTCTTGCTTAAATAATAGCATAATTCAAGATAGAATATTAAAATGCAATTGCTTAATTTAAAGCCATACTTACAAGTGATAACATGCCATATCCGATTATGCATTAACTGTACTTTATTATTTTTAAAACTGAATTCCCATCGAATGGGTATTATTTTGGTGGGAAAATAAGATATATATTTTAAAATTCTGCATCAGTGATACAGCCCAAATTAGTTTTGTGTCGATTACATTATGATTAAACATTCATTGATTTTTGCGTCCAAAATATTGTCATTCTGATAACAAAAGGGGAAAAAGTGTTTTTTTTTTTTTAGTTTAATGATTACACTCAGTGCAGATGATGCTTCTCGACTCGCCTGCCTTTGCGCCTGAGTGTGAACTATGGAAGTTATATTTGGTGAATGTCGAATACCTATTGTATTATAGCCTAAAGGTTTCAATAACAGCATCAAAGCTAAACCCAATCGTTAATAAAATTTGACACGTATGGATTCTTAGATCCAGCAAAAATTGATTACGTATTTTTAGGCACACTGACGAAAGCAATCCATTTGTGTGTGTTTTACAGTAGGCTATATGCACGATGCTGGACCACTGCATTCACACGTTTGATGTTAACAATGAAATGTAGCTCAGTAATTGCTACTGGTTTTTGGTTTGATATTTACAATTAGGCCATGGATCAGTATCCTCAAAGACCAGATCGCTCTGCAGAAATGTTTTCCCAGGGGCGTCACGGCAGTTACAACGTCGGCATAGCTTCTCTAGTTGAATGACTTCCAGTGCATGACTATGGGTATGGGAATCACTATATTCAAACGATATTATCGCTCATTCGTTCATTCACTATGAAATTACATATAGGCTACTCAAAAAATGAAAGTACGTTTAAACACGAGTAAATAAGTCAAAAACACCACCCGCACCATGCATGTGTATGGATTAGTCAGAGAATTACTGCAAACACATTTTCATCTTAAGTGATTATCGACATTGTAATAAGTTGAGATGATTGGAATGTGGAGGGCAGGACTAATTAAATTATTGGTTATTCAAGTCATTCTTGTGGCAGTCTATTACACATCTGCTTCTAAATATTACACTTTGAAAATACAAACAGAATTCCCAGCTTTGTGTATGCGTGTGTGCGCGCGCGCGTACGTGCGTGAGCTTGGGCTGTCCTCGCCTGTATTTTATGCTTCGAATTCCATCGTCTTACGTATGCATGCTTTTCAGCTTTTCAACATTATATGTATGTATGTCTGTATGTATGCACGTATGTATGCATGTATTCGTTGTAATTCTTCTTTTAAATGTAATCTAAAATAATACAATTTATGTTCAATCTGAACGCACGTTATGCACCTGCGCACAACTATGCTCTGCTGTTAAAAGATGTCTCCAATACCGATTAGGCAACTACCCTCCGAAATACAGTTACATTTCGCCTAGAAATAAATTAGTCCGTCATATATGCAATCATACATATAGTCTGGTGTGTGCTTGCTTTCACGTGTATGCCTCATATTTCCTCAAAGTGGCTGCATTTTTACTCCGAGTCTCCAACGTTACATGTGAAGAAGCTGAATATTCGGACCATAAAAAACTGAAGAAATAATTTTAATGTACACCTCCTTTTCTACACCGTGACTACATTCAGAGCATGATAAAGAGTAAAAATTTGGATGTGGATTCTTGTTGAGGCTAGTACTTTCATGGGATAATCTTTATACAACAGCGCCCCCTTGAGCAGGGTTTCCGTCTGATCGTAAGTAAGTAGTTTGTTCCAATGGCATATTATCAGAACATACCTTCAATGTCAAAAAAATGTATCTGCAGATTGTCATGTTTGAAGATTTGGCATGTCGTGAATCCTGGCATCGAAGAGTAAGGTTTATTTCCATATAACTCTCAAGGCAGAAAAGCTCGTATCCAATGATCATTCTCGATCAGATCCCTCCATGTAAGCAACTAACCAAGATGGAAAGTAAGCAAAGTTGCTCTTCTACAAAGAAATACAAAATCGCAACGGGTTAAAATCCAACATGATTAAGTTGGAAATTAATAATTACATTACATTGCAGTCCATTAGTAAAATCCTTAACCATTTTCGCCATTTTCCAATGCGATAATTCAGTAAACCCGTAGGGAGAAGCAGCGTCGAAGGCAGAGTGGCTTCAAAGATTTGGTATTCACATGATCACGACACGAGTTGTAGGTAAAATAATCATCGGTGTTTTCACATGAAAGAAATTGTATTCTGATATGTATTATGGCAAATAATGTTTAAACCAAAAATAGTTAGCCTTGACAAAATTAACATAATAAAAAACAACAAAATAAATTAATAATCACATGAAAATGTGTCTAAACGCACCATCTCAACCACTGAAAGAGTATAAAACGCACACAAGGAGGAATTCTGCAATAATATAAATTTCACGTTATGGCACAAAACATGAAAAATAGCACTTCTTCGAAGATGCATTTCTGTTTAGAATACGGTACTTTGGTGAGTAGGCTAAAGGAGTGAAATGGAAAAATATGACAGTTCCTACTGTGCAAAACAAGTAACTGTAACAGAAACAGTAAATGGATGAAATTACTTACAGCATCGCTGTTCCACATAGCTCCAAGACTGTAATTTGAGATGACATTTCAACCGAATGTTCCATTAGGCAGTATTGTGATAGATATGAATAACAATTAACCCAGAATAATCCTCCAAGTTCTTCCCAAAAACACAGTATTACATAAATCCAAGAGTCTTCATTTTTACTGGGTTTCCACGAGCATGTCAGAGTCCTGCATCACCGAGTTTCCCACACTGAGAACGGTTGTAAGAGAATGATAATGAATCCGCTAATATATTTGGAATATGTAATTCTGCAGTAGGACTGCTGGACAGCTTCGAGTATATCTCTGCATTCCTTGCAGCTTATTGGGAACTGAGCGTTTCTTTCAAGTAACACATCCTTAAGGTGAACAGGAGAATTGCACCCTGTTTCAGTAAACCTCTGGAAAAGATCAAACTAGCAATGCAGTAAACTTCTTATCAAATAAACATAACAACTGCCCAGATTGGTCTCTGTTGGCCATCACACGTATGTAAATATCACAATACAACTCACTCCGGCGCTATCGAGTCTTGAGCTCTAAAAGGAGGTGGTGGTGGGCGGACGGGGGTCGTTTCAATAAATAATGCAGGTATCATTTTCAAAACCGTTTTCTTACAGGTAGGCTAAACAAGGCTAAGATTACACTCAAAATTTCGTCTGGTTGAGGAATCTTTAAATCCTGATCGTATTGTTTTCAGTGGAATCTTTTTGGTGGGAGTTTTAGCCTATCGATGACGTGGTTATCTAATTTGAAATTTGACATGCCCATGCAAAAGCAATAGCGGCTGCTCCAACTTTACTGTTCGTTTTCAGTTAAAATGTTTAGGGTAAGCGAAAATCTCAGGAAAATGCATATGTACGTGTCTATTTAATCTGTATTTAATAACAGCATATATTATAACCATTCATAGCAAATAACAAAATATTGTCTGGAAAAATCCACTTCACTCTTCTTTCAATCATTATGAGAAAACATGACTCGCTGCAGAATCTGGTGTCAGTACGATTTCATCGACCTGGACACATTTAAGATATTCAATATTCAATTCATTATGACTGTTTTTGAAAGGGCGCAATAGGATTTGATTGCCGTAGCCTATGTGAGACCCATGGACCATTACGTACACATACATGCCATTTTATGTTTGTGTCTTTTTCCAGTAAGAACTGCATACCCAGTATAGCCAATTCCTTAAAGGCGCAGGAATCACTTGTTTGTAAACCGTTATTCTGTATACGGTTACATTTTTTAAAGTAGAAACGTATCTTCTTATGAAATTTATAGCAAGGTAATACACTTCTTCGGTAATCACCGCAATATTGTATTGTACTGATAATTGCGAGGGAATACTATAGTCAAACGTTACCTCAAAAGTTATGTAATGAATGTGTAAAAACTGCAGGTTTTTCTAATGTTTCAATTGATGGTCACGTGACATAGTTAATTTGGCAGCAAACTACATAACTGCAAGTAAATCCCCGTGTCGTTCAAATAAAGAAATTACAAAAGAGACATTCGTTTACGTGAATGTGAACCTATCACAAAGATTAAAGATCTCCATCCTTCACCAAATTTGAAGTATTCGCGCCGAGCTGACCGAGGGGTCGCTGTCCTCTCAGCCCCCACGCTCGTGTAAGAACTTCAAATCTTCGCCTAAAAACGTTGCGTGGCGAATACATTAACAGGTTTGCTACATGACACACTTTTGTTAATTCTGTGTTTTCTATCAAGCAGTTTTACTGATTTAATCGCCATATTTTGTTTTGAAGCGGATTTTGCTGTACTAATCCCTGGTAGTTGTGCTATAGAACATTCTGTTTCCACGGGGGCGTATGTGTGTTTAAAAAAAGGCATACATTTTCTGTAATCACGTAGCACTAGACCACTATGATAGTGTATTACTGTAAATATCATCTACAGCACGAAGCCTATAATACCGACTAAAGCCATGTTTTGATTGTATATATGGTAAGATTGGGGAGACTTAAGGACAATGTCAATGTATTGATAAATGATAATATATATTATAAGATATGTGGATATCAGTTTAGTATTTACATAACGCGGCTCATCCTTAAACCAATATGCTTTTAGGGGAAATAAACCAAAACAGTGGGAAAATTATTTCATAGTGCAGAAATAAAATAATATGAAGGGGCTTCCTGCCTCACTGTTGGGCCAAGATGCCCCCTACCTGGGGCAAGAAGGCTCCCAGAGGGATGTTTACAGACTTTATCACTTATATTTATTTCGTTTTTTAAATCAACTCTTTGCATATGTTAAAAAATGGTGCTACGTAAACTACCCTGTTTTCAGTTAAAAGTCAGTGTCTGTGGTAGCTCAGTCAGCTATGGTGAATAAGAATTCACAGTACAAGACATAATACAGGTATACTGACCAGGGTCCTCCAATCTTATCCAAAAAGGGCCGATGTGGTGCACTTTTTTTTTTTAAATCCAACATTGCAATGCCCAATTTAACGAATTAATTAATCACGGTCTTCAATCAAGACCTTGATAAGTAGAATCAGGTGTCTTGGTGCAGGGACTTTCGCCAGAAAACGGAGTACCCGAAGGAAACCCACATGTACACAGGGAGAAAATGCAAACTCCACACAGAAAGGCCCAGGCCTGGATTTGATACATTGTAAAATGTTTAGTGATAAATCAGCTGATATGGTGCTTTTGATCCCTCTTGGACTCAAGTAAACTTTGTTAGAGCTAAATGAACTGATAATTTTACCATGCTCTTGTTTTTTGCTCTCTCTCTCTCTCTCTCTCTCTCTCTCTCATTGTTTTTACATAACAATGTCTAAAAAAAAACTTAAGTGCACTGAATTACAGGGTTGTATTTTAAAAATGTGCTTTTCAATAAAAATTCAGAAAACAAATAATTGTGGTTAACTAATATTGCCATTAATCAAACTGAACATATTTGTAATTTATTCTGCATCTCCCTGCTGTGAGACATGGCTCCCATCTGAGACGTGGCTAATTTTGGATGTGATGGGCAGGAAATCATCCATTTGAGCTGCTCGAAAGATTAAGCTGTTACAGCTATGGAATTTATCTCACATTGTCTTATGCATTTGTTTTCTTCTTGCAATAATTTCAGATGCTGAGTTGGGGAAAGCATTTTCCATGAGGAAATGGCAGGTTTTACTGAATCAGAAAGAACAAGCACATTTTGACTGCAAAATTATGTCATTCTTTTCTTTGTACTTCCTTTAGCCTTCTTAATTTAAAATTGCACACATTAAAACTAGTTAACAATTCCAATATATCTTTATTATTGCTCCTCTATGATTCCAAAACAGACTGGGAAAAGATGTGTGATATTTGGTATTTAGAGTGGCTAATTTATGATAAAATAAGATATAAATATGATACATGTCTCAAATCGCAACTAATTAGATTTGATCCCAATCATGTTCACGGTTCGAGACAGAAAGTAGTCATCAAAGTCCTAAGGTAAGCCATTTAATTTGCCCATAAGGGTGCATAAGGCATTGCTTTTCAAGTGACTCAGTTGACCGCAGGACATAAATGAACTGTCAACCTTTATTTTTAATATTTATTATTATGACAGTGAACATCAGCCTTTCATTTTATCATTTGATGATAAATATGTATCTGTGTTTTAAAGTTTCATCTCCCCTATTGAAGTACTTGAGTATTTCTATTTGGTCTAGCCCCAGGCAGCTCACATCTTCCAGTAGAAACCCAGTAGGTCTCTAATCCAGTGCGAAGCGAGCCTACAGCCTTAGTTTCAGCAGTTTTACATGAGAAGGGTATAGAGCAGTATGGCTGCTGAATCATTTTCTAATCATTGTGTTAGCTAGATAGGTAATTTAGCAAGCTAATTATTTAAACAGAATTTGTCACAGCCATTCTGACCTCTAGCCACATGATAGTGATTTGACAGAACATCTAAAAAGCATTATTGTCCCTAAAATACATTAAAATAAATTGTTAATCCCCACTGTGGAATATCTCCAACCTTAAATCTCTGATTAAATTAGATTCTAAATATTCCATGATAGTTGCCATGGTATTCTGTCCCTGAAAAGTCTTGTTTCCATTAAATGTAATGCACTATGTTGCATTGCAGTCCATTTTCTCCCAGCAAATTTCAGTATGCAAAACAAAATTACATTTAATGCAGCCTATTTTCAAACTGAGTGCAATCACTGCTAACCTGCATGAAATGGGCGCATGCACTGATCAAAAGTTTATCAATAATTAGGCACAATTGTTTGTTTCAACTACCATTCCCCTACCATTGATTTTGAGGCAGCACACCCCCATGCAGTCCACACCTGAAGGAATCTGACACCATGCTACTTGAAGCAAAGGAAAACTGTTCTTCTGCAATAGAATTTCCCACAGATATGATCAAACCCAAAACTGGATTTTATTTTAAAGAGAAACAGTCAAAAATTTTTACATTTGAATACAAACCCTCTACTTTTCTACTTTTTTTAAGTTTTAATGTGCAAAACTAACATACAGAAAGGAAGCAAAGATGCCAACTAATGCTTCCAGTACAAGGGCACTGGTTGACATATAAGTATATAAGTCTATAATCATTATAAGTAAACTACCAATATTGTTAATTTGAGTTCATTTTAATAGGTATCATCCAATAAAGTATAAAATATTGTGATAAAGATAAAACTCACTTTGTAACAAAAACATGCATTTTCAACTAATTTATTAATGACATAGAAGAATTATTACATAAAGATATCATCATGCTCTGATACAATGCTTATCTTACTCTTTTATGATTATACTTGGTCTGTCTGGTTGGTGGCTGAAGGCTTGGTCGACAGTTCCACTGGTCCACCTTGAGAATGGTGTACTGTGTGGCTGGACAGTGTCTTTCAAAGTACTAACAAGTTCATGATTGCCTACAAAGGCGCAAGTGCAGGAAATCTGTGACAATACACTGCCAACAAGCCAGCTAAGTGGGGATTTAAACTGTTTTGCCAAGCTAGGTCCACTGGAGTTGTACAAGATTTCATTCTGTACCAGGGAAAGACATCATTTTTTAATGTCCCACTGTCAGAAGGTGAGCAGTGAAGGAACCAGATTCAACGGTTGTCTGTTTTGACAACTTGTTCACAAGCTTCAACCTTATGCATGGTCTGGAGGACACCACTGGGATAAGGTGTTTGGGCACTGTGAGGAGCAACCGGATGTCAGGAGCAGAGAACCACCTGAAGAGTGACAAGCAGCTGTCAAAAGAAAGAAGGGGAGCATTTGACTACTGCTCCTCAGGGGGAGTTGTTGCTGTAAAATGGCATAACAACAAATTTTTCACTCTCCTCAGCAACGCATGTGCCGTGGAGCCAGTTTGTGAGGTCACAAGATGCAGCAAGGAGGCAGGGAGGAAGATACCAGTCTCCTGTCCTGCATTCATCAAGGCCTACAATGAGCATATGAGAGGTATACATTTATCTGACATGCTCGTGCATCTCTATAACCTGATTTTAAAGCAGAAATGCTATACAGTGCAATATACATACACGTGCACAGGTGTGTGTTACTAGCCATAGTGAATATGTTCAAGATGGAATGTTAATAATAATTCATATAAACAGAATAGTTTAAACGTATAGAATGAAGAACGGTCCCTGATTTTAAAGGAGAAATGCCATATGAGTATATGTATATGTCAGTATATGTCACTATATACAGATGTGCGTACACAGCCATAGTAAATGATGATAAACTTACAGGCCAAAAACATGTTGATGGAGTGTAGAAAAGCAATGAAGTGTTTTAAAGGTCTAATTATTGTGTATCAGGAAAAATGTTCATAAATGTAATAGCTTGTGAATTGCATTTTTTAAGCATAAACTCACATCTCAACCGTATGGTAGAGGTCTACAATTTCTTTTAAAAAACATTTTTTAAAAGCTGAAGTTATACAATTGTTAGACATTTTTGGTTAAATATTTTTTTCATCACCTATTTAAATGAGTGACATTTAAAGAATTAACCTCAGGCTTACTCAGAATATTCCATTGAAAGTGTTTGCATGAAGAGAGGCTTCCCTGATTTCAAAGGCAAATCCCAGTCTGTTAGACAAAATATCATATGATGTGTATTTCATCAGAAGGGACAGGCCTGGCTTTTCTTGGGCCTGTTCTGTTCTTGTAAGGAGGAGAGGGTTATACTGCTTAGAGCTACTGTAACTCACACCACTCAAAATCAGCCACCGCTCATTTCCTCCTGTGAAAGACTATATCCATCTGTGCAATCAATGCTGTTTGGCTCAGAAAGAGACAGAAGTCCATCCTAGTTTCAAAGCTGCAGGATTGCCTAATACAATTTCCTGTGTTTCTTAGGTGAGGTCCTTTCTTTTTCACCTTTGGAGGAGAGTGGTCGCATTCCAAAAGGATAATAAAAGTAATCTTCAGATGGCAGAGAAATGTTTTCTTTGGTATGAAAAAATGGCAACAATATTAGTGTTCAATGTTCAAAACTGGTTCAACAATTAATTTAAACTAAACTAAAATTAAAAATTAAATTTGAGTGGTATTTGTGGTTACTGCCTTTTCTGAAGCCATAAGCCATGTAGACACTATATAGTCCATCCATCCATTATCTATACCCGCTTATTCCTAGTCAGGGTCGCAGGAGGTGCTGGAACCTATCCCAGCATTGGGCGAGAATTCACCCCGGACAGTTTGTCAGTCCATCGCAGGGTACACACACCAGTCACTCACGCACTCATACCTATGGGCAATTTAGACTCTCTAATTACTGTAGCCTAACCTGCATGCATGTCTTTGGACTGTTTGTGAAAACCGGACTACCCAGAGGAAGCCCATGCGGACATGGGGAGAACATGCAAACTCGAACCAAGTTCTTGCTGCAAGGCGACAGTGTTGACAACTGTGCCACCATGCAGCCCTGTTCCACATCCAGGCACATATTGATTTTGCTTTTTCGTAGTAAAGCAGTGTAACCTCTACTGCTTTTACAAACAGCCTCAGTGCTGTAAATATTAATGTTTGTAGCAAATTCAGAGGACATTCTTTGCTTCTGAATGTACATGCCATACATGTGCACTCAAGCAAATAGCATGTAGGTTGCATTTTATTATAATTACTTGTGACAACAAAGAATGATCTTATCATAGGATCATCTCCTTGTCCGTCAAGATAATAAGATAGTATGAAGATAGGCAAAGATAGTATAATCTAAAGTATTTCCATTGTTTAGCCTTGTTCATTGTTGATTATTTTTTTATGGGATATTCTGCTAAATCTATAGACAACATAAACTGTGGGAACAGACAATTAGAATATTTTGGGAAGTGGTCATGCAGCCCAGGTTTGATTGCACTATCCTGTCACTGTCTTGTACCCTTGTGCAGGGTGCTTAACCTGAATTCATTCAGTATCCAGGTGTACAAATGGATAGCATGTGCAAAGCAATTTGGATAAGTCTGCTAAATTTAAAAGTAAAGAGCCTGCCAAACAGGGGGCTTTGCAGTATGTGTAAGAAAAACATTCTTACTGTGTGCCCATGTGTAAGACTTAAGTCTTTAGTGCAGACAAGAATTTTAATATAAAATACATTAAGAATGTCCAGTCCCTAAAAGGGTAATGGGTTCATTTATAGGTCACCTTTCAGTGGCCCACAGCTACTGACATAAAGTAAATAGAATTTAATGCATGGTGAAGAAACATTTTTCAGCATACATATTTTCAAAGCTTGGTTGAACACACGCCTACTTTCCTATCCTCTTTGTGAACCCACGCCTTGAATCCGAAATGGAACACCCCCAGTAGTGCTGCCTCCGTGTTCTGTTGATGTAACATTGTACTGAACATCTGAAGCCTCCTCCAGGTGGCCGAGTGCCAAATCCAGCTTAGGGAAGATTGCCAGTCGTGAATAAACCTGACTGCCCTCTTGCCACCCTTCATGGACACTCTCAGAAGTACCAGTCAGATCACAGGAGCAATGTAATATGATGCATAATCTGGCTAATTAACCATGGTGTGGGTGCGAAACACGCTCTACAGGTATGAAAATTCTTGAACTTTACACCACCACACAAGGCACATTTGCACGTAGCTTGCTCTGTACTGAACGGGATACAATATTTCCATTCAAAATAATAAGCACATGAGCTGTGATGTTTTTTTATCTATTTAACTGCTCCTAGTCTCTCCCTACTCTCTCAGGTTGTAGCACTTAGATATTCAACAGTGAAAAAGATTTGGAAATATGTTAAATGAGAGATTGCCAAGGAAATGAGGGATGTGCATGACATACGCAGAGTTCGGTCAGGAAACTCAGTGGTCAGCCTTAGGATTCATATGTTCTCATACTCAGCCAATCGCATGCACGCTTATCACTTATGGAGGGCCTTTTTAACCGACAATCAGACCTCTCAGGTGCTGCTCATATACTATGCACGCTGCAGCTCACAGAATTGCACTCATCCTTCACCATCCCAGCTTCCACATGTTGTTTGGATCTGCTCGTAGGTACTGGGGGTTTTTTGTATTTCTCCCGTATAGTAGGAGATATGTATTGTGATCCCTACTTGATAGGTTATTGCACACTGGTGCATGCACAGACGTACTTAGAGCGGATCCATTCAGCACCAAATAATTACCAAATAATTATTTGCACATTCATTAATATGTTTAATCTAAATATATGAGATGTCCTGACTGAAATGCAATCTACAGGAAATTTCACTTTGCAGCAGGAATCTAAATTGTCTTTGGAGATATTGTCATGCAATGGTGGACCTAAGTATGGACAGTGGTTAGGGCCAAAAGCTTTACATATCCGTTTTTACAATGTGATTTGGCTTGCTACTTGCATTGTGTGCTGCTATCAGTTTTGATGATTGTGATTTGCATAGTGCAATGGCTCTTCTACTTACTCAGCTACTTGCATTATGCAGTGCAACTGGTTTTGTGACTTGCTGAGTTACTTTCAGGGCTACCTGCTGAGCTAATTACTGAGCTAGCTGCGAAGCTAACTGCAGGGGCTAGTTGTGAAAGAAATAGCAAATGAAATGGTGAATGACATAGCACAGTGGTTCCCAAACTTGGTCCTAGGGCCCCACTGTCTATGCTGGCTTTAGTTCCAACCACAATCGCATTTCCATAATTTCAAAAAACATTTGTTCATTTTTCTTAATTAGGCGCTTTTCATGTTTAGAGGGATTATTTACTCTAAATGTAAACATTTCAGAACAAATATTAATCTGGAAGTGGATCCTGAAAACGATACTGAATTTTGAAGATGAAAATTTGAAAAAAGGATATCTCCAAATTTTCAAAGAATTCTTGCAGGATCTTTAATTTGTGTGCATATCTTTCAACGATAGCTTGTAGTCATCTAGCAAATAAGAAATCTTACACATTCACAACAGACAAATGCCAACCATGGGAACCTGCTGCTCAATGACAGATGCAATTCATTTTTATAGAAAAAAAATTAATGAGTGTAAGCAATAGGAAAGGAACTGTTCCCTGATGTGCTTTTTCCTGAGATTTGCCAATACTTATCAGCTGTTAAAACAATGGCATACGATCATTAGAGCGTGTTCAATTGCTAATTCAATCAGCAGTGTTTGGAACAGTGGACTACTGCTAATGGACCTGCTGCATCCAAAAGAATATTCTAAAAATATTTATAATTTTAAAATAACATTGTATTTTATATGTAATAAATCTAGCTATTGGGGTTAATATTTGGAAAAAAGGAAATAGCATTTTTTCAGTTCATACATGGAAACGCTCTGTCACATTTCAAAACTCTCTGTTAAGGATATGAAACCTAACCCGACAACCAGAATTACGATGATGATGATGATGATGATGATGATGATAATGCAATTATTGATACCTTTCAAGGATCCGAAAGGACTAAGGAAGAGGAAGGTAAATTATCTATGCAGGCCAACCACATATTTTTTTAATAAATAATTTCTTTCTCAGCAAGAAAGCAATAAAAGTCATGCATTTGCTCTACAGTTGTACGTTCTCCCAAAACCCCTTTCTTTTCCATTTGTAATCATATAACAAACCACCATCCTGAAGTGCATCCACAATTTCCTTTTCATTGTGAAATATGCAGATGACCAGTAAAGCACAGTGAGGAAATTCCAACTGGCTAAAAGTTGACAGTTTTGTCAAGTGATGAGACTATCACCAGGAGTACAAATGTCATCCAGCCCCTTTTGTCTTCATGAAAATAAAGCTGATTTTTGCCTCCTCCAAGCTGTTCACTTCAGCATGTCTAATTGTGCCTTCTAAGCACACAGGATTCTGAGATCAAGTGTTAGACCACACTAGACATATTTCAAACTTTAACAAGCTACACATTTTCACATCCCAGTAGTTTCAAGGACCCATTATTTTTAAGAATCCTCAATGACAGGATGATATCTGGGCTCCACTGAGCCATCTTAGGACTAACTGCAGGACACAATAGCCACAGCAAAGAGAAGATAATGCGGTGGCAGAAGAGGAGACATTTTAATGAGAGAAGCTGAAAGCTGCATGAAGAAAGTTAAAAATGTAGATAGATACCCTAGAGATTTAAATCATCCTCAGTCAAGGTAGAATATATGACCAAACTGTGTCACTAACATACATCATACCTTTATAGCTTAAGTTATTTATGATTTTATAGATAGTTATACAGTTTTCCAGAGTTCTCTATAATTCAACTTAGACAGACGTGTAATGAAATCAAGTATAATGACTAATGATGACATTTTAAAAAATGCATCTTTTCCTTTGTGTCTCTGTCTCCTTGATACCCAGAAGAGGCTAAATTGTCTCCAATTACAAGGAATGTTCAATTTTTTTAATAAACAAAGGAAGGGAAGATGTTCTATCCTCATCCACCTCCTTCTGTGAAAGATACAACAATGTATCCTTTGCTAAAGCAATTTGAGCTATACATGACTGCTAGTACCACAAGTAATTGAAAGGATGACATATATTTGGTGCAAAGCTGTAAGTAAAGAGAGAAGGATCAAGGAAAGAAACATTTTGTAAATGTCAATCACAATGAATGCATATGCATAAGAGCCATACTGGACAAAAATGTATGCAACCATGAACAAAGCTTATAGCAACAGAAAAATAATTGCAAAGTAAATAAAAATAAAAGCCGAACATAAATTCAGTCAACCATCCATCCATTGTCTATACCCGCTTATCCTGAGCAGGGTCACGGGGTGCTGGAGCCTATCCCAGCATTCATTGGGCGAGAGGCAGGAATACACCCTGGACAGGCTGCCAATCTATAGCAGGGCATACATACCATTCACTCACACCATACCTATGGGTAATTTAGGGTCACCAATTGCCTACCTGCATGTCTTTGGACTGTGGGAGGAAACCAGAGGAAAACTCACGCGGACACGGGGAGAACATGCAAACTCCACACAGAAAGGCCTCAAGCCGAGATTCGAGCCCACAACCTTCTTGCTGTGAGGCGACAGTACTACCCACTGCACCACCATGCCGACCAATTCAGTCAACCATTAAACAAAATTTGTTGTCATAGCTGGGACATTGCTTGTTTTCTCACATGCACTTCAGTCCTCCATTAACAAGAGATTCATAGCCTTTTTGTCATGTCAAATCTGGTGTCTAACAGTTATCCTGATTGCACCCCAATCATCTTTGTTGATCAAATAATTACCTAATTAAGCACAGACAATGACTGACAGTGATGTTAACAAGCCCCACTAAATTCATACAATTATTTTAGGATATTACATTACAATTACTTGGCAGACACTCCTGTTCAGTGCAATATACAGTAGTGGAGAACATCAGAATTACTCTCAGGAATACATAAATGCAATACCATCAAGAAGGCACAGAGGCCTATTTATAATCTTTATGCGTGAATCACAACAATATTGTAAAACGAGAAAGTAATTTCTCTTGATAAAAATTCCACCCCTACAAGTAGGTGGCAGTTTCTCTCACAACCTGTGTCTTTGTGTGTGGTGTTGATACAGTGCTGAACGTAGTGTGATATATTATAGTAATGCATTAGGTACACAGATTGCTGAGGGCTAGCTGTGTGCTGTGTTGTTCGATATGCACGTAGACTAACGTTAGCTGTGACAGAAAGATAGCTTGATGGCTAATGTTTTCTTCAATACAGCTTGGATAATCATTTTCTAGGTTTTTGAGCTTAACTGGCTCTCTGGTGGAGCCATGTGCTTACCAACAAAGTCAGCCATTTCTTCACTGCATGTTTAAATGCCAACCGGCTGTGCATTTAATTCTTCAGAAAAAGACGGGCATGCTACAGGCTCAGGAGCATTGTTGGAGGCAGTAAAGTCAGTATCTGGTGTTTCAGACAGGCATAAACACAACATGAATTTACAAATTCACACTCAATATCATTTTTTACCCTGTATCTTTCTGCAAGCTCTGTGGATGTCTTATTTAAAAAAATATATATTTGTCTACATTAAAAAGAGGTGAATGCCATGTAGACAGTTCTAAAGTTTTAACAGAATTCTAAACTCGGTTGTTTAAAATCTCTTCTGTCAATAATTGAAAATGCTTGGAGAAAACATGAAGAGAAATGCATCTTTCTAATGACAATGGACAAATATCTTTTTGTCCTTTTGAGTAGATCTGGAAGTATTTTTTCAGCGGTGATTTTACCCACGGTGTCATTTTCTTGTCCAATTATTTGTAATTGCCCAGCATAGATCAACACTTTTTATTAACACTGAGTCAAGTGGGAGGGCAGGGACATCCAGTCTACATACTTATTTGGGACCAAAAATCCTGACTGTTTAAAAAAAAGTTTGAGCTAGTTCACAGAAATGTGGCTTAATTTTGTGGCAAAGGTAAGTGGACTCATTGATTAGCCAGTGTACCACTTACCTAGTATCCAAGGTCTACCTCAGTCACTGATCAAAGGGGGAGAACGAAAACCAGGAATACTACTGGCCTTTCCTGGCCTGATCTGAATATCCCTTGTCTACTGTAAACAGGCAGACCAATGTGCAAAAACCTTGTGGAGGTATACACCATTTAGTGAAGCTAAACTACCTTACTTCCCCTCCAGAAAATGAATTAGTTATAACACAAATAAATGTACATGTTGAGCAAGTGTTTCTTAGTAGGTTTGAAAAAGTAGGGGAGTGTACTGAGAGTTCTACTGCTGACTCTAAATAATGGATTGTAGGGCAGATTGAATAATTCTGAGATCATGAACAATACTGATAATTTAAGAGAAGCTGGAAACTTGCTACTCGTATCACAAGCTTTTCTGAGTCAAACAAGGATGAAATTCCATTTCATTAGGGGTCCAAGCAGCAAGGAACCCTATCGGATTATTATTATTATTATTATTATTATGGGTCCAAGCAGCAAAGCTGAAGGAACCCTATTGTTTTGTTCTGTTTTTTATTATTCGTTTTTTTTTTATTATTATTATAATTATTACCTAAAACAAAATGGACAGCAAAAACCGTAAATCGTAGAGCTTTGAAACTCGTTCCTGTGCCTCCCCACTACTCAGGTTATCGCAATGACACCAGTGGCCAGATGGTGGCACTGTAACACAGTGATTTACATTTTGGCCCATAACTCCTGAACCATGTGGTCTAGAATCTAAATTCTTTTTTCCACCGATTGTGGTTTATGGTGAACAGAATGTGATTTAATTTCCATAGTCCAAAATTTTCCGCCATTTTGAATTTTTTGCAAAACCTACTTTTGCAAACTAGTCTGGGGCCGTTTGGCAAGCAAAATTTGTGACATCACAAATATGCCAAACATGTCATGGATAAAGGTGTAGAGATGCTACAAAGCCATTTTCAGTAGTGTATTGAACATTCTTTGGTGGAAAACAACATTTTTGAAAATTATTCTTCAATATATAATATATTTTAAGGTTTTTAAATACATCCAGAGTGATAATTTAATAATATAGGATTAAACCGAAGTGTCGAAGTGTCCCTGAGCAAGACACCTAACCCCTAACTGCTCTGGTGAATGAGAGGCATCAATTGTAAAGCGCTTTGGATAAAAGCACTATATAAATGCAGTCCATTTACCATTTACAAAACCACTTTTTTAATTTTATGATGCAGCAATTATTTTTTGTATTCTTAATACTGTCATGTGTAACCACTGTCCAAAAACTTTTTATTGTATTTTATTTTTTGTTTGTATATCACATTGCTACCAAAATTACCAAACGTATAGTTCTTATACAGTTTCTTTGAGCAGGCCCCATACTCAGTGAACTATGAAGTATCACAGCTAGCTTGCTAATGATGGAGAACAGCAACAAACTCTGCATTAGGAAAAATTGACAGAGTACAGTACAGAGCACTAAGTTAGTACTGGTGCAACTAGAACAGTCCCCATAAAAATACAGTACTAATGAATTGCTGCTACACTTAAGGAGAACTACGTTATCATTGGCATACTGGGTTAAACTGCCAGGAACAGAAAAAAGAAATGTTGTATCAGTGGTACTCCAAAAGTTCTGATGTAGTCTGTTGTGTAGTTCTTTTTTTATGTTTTGTCAATATCGTAAATCAGGGATAAAAACATTGTTACGTTATTTTTTACAGTCAGCTCTCATGCAAACCACCATGTTTGGAGAAATAGGTTGTATAATTGTTTACTCATAAGAAGTGTTTCAAATAACGCTGTCAATCGATTAACATTTTTAATCAAATTAATAACATGATATGTTGATTAATTAATCGAATTAATTGCAATTAATCATATATATGTATATTTGCTTGTGAAGATATTTCAACTCAAAAACATTACATTATTGTGGCACATGAGTAAAGCATTGAATAGAAATATCAAAAGGGGGAAATAGAAATCAATAAATTGTTTTATTTCCAATCATTTTTCCAAATACATGTCTTTTTATCATTGAACATAGGCCTATCACTTAGCCTAAAATGTGGCCATAACAGTTTTTTTATGCCACGTCGCACAGGAACTGCCGCCGTGGGCTATGCATGGCAAATTGTGGTCACCCACCGACGGGTACGCATGCGCAGATGGTGCTTCGTTTAGTAGGACGCATGCGCAGGTGTATCTCCCAAAATCACCACTTCGAACGGCACGAGATTCTTAAGCACAGCTTTATCGCCTAACGTTACTTTAGCTAACCCTAACATGTTCGCGTTTCGCCTACTTTTAGTTAACCCAGTTAGCGCGTACCACCGATACAGATGTAGGCTATGGACACACGGAAGACAACAAATAACGTTACAGAGGTGAGGACATGCCATAGCTAGCTACATAGTTAGCCAAGTTTTACTCATGACACTTTGTACAGGTGTGCCGTGGGTCTGGACGGTTTCGTGCTTGTTTAACTATTTAACATGCTATTTACATGTACAACTAACGCATTGACCGGTTGGAATTGTGCGACGCACAGTGTCAGAGGGTTGCGTTCGTAAATTCACTCCGGTGGTGTCAGTGGCACCCTGAGTGCTCTCTTGTTGCTTAGAAATTAGCGCTGCGCTCAGAGGCTCAGAGCCACACCGACCGCTCCAGCTGAATGTCCGGTTTGTCAGAGTGTCTGAACCACATAATGGCTGAGTGACAGTGTGGCAAAATGCGACGGTTGGGTTATTTGGCAATATAGGTAGCTAGTGTTATTCAACACGCAGCAACTTACAGTAACATCGGTACATAAACTACATAAACATTAAATAATATTATATGCGTTAATTTGCGTTATTGACAGCCCTAGTTTCAAACCACGTCCTAGGTCCAGTGAGTTCTTTGCGGTGAGCGAGACTTTAACACGCGAAAGACACTTACAATCCGACCCCTTAAAGGGAACCCCTCCTGTTAAGGCTTGTCGGGCTTAATATGGTGTAAATGCCTTCAGTTATGTAAATATGTTATTAAAACCACATGAAAGATTGTAGTTGTTTAAAAAAAAAAATTAAAAAAAAAATGTAATCCTTCAACTCGTAGGTCGCTATTACCGTTATTACCGTCGCAATGCGTTCTGAGTAGTGACGTCAAATGGTTTCTCGGGTCTCCGGTCTGTTGTCGCTGGGGTCACGGCCGGGGTGCTCCGTTCCGGAAGAGAAATTTCCATATTCATTTTCCCTTTGACTTTTCTCCTGTCAACATATATAACAAACCAAGTGATCATACCAGCTTTTCGTTTCCATAACATTACTATCTAACACCAAAACTGTCTAATTTGTGAAAGCAACCACAAATCTATTGTCATTTAGGCTAACTAAAGGTACAAGACTGTAGACTATTTTTTTGTGCGACAAACAAACTACAGTAATGTCGCGTTTATCACAACGCCACTGATTGGACAGTGCTCGGTCAGCGGGGAGAGGTCAACGAGAGACAGATTTATTGGCCCCATTTTTTTACGTGCAGTTAGCTAACATTAGATTCCTTACAGTTTTTTACATCATAATTTTACTTGTAAACATTTATTAGCTAGGTAGAAGATGGTACAATGTTTTGCGCCGGATTTTCGGAATAGGTCAGGTGTAGGCCTACGTCCTGTCAGTTCTATGCATTTCCATCGAATGCAGAAGAATTTCAACGATGGATTAAATTGATATGGTACATTAGGCCAACTATTCCCAAACGAACAGTACATTTTTTCATCCAGTTACTCAGGCCGTACATATTATTGTCCGATAAAGGCTACAAAATAATGTAGAAATAATGAATATGTAAAAGTTGTGTAAGTCACTCTGGATAAGAGCATCTGCTAAATGCCTGTAATGTAATGTAATGACAACCTATACAAATAATTTGAAAGTCAGTATTCCAGTCGAAAACCGGGCATAGTCAACAAACGAGCTAACACACAAAGCAAGTAGTGTATACATAGGGAAAATAAAATATGACAGGATGTTCAATGTAGTTTGTTAAGCTGTAACTTTATATAAATTAATGTAATTTGTGCATTTTATAACCAAATATCCCAGGGAATACCACCCTTGAGAGAAGGGGCATAGATGTACAATATATCAAAAGTTTTGTAATTTTACTAAAAAGGAGCTCTTTTTTAATCGCTGGTTGTTTAAATCCCAACGGGGAAATTTATTAGGGAAATTTTCTTCTGGCCCTGAACTTGGCGGAAGTGGCGTCACACTTCAAATCTCTCTAGAGCACCATTGAAAATGTCTTTTCAGCCTTTTTCGATTCGAGGCCTGGCGGGACACAGCAGGAAAGCCCTCATAAAATAAATCCAAACGGTGAAGATTGAAGGAGACGAGAGTAGGGCATAAGACTAAAGATCGTGTCTGTGCGGTAATTGCGCACCTATGCCAACAGAGATGGAAAAGTTGCCTGTTGTAAAGTTATGCGCTTTCTAGCAGCAGCTGTTCAAAGTCACTTTACCATATGTGTCAAACATAGTTTTTGGTGAAACGGAAGCGTGTCATTATCCTTAGTAATTTAATTGACGTACCGTTATTATATATATATATATATATATATATATATATATATATATATATATATATATATATATATATATATTATATATATAAACACACACAACGTGGATCAATAATAACGTTACCATATGAGTTTAAACCGGTGATAATACCGCCTTTAAATGTATAGAATAACCCCTAAATAATCCCTAAACTTAGTTGGGCAAATCTGGTAGCTAGATAAATGATTATAGCTAGCTATCTAGGAAAACGGGCAGCAAATTAGGATTTATGGAGGAATGACTGGGACAAAAAATTTGACCTAACCTTAGTAACAGAATTAACTCATTGATTCATAGTAGACAAAGCTCTTTGTTATAATTCATCCCTATCTCTTTCGCCCTATTAAATTCTCATTCTAGAACCTTATTGCTGTAACCCCTTTTTTCAAATCAGTCTTCCATCTTTTTTGCATGATGACTAAAATCAACTGGATCTCTTTCAGTAATGAGTCTCTCTGATGACCAATATATTTTTGTGGTTTATGTAGCCTTCAAAATGGACATTACATACTACGTACAAAAAAGGTGGAACACAGGAAGAGGAAACCTATATCCATAAAGTAGAAAATATCCTCGGCAAGGTGAACCGCAGAAAGCTCCTTAGGCTTTTTATGATAACCAGCTGTGGCATTGTTAACACATTGTGTTGGAAAAGGTAGCTGCCTTCAAAATCATCACAGCACATGCAGATTAAGAAGCCTTCCAGCTACAGTACTTGGAGCGGAATGGTTCCTGTCTGACGAACTGTTCCATCTGCAAGCATTCACATCTCATTTGTACAATGCATTGGTATCAGCTACTGATGTGAACAAGCTCCATCACAAGGTCTTCTGCGCCAAGAAAGGAGAAATTAAATCTTGGCAGTTTGTTTCACAAGAAGGGATCTGGAAGCACTGCTTGGAAAGCTGTGCTGCTGTTCTAACTCCTGATAGCAAGGACCTGTACAAGCATGAAGAGAATGCTGCTGCGCATTGTGTGATAGACTTGGCTGGCGTCCTGTAATTCCTGCCATGCACATGCAAATTGATCACTTTGATCATGGAAGCTGTAAAGAATAAGATAGCAAGGATATTGAGTATTTGCAATGGAGTGATGCAACAGCTGCCATCCTCACAGCAAAGGTAAGGAAAAAGGACAAGATGAATACATTCCTGATCTCCAATGAGCAAGGGTGCCTCCAGGGATTTTGTCCCCCATGAAAAGACCTCACTTGAGTCCCACCTCCCCAGGCCACCTCATCCTTGCACAATTTCAGTGGAATCATTTGCAGGCCCCTGTCAGTCAGAGCCCTTGAAATCATCCTTTGCCCCTATACAGTGCCACTGCTTGTGAGCGTGCAACAGAGCTTCACAGGCTACTTGTTAAAGAAAGTTATTAAAGCTTGTTCACACATTCAGTCTGCCGTGTTACCAATGACAATACTTAGATCGTATGCATCAACCTTTACGCTGAAACATTATGGCATACAGAACTTATTGATTTTGCGTGACATCATAGTTTCACTTGACAACTCTGTGTGATTGTTCATTTGACCATCTCCGTAAGCTTGTCATGCTGTATGCCTATATTTTGTCGTAACGGTCAAAGCACGACTACGTTGACATGACTGCATGAGTGATCTCAGATGTTGATCATTTTGATTTTTGAACATTGCAATGCTCAAAAAGAAATCTTAAGCTTTTACACCAAGAGGAGGGCAGTTTCTGTTTTCCACACACTCAATCTCTGCCTGAACGTCTGTAAAACATAGATACCACTTATAGCATAGGTTTGCTGTAATCTGATTGATGGGAGCCAATCTTTGCTGTTAATTAGGTTGGCTGGTGTAGGCTGTCATTTCAAGCACACACCCCAGAGACTTTGCACTTACCTCTCACCAACTTCTTCCTCCTCTCTGTCAGTATAGCACACGTATTATGAATTACAATGGACAGCTTGCAGTAAGGACTTACATGAGATGTGAAACTGAACAGAATGTTTGTGGCTAACCTGAACATAAATTATGTATACTGTTTTAACTTTACAAAAGCTAACTGGAAATGTTGTTTGGCTATACAGTAACATTATGTGTAAATCTGCAAATTGTGAAATTTTGGCAGTGATGTATATGCAATGATGTCTTTATAATTATCATTGGCAAAATAGTTACCATTTAGCCAACAAACTGTGAGATTAATGCACTTTCAGAATCAGTATCACAGCTTTCATGATATTATAAGCAACAGCTACCTGGGTGGTTGCTACCTAGTGTACGTCACACTGATTCAAAATGTAGAATCAGCTAGCTAAGTTACACAACTGTGCAGTCTCTGCTGTACGGTGATTCACCGAGACATCTGCCCAATTCGCCACAGGTTCATCTCAGACCACATCTCAATTTCCCGACAATCACTGTTAATTCTCCTCCTGGTCGCATGGTCCCTTTCAGTCACAAAAATGTGTGGCTGTGGTACTTTCTGTTCATAGGTCATGTCTGTTTGTCTCCACATTGGGATTTATCTTTCTAGTTTAATGCTGTGTTGTAGCGAGTTTCAGGCCCATAGGCTAGGGACTACCTTATGGACGATACATGGTTTTTTTTTTTCACCTTAACCATGTTTTGAGTTGCAGCTAATGACATTATGAAATCAAGTCAGGATTCAATTATGAGTGTCATTTAAAAATGTATGAAATCCAGTTCCTATCATTTCCCACACATTTTTTTTCATTGGGGGCACTAAAAGTTACACTTTACTGCTTGCAGGCTATTAAACGGTGTTCATTTGTTAGGATGCACAGTAAAACTGTGGAACCAAATTAGTTTAGTTTTATGTTAACTTGTCTGCCTACTGTAAAAACTGTTCAAGTGTTCTGCAATCAGGTTTCCTGTGCATCTACTAATTCAATAGGCATGACATGAACTGCTAAGCCAGGGTATTTATTATCTTTGTCCATACCCATGGATTTTACCACAATGTTAATAAATTATTCATGCCTATAGCATTTTTGTGAGTTTTCTTCCTGAGTGTTAACTGTATTTACTAGAGTTAAGACATCAGTAGGCTTGTATTGTATGTATTGGCCATAAAGCCCGAGTTTTGTAAATTAATGGATGCCCATGAATGTGAACATTTTCTTGATAAACATTGATAAATAACCATTCACACTATGAAACTGAATGCAAATGAATTCAAACAATTACAGCAGTGGCAACCAACCTTGTTCCTGGAGATCTGTCCTGTAGATTTTCACTCTAATCCTTTCAAAGCACGTCTCATTCAACAGCTATAGATCTTGGAAGATCAGGAACATTGTTGGTTACTGAATTACAGTAATCACTGAACCTTATGTGTTTGATATATTTCATATTTATTTACTAATATGACTCTTTTTTGACAGATGCCTATTTTGATAGGGTTGATATTTTTACATTGAGAGTTTAAAAGCTGTGTGTCAACTGTTTTGCTATTTCTGCTGTAGAGGGCAGCGGTGTGCACCTCCAATTGCAGAGGACAGAATCAAGATATTTTCTCCATATACAGAATAAATGTAAATCAATCAAGTGCAATCAATCATTTTATTCGTAATTAAAAGCTCAGTACAACATGGTTATATCTATTCTTTTATTCTATGATGCCATCTACATTTTGGTGTAAATATCAACAAATTTATATAAACACCTCTTACAGAGTGTACCACAGTAACATTTTCCAGACGTCAGTGCCATCTAGTGACATTGAGAAGAAAGGTATTCTATGAATTTGCAAGCGTCATCTTCTCTTGGTATGTTTTCTTATTTTTGTTACAGTACAGATGATCATATCATTTACATTCTGGATCTTCATCACTGTTGGTAAAGGTGTGTCATGGCAGTTTCAACGGTCAAAAATGAAACGGGCCCTGACCAGCCGAGGCGACTCAAGTGCCCACAAGTAATTAAGCTCACCCGCTCACCAGAGGCGAGTAGGCTACTTTATGTTTCCAGCAAGTCCAATTTGAAGCTCACTAGTCCGTCATCAGTCTATGTTTAAAAAAAAAAAAAAAGGTGGGGGTTGGGTAAAGGCAGTTTAATGAAGCCAGCCTAAATCAGAAATCTTTTATTTCCAAGTACAGCTCTGCCCTCTGTGCATGTAAATGTTATATTTTGTACCATGTTTTTATTTCTAGAAACATGTTTAATTTCTTAAAGCTTGTTTATAGATTAATAAAAATATTTTACATTCCGCAGACTGTTGTGCCTCCTTTGCCCAAAAGCTGTGGTGATGCACAACCTCCATTCAATGGACATTTAATATTTGTTTTTAAACACAGCTTTTCAAAATTCCTGTTGTAAATGGATGAACAAACACAAAGCTTTAATGTTTTGTGAAAAAGGCTCAACATTTACTTCTTAAAGGGATATTTCACTTTGTTATAACTTAAGTAATTTTATGATTCCTACCACATCGTATTTGCAAGAATGAATACGACAGCCTACATCAGCTGTCCCTGCAGACCGTTAACAGTATAACCCTTCCTCCCAGCCATATCACTCCCATTCATTTTCTGGTCCTCGCTGAAATGAATAGTTTAATTAACACAAACTAACCACAGAGGATAATACGTCAATGTAATGTTTTTTTTTTTACTTGATGAAAGGTATCTGTTTTGTCAGCTGGTTAAGGATAGCTATAAATAGAGGAACTATTTTCAGATAGGTTATTCTGCAGAAATACAGCAAGGCGTAGTTTGATTTATTTTGCTATAGTGTGCAAGGATGCCTCACTTAGTTAAAATAACAAAACTTTTTGCGGGATCTTAGCAATAAAACATTGAAAATTCATTAGTTTTATGTATTCAGTTTGATGAATTCGGTTCTCATTTTTGCCAATTTCCCGTGGATTAATATATATATAATATAAATATATATAAATGTGAATTGTATTTATATTTAAATGTGTAAATACATTTGTACAAACAAATATGGTTGTATGTATATTTAAATAAGTGTAAAATGCTGCATCACTGGGATGAATACTTTTAAATAAGTCATTAAAGATTCATCATGGAACTGAACTATGCTGAAAATATTATAATGATATATAATAAGTAATATGTTGTCTATTTACTGTAATGCATACATTTCACCAAATTCTAGTCTAGCCTGGAATTTACATGACATTATTTTATATTACATTCATCTAGCAGTTACTTTTATCCAGAATGATTGACAATACGGGATAATACATATCCTATCCAATATAAGATA
This sequence comes from Anguilla rostrata, assembly GCF_018555375.3. Taxonomy (NCBI): domain Eukaryota; kingdom Metazoa; phylum Chordata; class Actinopteri; order Anguilliformes; family Anguillidae; genus Anguilla; species Anguilla rostrata. Next base: position 47,599,641 of record NC_057934.1, on the reverse strand, counting down.
TTCACATGATTAACATGAGCAGCCGTGCCAGACATGACTGATTACATTCCCTGACCAGTAAGTATAGAGGCAGCACTAGTCCATGTTAAACTAAACATAAACAAGAACCAAAGTACACGTACAGACTACAGCCATAACAAGCCCATGGAGGATAAACATAAAAACATAGAACAATATAGCCTAAAACCATACCCTAATACCATACCCTAAATTAGTACCAAAGGAGGGAGTCCTAGGAGGTGGAGATGGGAAGGGAACCGTAATGTAGTCTGAAGAGTTCGGTCTTCAGTCGGCATTGGACTATAGGAAATTATTCCACTGTCCTGACCATTGTAGGAGGACAGTACAGACAAGTACAAACATCATCAGGTCCCTGATTCTATACCTGACGTAACCCAGCTCAGTTCACTGCTGGGGAAGGCAACAGTGATAGACAAAAATTCCAATAAGTAACATTTGTGAGTTTAGCCTTTTAAAGTTTATTCTTCTAACCATGAGATTGGATTACTCATCAAACATTTGAAAGCATCTAAGGGAGCTTACACTCTGTCATGATGAATGCTTTAAAAAATGCGCATTCATTTTAAACAGCCTTTTCTATTGAAGCAAGGCATAATATAATGCAAGAAGTAGCAACAATTTTCTGCATTGTTGTCTTTTGACAGCATGGTAACTTTCTACTTTAACTACAATGTATCATGAAGTAGCAGTCCATTGACCAGTGGGGTTCTACTTCCTAGGAAGCAGGTTTTTTGTCATTTTCAAAATGGTAGAAGCTTTTACCAAAGTTGCCCTGGGATATAGCTACTTTGGAATTACTTTAAGTGTAATTTCTTGTTTTCTACCCGTATGCTAGCCATTGTGAAGCCGGCAGGTCATAAGAAACTTCTGTGAGTATCTAAAATATCCTCCATTGCACACAATAACTTTCTGAGCCAATCAAAACCTTACACTTTATCTTTGATATATTTTCAGGACCTGGAGGAAACTCACACGGACACAGGGAGAAAATGCAAACTCCACACTGAAAGGCCCCGGCCAGGATTCAAACTCGTCTTGCTGTGAGGTGACAGTGCTTTTTTTCTTAATTTAAATGTATTGTTTTATGTAAATCTGAAAGCCATGGCAACTCAAGAAATGAGAATGTTAATCCTTGTCATAAAAATCACTTTAATCTGATTCACAAAAATGTACAAACCTTAGTTTTGGTCACTGTCAGAGTTCTGATAAGCATGCAGTGGTACACATCTGGACCAATTTTGAAATATAATCATTGAAAAGATGTCTTTTATTTTTCCAACTATGAAAACTTCAAAGTTAACAAATAAAAAACTTACAGGCATATATCAGTTCTTAAAATGTTCAAGCTTACTGAAATAATACTTCATTACAAAAATATCAGCAGCAAAATATTGCTTCAGTCTACAAAATAAATATATGTAAGGGTTTTTCTTTGCCATAAATCCACTATCCGACTAAGACTACAAATATTTGAATAAATCAATAACGACTCCAAATGATTCAACTTTCACATCGTTTAAAGTTTGCCAAGGGGTCTTTCTGTGTAATTGTATAATTTCCAATTGTATAATTCCCCCCCCCCACACACACACACTGCTTTTGCACTAACTTGGATGCCTTTTAATGGCTTGGGATACAAGTATGCCCACTAAAAACATAATCCAAAGTGTTATTTTAAGCCAATAATTAACCTACTTCACATATCTTCACAACCATCCTATGTTAAAAAACAAACATATGAAATATGTACAACCATTGCAGCTACATTAACTTGGCCTAGAACAATTTGACAATATTCACATACGTACGATTTATGGAATGGAACTAATTTTTATAAAAGTTGTACAGAATGTACAAAACACAAAACATCTGCACTTACTGTCATTTTCAAGGAAGTGAAAGATCTAGTGATCTGCAAATGTGGCAGCATATTTTATTGTACTTTTTTGGGAAATAATGAATTACCGCCATATATTTGTCTGGGAATATATAATCATAAATCAGGCCCTTGTTACACAACCTAACCCATCAGCTTAGGTTCAACTTGGGTTCAATCAACTAAGCAACAGAGTGTCAGTTTCTTTAATGTTACATCTGTTTTTTAAACAAATATATTTTCCATCATAACATTTGTGTGTTTGTTTACAAATCTTCATAACATTCCACAACTTCTAAGCCTTTTCATCACAGCATAACATGTCTTCACAGACTGGGGTAAAAATATATTTAAGGGTTGCTATTCTACATAATACCATTCCTACCATTTAATATATTTCCGGTATGCTACTATTTTAAAAATCAGTATTTTGTAGTATGTATTTTGTTTTTTAACACTAATTTCATTATACATTGAAAGTATATACTGTACAATATGTATTCATTTGTCTCTAGAATTTGCTTAGTCGCAGTTTGTTACTCCAAGTGAGGTGTTTGGTTGAGGTGATTTATTTGCGCTTTCTTAGCATAAAATACATAAGCCCGCCAAACAGAGAGACGGGGAAGGAAATCCAGGCTAGGACGAAGGAGTAGCCGAATGTTCCGTCTTTGAAATCCGCATTTTGGAAGCTTTCATGCTGAGCAGCATAAATCGAGCCTGCTATCATGATACAAAGACCTTGAAAAAGAAAAACATAGGAGAAAGACTTTATACTAAGACTTCACTGAGGAATAAAACAAATAACTTTTCTCTGCAGTCTCAAAAAGGATATGTTAATATCCAATACACTTTTTACTACTTTTGTGTTACTTTCAACATATTTTGTGTTGTTACATGGGAGACTTTTTAACACAAAAGTAGCACATAATGTGTTGGCTTAACTGGACATGGAAGTGTTTTAAAAATGTTATGTGTTGTTTTTAACACATCTGAGGGTGTGATATTGGTTATACACCTTTACCATGCAAAGAACTTACAAGACATCAGCTGAATAACAGCAGTAAAGACAAATCTCTCTCCTTGCTTCAGACGGAAAAGTTGCAGGATGAACACAAAGAAACCAACACAGCATAGGATAGTGGCCAGTATCATTGTTGCCTGGACAGCCTGGAGGTAGCCTGTATTGGTAAAATAAAATGTTAACAAAATTTACTTTAAAACATATCTTGTCTGTCAGCACATCGTGCAACAATGTAATTACTTGTGTTGGTACGCTATGCATAAAATGCTTACTGGAATCATTATTGTCAAAATCCATACCATGTAAACCGTTACTGAGGCTGAAAGTTAGAGGCATTAAATCCTGTGTAAGCCAGTTCTATAATACTTTCATATAGCACATTATGATGCTATTTTGTCATGGATTACAGAGCATATTCATGAATGCATGACCTCTCCATAATACAGTCCTTATGACAATACAAAACAAAATGTAATACATCAGCAGAAGCACAAGGACAATTGGTTTAATTCAACTGACATCACATGTCAGGTACTATAGTCCTGTGGGAGGTTGGTTACCTGCTGTACTGGAGTGGCTGTTCTCAATGGGATAGCAAGAACTGTCATTGCAGGAGTACCACAGATCAGTATAGACATTTCCTGATACCCACCAGGCCTAGAAATTGAAGTGGGCAACAAAAAGTTGTCAGAAACACAAATGGAAGCTACTCACGTCGCTTGTCTCTAGTGTGTTCTTTCACCACAGAAAAAATGTTTCTAAAATTTTGAGTGCCTAACATTATTACACACATCATATCCGGCCAATATTCAGTTGTTAACTCTGGATTTTGAAACCACAAAGATGTATTAAACTGTAACGAGTCTGTGTTAAATGAAATTATGAAATTGGTAACATTTTTAGGCTATTAAGAACACTGTTCTGAAATATATTTATTATTGTATTTACCAAAATATGCACATCATTTACAATGAATTAAATTTATGGAAGGGTAGAAAATATATATATTATGTCACTTTGATCACATTGGAGAAACACCTTGTTATTCTCTTACATTATGTAGCGTTGCAATGAAGAGCAGGATAGCTGAGATTACATGAAAGAGGATGATGAAAGCCAGGATTATCAACATGGCTCAGAGATGGTAGGTCACACAGAGCCTAAAAAAGAGAGCAGAAAAATTCACATGAAGTATAATTGTCAATTATGTTTCTTTGTAGACTTCACATAAGACTTAGGCTATTGCACTGACCATAGAATTCTTACGATAACATACATAGGAAATGACTTTACGTGCAAGTCGGCAATAACAAAAATGTACACTTTACACTGTAATTGTTATAATAGTTAATCAAAAATCTGAGTTTTGCTTTTACTTTTTTATTTTGCTTTTAAGCCAATAAGTTAAGTCACTATTTTCCCCAGTCCCTTTTGATTGAATAAGCTTTTGATTCAAGGCCTTCAAATATTTCCCCAAATGGCAGTTTTCATAAAACTTAAAACTGACTGCCAGTTCCACTGACCTCTCCTTTCCCTTGTCCAAACACATTAAGTTGCTGAGCCTTGAACTCATATCCTCCACATCTCCCTGTTTACCTTCAGGAAAATGACATCATCATAGTTGAATGGGGGTTGAAAAAAAAACAGCAAGATGAAGTGGCATTGCTTTATGTGCCACACAGAACGTGCAGGCATGTAACTGATATCTGACTGATTGACAAAGGGCTTGGTATTTGTTTTTGACAATAACAGCGTCTTTCTGTAGCAAAAGCTGTCAAATGCACATCAAAAGGTCTAAATGTAAGCAAAAAGTAGGGTTCTGTCTGGAAACAGTGCTCTCCAGTCCAGCACAGCCTTTTTACTACAGCAGGCTCACAGCAGTTCGCCAAGGGTCACAGCTCTTGTACAGTACATAGCCACTGGTTCAGTGCGAAGTAAGCACTTTCCACAAAATGGTCTTTTACATTTAAGCACTGCGTAACCATGTATGCATAGGACAACAAATTAAGGCTTACAGTTCCATAAAACCAGACCACCCCCTCTGTGCATAGCCAAGAATGGGCACTAGTCAGAGTTGCAGTGCACCACCAAATACAGAGATAATAAAAGAGAGACAACTGAAGGCAGCATTGTGGAATGAGATCTAATCATTACCAATTTACTAAGTAAATGTATTTACCTCACTTATTATGGTTATTATGTTATTATGCTTCCCTATTTCCTAAATATAATGACACATATACACCTGAAGAACAAAATTTAATTAATATGATTTTGTCCCACTGGATGTTTTTCTCTCCTTAAAAAGAAACCATTAATCAGTTCAGTTTATTAGTTCACAACAAGGTAGACAGAAGGAAAAGTAACAATGTTAAAAAAGAAAGAAGACCAGAGGCCACATTTTTGTTTGTGTGGTTAGTATGGTATCAAAACACTTACAATAGTTACCATTTGGTTGCACGAAAGTAGTTGTCGGCTTATTGTTACACTAAATTGAATTTCATATGCTTTCACTACACCCGCACTTTTTATTTTTGGAGAAACCTAGTTACATGTAATAAGCCAGCACAACAATGTCATGTCACCCGGCTTATTGCTTTTGAATTCCTTCTGAACAGATGAAGAGATCTGTATAGCACATGAATGTGTACTACTACTTAAAATAATAACAACTTTCAGCACTTCTATTGCAGGTGCACTTTGTACTGACATAGTACAATAATTACATGCTAATAATATTATTGGACCAAACAGCAGGAATAGAAACAATGACTGATGATAATAATAAAAATAAATAAAAATCAAAGTAATAGTAAAATATTTAGCACCCACAATAAATGAACAATAATAGCTTAAATGGGATTAAATTGAATGTATTATACATATTTGAAAGGTTTAAAATAAGACACCATCTTGCTGCTCTCATCTCTTCAGGAATACTGTTCGAGAGCCTAGGAACAGATAATGCAAGGTCATTTTGTAATTCTCTTTAGTGAGTCTCTGGAGCGGTCAGAAGGTCTATATTATTAGACCAATAATTTGTTCTGTAGGGGGTTAAAAGCTCTACGGTATAATTGGGGGCTAACCTATGCCTAACATTAAAGCAACTTATGAAATTTCTTCTAAGGTCAAACTGCATCTCAAGGCCAGTGCAGTGATGTACAATTCAGGGTGATGTGAGTTCTCCTGTTGTTACAAGCTTGGCTGCAAAATTTCATACCAATTTCAGCCTTGAGGAGGTTTGGTTTGGTTTAGACAGGTACAGAGTGAATAGTCAAGCCAAGATTAAAGCTTGAATAATGTTACTATCGCCAAAAAGAAAAATGGCCTAAATTAAAATATGTCACATCTAGTTATCCAGTGTTTCTAATAAGTTTTTTGTGTGTCTAAAAGTTCAGACATGGGTCAAATATTACAACCAGGTTCCTGGAGCAACATTCATAACAATAATCTCTAAGACAGAAAATAATATTTTAGCATCTGAAAGGAGAAATTCTCTTTACTTATTTTACAGAATAACAGAATTTAGGATTTTTCAGTTTTAGGTAGGATTGTGGTAGGATTTCTAGAATCCCTGATAATAACCAGATTCCAAGAAAAGCAAGTAAGTTCCATCAGAATTAGGCAAATTGTGGAAAGTGTCTTCCCTCATTTCCAGTTGTGAATACAATTTGTGTTTCTCAGGCATATTGCCAATGAACTCCAAAAGCTCTAACCCCCACAATATTTAAATGCCTACACTGTCTATACCAATATTTTTCATGAAAATAATATGTTTCATGGTGGTCTCCATGCACAACGATTTTAAATAACTGCACAGCTACCTTTCTCTCAAAAAGAGAGAAAGTAAGGGGAGACAGGAAGTGAAACACAATGGAGGAACATCTGTAAAGTAAATTTCAAGAAGACAGCATAAAACATAGAGGCATGCAAGTACCAATTATTGCTGAACACAGAAATAACCATTAAATTATAAAGATCATCATAAATTAGCAAAGAGCTGAATACCAAATTAATGATAACAATAATAATAAGTGATGGTTATTGGGTACTGAAAATAAATTTGAAAAATGAAGAAGAGATAATGTCAGCTTTTTCAAACATAAATATAAAATTATTATTTGCTGTGCTCCTTGAAGAAAGGAGAGAGCAGGTGAAATTGTACAGGCAGAACCAAATTTAAACACTGGCTATGTCACTCACACCAAGCACTGCAAAACATGAGCAGAATACATGACTGATCGCCCACAGAAATGCCTGCATTTTGGCAACTGTTTGAGATAAAAATCTATTCCCACCTCAAGGTTTGTGTGGGAAAAGATATCCATTGTAGGAGTTCCGCTATGCCTATTTAAGAGCATGAAATCAAATCCAGTATCCTTTCTACACAACGTCAGCCTACGCTAGAAGCCATCACCATCAAACACACGGTGGAAGAATACATCATTGCTTATAGCATAGAACATATTCTGTGAACTCAGTGGGTGTCTTCAACATCAGTAATGAGAAATCAAACAGTGGACACCGCAGAACAGTTGATCATAAAACCTATAAAACCTCTTGCTGGTCATCCATGCAATAGCAGCAGTATACCGTTCATAAATATGCCTTTAAAACACTGTGACAAGTAAAGCCCAAGCTTTAAATTTAAAAATGATTACTTCTTTCCTTATCACTGAGGGCTTTTTTCCATTCAACTCATGTCACTTAATTCAGTTATTCAACTGTTATGTCGCAGCTCCTTCATCAATCGCAAAAAAAATATAATTGGTCAATTTCTCAATATTTGCCTTTGGACCACTGTGCAAAAAAGGCAAAGTGATCCCAATTAAAATAGTTGTGCATTGTTCCGTGCCATTTCTGTAGTTGGGACTAGTTGACTGGGGATTTGATGTTTCCATCATACTAAAAATTTAAAGATGACAATCTTTAAATCAGACATTATGCCAGTGACAATTTAAGTTCTCAATTCATATTTTGTGATATTTAGTAAGTTGTCCCTGAAAAAGTCAGGGTGAAGCAACTGCATAACAACTTTATGGAGTGAAATTACTGTCTTTTAATATGAGCGCAAAAATGAGGAAAGCTACAAAAACAAGATCTGCTCTCTCACTTCTCAGTTCCGTGAGCACTGCTTCTCAATTCTCTGAGTGCTCGCTTCTCAGTTCTGTGAGTGCTTGCTTCTCAGTTCAAGAGAAATTAAACTGAAATTGAACTGAATGAATAAACCAGAGAGAAATACGTTAAACCTGAGTGTCAGGTAATTTGTTGAAATGTATTCACGTACATGTATGAGCAGAATATCCATGTCAACTCTCCTATGAGGGAATGGTTAACAAATAAGGCAGGGTGATTAACATCATTGTATTAGCTAACTGGCTAATGTAATGGAATTAATTATCAGAACTTTTTCAGACACAGACAGTCAGTGAACCCGGTGCCATAATCAAGCTCTCGAGACCCCCTGAACGCATTTGTCCCTCAAAGTGACGTGATTTTATGATGTTATTTCCCCCCCAATAACACACATATTTTGCAAATAAAAATAAAACCTGAACATCACATTAGGGGGTTGCTTCTGGAAGCCGGTTGGGTGGTGACGTAATGTCAGTTCTCCTCCACAATGAAAGGGTCAGAATGCTATATGATGCTGGTGAAAAAAAGGTTAGAATGCTTCGTGTTGCCTAGATACAGACAGCTTCTTCATCAATAAAAAAAAATGCTAATCTACTCCAACAGAGATCAGAGCAATGTCTCAAAATAAGTGTAGTATAATGGGTAAGGAACTGGTGTTGTAGATCACAGGTTTGATTCCTGGGTAGGACACTGCAATTGTACCCTTGAGCAATGTAATTAAGCTGCATTGCTTCAGTGTATATCCAGCTGTAAATATGGGTGCAATGTAAATGCTATGTAAATAAAAAGTGAAGTAAGTCGCTTAGGATAAAGGTGTCTGCTAAATTCCCATAATGTAAACTGTAATGTAAACACAAAGCAAAAGCAATACTAAAAAAAAATTAAACGATAGAGAGTATAAAGACTTCCTGATGTCAGTTTGGAATTTATCAGACTATTTTCCACTTGAGCACTCTGAGAAGCGAGAGCACAGTTCTTGTTTCTGTACACTTTCCTTGTTTTTGCTCGTATTAATGAGTGTTTTCACTCCATACAACTTCTCTGTCTAAAATCATGTAGGTTCTTCAGACAAGTCCTCAATGTTCCATCACCTATACAATATTTAAATCAAGTTATATTGAAAATGATTTGCACTCATATTTTTATGTTGTTTTTTTGTGTGTGAGTGGGGATGGGAGTGGAGGGGAGCCAAAAAAACGAATGCCCAGTTATCTTAGTTACAATCTCGAAGATTTCCGTCTCGTTCTCTTTGGCGGTACCAATGGCGAGAAGCGGTAATTGCAGGTGTGTTTTTGGACCTCACTTCCCATAGATCCAACCGGATCCAACCAGTGTCGCCTGTGTGACGTCGGTCAGTTGGCACCTGGGCCACGCCAAATACAACACTTACTATTTACTGAATAAAAAATAGTTGTTATAAAAGTAACGTTATGTACTCGTTCATTGTCTAACATTAGGCTAACTTAAGCTTTCTTTACACTGCCGAGCCGGTTTAAAATGCTGTAGCAGACCTGGGGTAGAATTAGTGATGATCAATTTTCACAAATGTTCTTTATCCACCTTTTGCCCGGTATGAACATATTTACACTGCAGAGAAGAATTCGCGGGATTCGCTGTGGCTCGTGCAATTATGTATCTCGCGCACAGTAAACAGTCTTTTTCGTGAATGATTATTGTGTGGTATTTTTGAAACAGCTGCCTTTGAAAATGTTAGTGGTGTTTCTGGTTTTGGATTTGCTAGGTAAACTGTTCAAGAATAAAGCTGAACTGGGTGTTAAATTAGCAATCAGAACAAGAAGAATAAAACAATAACAAAGGAGATTTAATCAAAAAAGGGCATCAAGGCTGAAGGAACATACGAGGAAGCATAATAAAATAATAACAACGCTAATCCATACTTCCGTATTCTTTTATTTAGTTTTCTCTGGCTTGACATCTTTACACAGAAATCAGACCCGGCTCTGCTCCACCTATACCCCGGCTTTATTCCGATCATCATAACCCCCCCCCCCCCCTTCTCTGTTATTGTAACACTAGCAGACAGCGGAAAAAACAGTACGCCGCTCACACACAAGTGTTGCGTTAGCTCCACCTACCCTCTCTGACGGACAAACCACTGATGGGTGATGGAAAACGCGTCACTAACTATGCGCCGCTTGTGATTTTTTCCCGGGAATGTCGCCACAGACACCCAGTTCTTTAATCATAAATTATAATAATAATAATAATAATATAAATTAATATAATAATAGGCTCAATCACCATTGTGTTACCTAATTCGGCGATAGATAGTGACTTAACAGACATTCATTTTAATGAAAATCTTCAAGATTATTACTTAACTTAGTGGAAAATGCTGACTTATTTTTTCATACAGCAAAAGCCAGCCCTCACTGTACTTCATAAAAATGTTCAAACCACCTTCTCAGACAGTAAATATGTGAACCAAATGAGCAAAATATGGAAAAGCTACCATTGTCCAAAGTTGCCTATTAAGATTTCAGAAATGTAAGATAAATTAACAGTCCAAGGTCTGTTTATTTCTAGTCAAGACAGATAAACACAATAGTTTGTTGTTAGGTAAACATAAACTGCCATTACACTTCCACTGCTTTTTAAATTGGAGCAGACATTTCTTGGGAATTTTACAAATTGTATTTAATCCAATAATCTAACTATAGCATTATGCTAACTTCCTCAAACTGTTGGGGAAGCACAGAATCATCAAGTATTAAGATTTGCCATAACTGAAACTAAAGGGCCTAGTGCAAACCATGAGAAATAGCCCCAGACTAAGAGTTGCCCAGATACATTTGGTCATATAGTGTACCTACAATCCAATAATCATTTAATTTGTACCTATTAATTAATTTTAAAAAACATACAATAGTATGGTAACAATTGAACCAGAAAGAACACTCAAAAGTAACTTCTCCATGAATTAAACACCATCTGTGTCTTTCAGGATCTTCAGGAAGCAGGATGAGCTTTTGTACTCTGCCCAATAGACTCTGAAGCAGAGTTTAATTCCCAGTTTAGTTTCTCTGTTTCTCCTCTCTTTCTCTGGGGAAACATATGGAAAAGCTATTGAGATGGTTTTTCGTTTCCATTTTATGCTTTGAACGTGTTACTTATAAATAAGCGCCATGTTCACTTTCCATTTTTCCTTCACAGTGATATAAAATATAATTTATGAGATATATTAAGAGCTGTTGTGAGCTGTTGTGACCATGCCCAACATATGTGTATGGCCATAAATTTACACCGATTGCAATGATACTTCTGGGGATGATAGACAGCCATATTGTGCACGAGCATGCACAGCTTCGCAGTGTTATATTATAGTCTGAATTTTACAAATTATTCATTAGCATAGGCTCCTGAAGGCTAAATTGTATGAAATCTGACCAGAACCCTCAGAAGCTTCCCTCTAACAGTCCTGAGAAGTGCCTTCCCCTAAGTCCAATGTTCTTAAAGATAATGAAATATGAATATGCAAAAATTGTACAAAAGATATTTGAGCCTTTCAGTCCAGTCACTGTTAAAATTTTGGAAGTATACAACTTTTAAAGGGACCCATGTAGATCATGTGTATCATACTTCATGCACCTACCACCCAAGGTGGCACTACAGTACCACCACAAAATTGCACTATTCAAATCATTATTACAGATGTACTGTACCCTTAGATCCAATACACTTCAAAGCTGCGATAGATGATCTTTGGATATGGTTAGCAGCCTATCACAAAATGTAAGTTGCCGTGATAAATTTTGGCTGAACAACAATTCTGAACAAACTTTTCTGACAGAACTCAGTTCAAATACAGACTGCCTTCTGCCACTGTCAGCACCCCTCCCCTCCCCTCCCCTCCCCCACATTCACACAAGTATGGTCCTGATTATAAATGTGTCAAAGCTTTATTAAATAATTTATTTCCAGCATCACGATCACAACTTCACTTCTCTATCGTAAAACAACCTGGGGGAGAGAATTATTCTCAATCATTGCCATTGCCATACGTTGCACTAAATGTAAGTTAGAGCTACAGTGCATGCACAAAGACTGTAATGAAGTGCTTTCACTCAAAGTTCTCGGCCTCACACTTGAACACCAGGGTGTTCAACGTTAGATCACAGACAAAACAAAAATAAGTAAAACACTTCAATAGCAAATCCAGGATAAAAATCTGAAACTTGTCTGAGATAAAAGGATGCAGTGAAACAGCCAAACATAAAGCTGTTGCAAGCTTCCCAGCCAATGATTGCTTTTATCAGTGTGACATCTTCCAAATTCCACTTCCTGTGTTAATAAAGCTTTAGATTCGCTGTCGGGTCACCCACACCATGAGCAAAACAGCCTAAAGTAATTATATTGAGTACAATCAAAATAATTTTTTAGCTGGCCTTTGTCCAGATTTGTACTCTGTACTACCCTTGTGTTTTACACTTTGGCATTAGCATATCTATTGCAACACAATGGACCAGCCCAGCTCTTTCCTTCCCTTTCTGTACAGCTTTGCAGAATCAGAGCTTATTTTTAAGAAAACAACAAAATCCAAGTTCTTCTCTGGCAGATATCGTGATATGCTTTTAGACATTGTGCTAGTGCTAGTTGGGTTCTGTCCACACGAGAGACAAGCTTGAGAGACACTCTAATGAGCACTTGGTCAAGCAAACAGAAACATAGCTGCTGTCAGGGTAAACAGGGAAATTATCCTTATTAACCAAAGTACCTCAGAACCAAAATACCTCTTTCACATTTATCATAAAAATGATCGCATTAACAAGCAAAGGATAAAATTTACCCAGAATGAAAAATAAATATTTTTACCATATGAAGAATACTAATAACTGCACAATTACACATGTAATGACCTGATTAGAGTACCTAAAGGTTAGATAAATTAGTCCTGATCACATAATTGGGAAGAACTTTACCCCTGTCTACTATGAAAAGTATATGTACATGAAAATTCGTGCACTTGGAACTTGGTGTTTTCCTTTACCCCATCTCCCATAGTTCAAGTCTTAGCACCCAAGACTTTGTCTATGTTATTTATGAGACTGTTGTGAAATGCTTAAGAATTATATTATAATCCCAAATCAGAAATCCAGTATGTCTAGCACGCCAGCATTGAAAAATTAAGTTTAAAGCTGATGAAAATTAATTTCAAACAAATTCACCCGATTTTGTAAATGCATATTGTTAATTAAGATGTTTGTGGTCATAATATGTACTAAATATAACTTAATTAATTTTCATCAGCTTCAAACTTATCATTTTTCAGTGCTGTTGTGCTAGACATACTGGTGTTCTGATTTAGGATTATAATATAATTAAAAGCCACATTAATTTTCCACAACTAATTAAATTATTTGGTTAGACATAAAATAATCTGTGGTATTTCTGTCAAGCAGTAAATCTTTAATTAAATGAATCTGCTCACGCCCTGAAATGCCTTGCTGGTAGTATTTAGGCTGACATGTCTGAATGTAGCCTACTTTTGCTGTAGTATGTAAGGAATATGTTGATTTCATGTAAAGACAGAGTTTACATCTAATTTATGTCCTCTGCATTTAGTTGAATTGAGATGTGTCCTGTTGAAAAGTAAACTGTCCAAATGTCTGCTACAAAATAGTCTTTGAGGGCTGTAAGCATAGCTTTCTTTAAAAATTCCACAGTGAAGTTCCAAGTGAGTGAAAAATTACATCTTCATCTGTGTAGTATGAAACCATGAGCCTACTTCTCTCTTCTACATGGAATGTTTTACGCCATTTATTTTCAGGAAAATGTAATTTTCCCTCAAGAAATTTCATGTTTTTCCTTTTATTTCGTAATGTGTGGAACTGGATTTCAATTGAATCTGTTGCTAAAGAGTTCATCTGAATTATTACATAACAAGGACAGGCATCCTAATTTTATATTTTCCTTATACAGTGAAACATCATGAATGAGCTTTGTGTCCTGTGTGATTTTATAACAACCAAACTGGTTAAACCCCCACACATCTGGAAGCTGTATCGTGCAGAAAATAAACCATGACAGAACCCTGACCATGACGCAGTGCATCAAGACAATTTTCAGCTATGCTAGTCTTGTAGACTTGTTTTCCCCTCTTCATTGTCATTGACTTTATGCCTGGAATTGGTTTGTTCTGCCTCCTCATGCAAATACCAGATTTCACAAAGTCTACAATCTCCGTGTGCCAATTGCTTCTGCTTGCAGTGCTCCTAATGTCATAGCCATATGTGCCTGTTGGTGTTGTGTGTGTCTGTGTGTGTGTGCACACATGTGTGTGTGTGTGTGTGTGTGTGTGTGTAAATGCTCCTCTCCCTTCCTGCCACTGTGTGATCTCTGCAGCATAGATGCACATGTCACGGTCCTCCTTCTCAACAAGGTTGCCAGAGCCCAGCACACAGCAGGCTAGGTTTCACTTGAGGAATTTCACCTTCATGCAGCCTCACTCCAGTAAACTCACCCGAGCCATCTGCAATTTGTCTCACCCCCAGAACAGGAATAGCCTGCTCAAAATTATTCTTGCTGATTAAACTGCTATAGACTACCTAGGTTTCAAACATAAACACAAGCTCTGTGAACTCTGCTCTCACACATTAAAGACAGATGTTTTTGATTAGCCTACATTCTTCATGTAAATGGCAAAAACAAAAAAGGATTGGCTGAGGTGGATAAGCTGAGAAAGGAAGTCCCTTTCCCCCATGTGCCTCTGTGTCACTCAAGACTTTCATTTCTGGATTTCAAAGAGCAGCAAAAACAAAATGCACTCTGGCACTTTCACTGCTGAACTTACAGCATGACTGACCTAAAACCTAAAGATAACAGCAATGAGCTGAACACTGGTTTTCCATCGGGTTTTAAAATCACAAAAACTTGCCAGCTCTCCCACAGCCAAAGAGAGATGCCTGATCTAGACTTTGACAACATCAGTTCTATTGAAAGTTCCATGGGGCTCATTTCCTATCTGATCTGAGAACAGTGCCACAAACAGGACATATCCAAAATGTAGCAAAATGCCATGAGCCATTTTATTCTTTCCAGCTGAGACAATAACCTGTTTTATTTTCTGTCTAATTTCCTGGACATCATGCTCTTACTTTTGATGCTACACATGGGAAGTGTAGCATACCACCAAGATGAGCTCAGTTAGTCCAAAAATCCACATAGAACTGTGGCCCAAAAGAAACATTTCTAACAGTTGTTTTACCAATTAATTTAGTATTCATATATTAGATTTGTCAAAATCCTCCTTTCATATAACCTCACATTTATTAATCATATGAATATTTATCACTTTTGTAACTTTATATTTCTTTTGCTTGGTGATGGACACAACGCAATGATCCAAATGCTTAATCTTGAATACTGAATCTATGACCTGTTAGTTTCATTTTAACATGACTTGAGTGAATTGTCTAATCACTCTGGTGCAACAAAAGCACAAAACATAGAAATTCAGCAAGGAATAGTGGGGGAAACAGTACAAATGACTCAAGAGTCAATGAATGCAAAGTGAAGATATAAATATAATTAAATTGTTCTGTTGTTGATTGAGACTTTTTCAAAGAAGAAATGCAAACAATGCCCTCACACTATTTGTCTAATATCCATCTTGTACATTGTCATGAAGTAAGCTACTGAAGAATGACAACAATTGCAATATCATTGCAGCATATTTAACATTGTGAAAAAAGCCGAAAACACCACCTTTTACATGATGTGGTTGTTTTAATATGATATTTACATCAAGCAGCACTGATGCAAATTAATGCAACTGTCAACATTACAATATGTAGCAATGGAGAGATAAATGTGACCAAATATGCATAATTAAACTGCTTTTGAGCCCATGTGTTTTTACAAAATTACAAACAAGATTTTCCAGTCAACTTTTTTTTCTATGGAAATCTTGACTCTTACCTAACTTAAGCATAGGCCTACTACAAATTGTGCAAATGCGTTGCCGAAGTAGAGAAATGCAGTAAAAATATTTTCCCATGAAAACAATGTCATTATTGGCAAAATTAATGAAGCAAAAAGGTAGATTTCTTTTGCTGTGCAAAAAGGTACCTTCTTTCCATGATTCTGTACAAACCATGTAGACCTATTCATATAAATCGTGTCATTCACATTATTCATTATGCAGGGTACAACTGTTTAACAGTTAACAGTGTTCCACCACCTGCCATATTTCATGGGCCATTATCTCATATTTCTGTCCTGCAAAAAATTCAAGTTAAATTATTGTAAACTCTCTTTCTACAGTAATCGGTACCATTTGAGGTGAGGCTACAGACGAATGTTGCCCTAGATTTCTATGTTCCTATACCAAATCCCTATTTTCTCAACACATAAACATCTGCAACCTAAATACCGCCAAAATTCCAACGATTATATTATGCAAAGTAGTTTGACACGGTGATTAAGCTGCTTCGCAACTAATTCCCAGCAAGCACTTCTAATTCTTGTTTCTTGTAGGCATTCAAACCCAAACCCTGCTGTGCAGCTTGCTGCATCAATTCCACTGGAATTAAACAACATCAGTTCCCTCAAGAACACCAGGAGGCGTCCTGTGTGCGACCAGAAGAGAAACGGCAAAACTTTAACAAAAGGATTTCTTTCTCAAAGTACCACAGACACGCCCCCGAAATAATAAAATGCAATGCAAACGGTATCATAAAAAGTCGCAATATTAGACATTATAGCTTAATTTAATAATTAATAGTAAAAAACGTAATGTCGCCACCATTATTCATCATTAAAACGAAAGTAGACATCATGGACTTACTGGCTATATTTCATATCCTCAAAATCTGTCTAGATAGAGGACTTCAAATAGGTAATTCGCTTTTCTACTTCAGAGCGAGCATGGCGAACTACTCTTTAAATTAAGTTAGAAGTAATTTACTAACCAATATTGAACTGCGGGATTTTTATCTTAATTAACCAGTCACTGCAGGCCAATATAAAGCAGCATATTTGCTAATGCTATTATGTAGGCTACTGTAAAACAGAATAGGCCTACTCACGGCTGCAAAACGTAGTCTTGAAGTTTTATTCAAGCCAGACGCGTAGCCCGAGCGATGAACAGCAGAAAGCGTGCCTAGAACAAAGTATAACAGTTGTAAGTAACTTTAACCCAGTCATCGCGCTCCTCCTCCCACCAGTGACGTCCCAGAAATGAAATTGGGTGTGGTTTGGAATATAATAGCTGTTTTGCCGGAGATGAAGGCAAATTCAAGCAATGGTCATTCGCTATTCCAAGTTTTAATAAACCACTGTGGTCTAAGGTAATGTCTACTGCAAAAAAAGTTCCGCAATAAAAGACGCTACGACAATTAATCAGAAGTAAATGTGTCAGAATAATGCCAGTGCACTGCATTTATTTGTAAAATCTAATGGAAAATAGACGTGTTCTTGAAAACGTTAAAATGTTATTGCATTGTTTATGACCTCTGATTTATTTGTTTAGTTTGTTTTTTCTTCAAATATTTATATAAAACTTGAAGTGTTGATAATTATGGGCAAAGTGCTAAAACTAAAGCCCCCTAATGTGTCTTTGAGAAATGTTAATGGTAATTATCAACAGCAGATTGGAATGTCTCTGTCCTGAGCCACTGATCGTGGTTATTTCTAATATTTCCTGTGGTATGCTTTATTGTTTAGCAGGAAAAAATATACTTGAACTGATGTGATAAAATTCCTTGGAATAATCTGTGAGCAGTTCCTTATTGAACAGTGGTGAACTCTACCATCCTCAAAGGGTTTATTGCGTTGCAATGAAAGAGCTTTTTCAGAAGCTTAGACTGCAAAAGAGAAGGAGCCTGAACTATGAAGAAAACTGAGTCTTATCCTGTTTCCAAGCTATGCTTAGAGAGACAAGCAACAGGAAGAGAACTGCAGGGGATTTGCTCTCAAAGGAAACTGTTAATCTCACCACAGTGTCCCACACAGTCTGCTCTAAAAAGGCTTTCCTCCATGGCATGAATGGATTCTCCTGATGTCAACATGAATGGAGTTGCCTATTTTCCTCAAGAGTTAATTTATCATCACATTCCCGCCAGCATGTATGTTGTGCTGGTGTTTCCTTTCACAGCCTATATTTCAAAAGGTCGAACACTTGTAGCTTTAATCTTTTAATACATAGCCTAAAATAACATACAGTAACTATGTATATTCTTTTTCTGTGTATTGATTTATTTTACTAAATTTGTGCGGTGTTCTTCCCTCCTTTCTTGGTTCATGCCCTTACCCAGAACAGAGAAATCTATCTGAACCCCGGGCATTTATGAGACTTCATTTCCTGTGCAAGTTCATCTGTAGGTTTTTCCCTTTGTTTACTGAGTGTGTGCTCTGCTTTGTGGTTGAAGCTGAAGTGTTACTTGGAAAGGACTTCCCCCACTGCCCTCTCATTAATAAGATGTCTTGAGGCTGACATTTGTCACCATGATGATAGATATTTTTATTTCTTTTCGAGAACTATTTCCTGTCACTTACAGTCCCCTGTACATATACAGTGAGCACAATGTTTTTTTTCTTGATTTAGCTGTGTAGCCTACTCCATAATTTTAGATTTGTGATCAAACAATTCACATCAGCTTTTATTAAAGGGTAACATACATTTTGGATTCACCATGTAGAAATATCTGCACTTTAATCACATATGAATTGTTAGATTACAAATCCATAATTATGGAGTTCAGAGCTCAATCAAGGAAAAATATGGCTTTGTACCAAACATTATGGTGCTCAATGTATATTGAACTGGATTATTCTAGCTTTAAAAAAACCCAAATAAATACAGTAGCTATTCTTTTTAATATTGGTTTACTTATTACTTATTGATTACATGTAAAGTTCCTTCAAAAAATATACATTTATATGACAATTAATTTACTATAACTGCGTGATGAACATATTGCCAGTTTAATACAATGTTGCTCTGTAAAAGGACTACTGTAAAATTTACAGTGACTTGCTGGCAGCAGTTAGCTTGTAAGATGCTGTAATACTATAAATAGTGTAATAACAATTACAATATGGGAATTATTACTGTAATTACAACTACAGTACTAAGATGGGTAGTATATTGTACTTAAAGTATACGGTCAAATGTACTACAGAAACTTGCAAGCTACTTACAAGCTAATTGCTGCCCTCAAGTTACTGTAAATGTTGCGGCATTTAGCTTGCATGTTGCTGTAATGTACTTCACATTAGGCTTACCATAAATACAATTAAATAAGTTACATCCCAAAAGTCAACATGAGTTGCAATAACCAGGGACAGCAATGGACAATAACATGTAACAAAAACCACTGACAAGAAGAGCCACACTTCTACATACAATAACAAAAAGTGAATGTACTGTATGTAGTTATATTTTATGTATGTTATGTGTGTAGTAATTATGTATGTATGCAGTAATCTTTTGGTAACTATTACCAAGTAGGATATCAAAAAGATACATGGAATCTAAACTGTTGCTCATTGGTCATGGAGGACAACTTCTGAACTCCTGCACATGAATTGTCGCTAGATCTTGTGCATCAAGGTGCTATCCAGCTAAGACAAAACACAAAGTTGCTGCCATATAGTGGCGATGTTCTAACAGTGACGAAACATTCCAGTGACATTATGAGATCATTTAGTGTTAGCTGGGATATGCATTGAGAACAACATGTGTGCAAAACCTTGTGGACTGGAGATGGTAGCGCTGGCCACCAGGCAGAGTGAAAATGTAATATTGAGGATGCCAAGACTCTAAGCTTTATGTGACAATAAAACTGTATTGTTCTTAGCTCTGCAGTGTGTTTACAAGCAATTGGTACAGTTATTATCCGACAACCCAATTTTATATATGAAGCATCTTTGTATGTTTTATATATCTAGTCATGCAGTTACATATTTTTCTAGTAAATGTATCTTACTTTTCGCCAGTCTTAAAATGTATTTTATATTATTTCCCTGTTTTTTTGTTTTATTTCTTTATCAGCATGTAGTCCTCTAAGAAGGCACTCCGTTCACAATTACTGTCATTGATCATGACACTGATACAACCACATAAACAGAGCCAAGAATGTGAAGAATCTGTTTGCTATGTAAAGGGTGCTAGACCATAAGAAACAGATTTCCATGCCAATCAGACAAGCATACCATGTTAGTACATTAAAAGCAGTCTATTCGTTGCAAGGCTACATGCAGAGAGTGCCACATGTGCTTTTTACGTTTTTAAGAGGCAAGGATGTCATGTTGGAGCTTGGAGCATACAAGATTGAATGATTACGATTTAGATGTTTACCACCGTGTGTCACAATATTTCTGCATTATTTTTCAATGTGATATCAATGTTTCATTTTAAACCATCATAATGGGCAAATTTGCATACTTTATAGTGGACATTTGAGTTATTTTAGTGAGGTTTTGGATAGGTTTCTGGACCGCTAGATATTTTAGACACCTATTCCAATGAAATTCCCACTTGAAAATGGTGCACAAGTGAGTTTCAAAACAGTTAATTTGTAGTGAAATGTATGGTTATGTTATGATTTATTGCAATACACAATATAGGCATTTTGGATAGATTTGGAGACAACAGAGTACACTGCTTAAATTTTGATTCTGTCAGATTATTTAGGTAACTGTTAATGTTAACTTCACATTAGCCAAACTATCTAAAATCATAAAATCAGTGAATGGATGAGCAAATGAATGATCTTTTCTGTCTAAGTCATTTATCCTTCTCTTTTGAGGTAAGGTTGCTTATGAGTTCTCCTCATTTAATGTGAATTTATAGCCAATCTTTTTATAGTGTGGACTCTGGCGTTCCCAATGAGGATTAAGGTGTAGAGATGCTACTAAGTCCTTTTTAGTAGTTCATAGATCATATATTGGTAGAAAACCAATATTAAACAGTGTTAAAAATTATTCAGTTTAGAATATTTTTAATGGTTTTAAAATACATCTGGAGGGGTTCTTTAACGAAAGAGAGTAATTATTGGAAATTATCCTTATTAACATATGCTTTATAGAATGTATACTGCTGAGTTTTACAAAAGCAATGTCTGGAGTCAATCAGACTGAAAGCTACAGCAGCAATAGCTCACCTGGGGTTTGGATCTTTAACCCTCTGGCTCTGTGCCCAGAATTCAAACCCAAGAAGTAATTGCTTCTCCCCTTGCTAGGAATGTGACAAAAGCAGTTAATCGCTGCATTGGCCAGATTACCACATAAAAGCAAAACAGGCACCAAGATATTACACATCTTCTGTTAATGTATTAAGAGAAAGACTCTGTTGTGTAATAGAAATATTATTATTAGGGGACGCAAAAGCATTTTATGGCTTACTGAAAAACACAACTTTGGAAAAGGCATTCATTTAGAAATTCAGTGCTGTATTAGTGTTTGGGTGATCCTTCCTGACCACTAGAGGCAATGCTTAATACAGAATATCTTCTATATAACGCTAGTGCAGGTTGAGAAACTTATTCTAACAAATTTAGCCATGACCTAGGATTATGCAGGTGAACACATAAGTAACCCTGTCATCCAAGCATCTGTCCTTTTTCATCTTCTCGCTATGCAGGTATAGTATCGTCTTGTTAGCCAGAGTGAATTTAAAATAATTCCCACGCGTACGGAGTGAGGAATCTCTCAGTTTTCCAAGGTGAAATACCACTCTACCAGGAGTGTCACCAGCTTTGAGGGGAGTGCCTCTGGGCATCATATGTGCTGTGGCTTCGTGGTCATTGCCTTGCACTTTTTCAAGATTTTACCGGGTCAGTGTCACTGCTTCCCATCCGTTTGGTGCAGTCTGTTTGCTGAGCCCCTCTGCTCCAGCTTTGTGAGGCATGTGCTCAGATTCTTTGTGACCATGTTGATATAAGTCATCCAGTATTAAGCACTGCCTCTGGCGGTCAGGAAGAATGAAATAGAATGAGGGTTACAGTTGTTACTGCTGTGAATCCTGGATGGCCACCAGAGTTCTCTGTCACTCAGAATCGTTGCTACTGTGTATAGAAGATTCCGCAGGAAAGATTCTCAGATGATGGGGCTACTTATGAGTTTGCCTATGTCATCCTGGGTCATGGGTGGCTTTGTTGGTATGAGTTTCTCGGCCATGCACTAGTGTGAGGAAGAAGATATTCAGTATCAACCACTGCCTCTGGCAGTAATCCAGGATTAATAGAACCACAGTTATATTTGTAACTCTCATTTTGTTTGTAAGCTGTTCTGATATCTCAGGTAAGTCAGCACGATGTTGTCCAAGCCCCTCTGTTAGAAAATTTGGAAATTAAGCTCAGTTTCCTTAAAGACTTGCAGTAAAGTATATTTTCTTGCATTTTGTCGGAGTAGACCAAAATATCTTTCCTTCTTGGTTGAACAAGACCAGGTCAAAACCTAGAATATGGCTGGACTGGCCGACCAATGGTGTGACATCATAACTCGGCCGACCAATGGTGTAACTTCATCACTCACTCAGTCACTCAGTCAGTCACAGACATTTGCGTTTGCAGGGCTGGCCCTGCTGTTGCGGTCCAGCCAAAAATGTGCTGTAATACAAATACCCTCCCCACTCTCTTCTTAGTTCCATTTTTCTTTTTTTTTCAGATAAATGATGACTCTATATGGTGGGCTGAGGGACAGTAAACCATTGTTTGTTGGAACATTGCTGCCCCAACAATCATCTTGGAAAAAACAATAACGAGAAATTCACCATCTGGAACTTCACCAAGTCCTCACATTATGCCCTTCTTTCTAAGCTGAGTGTGGCTAATGCAACACTGCCATTGTTCATAGCTTTTGCCATTCACTTTAAATCCTTGAAACGTGTTATAATTAGAATCAGCTGTACATGGTTGTTGCTGCTGAAGTAAGTAAGGAACTGATCATTTGTGTGTGCAATGTCACTTCCAGATTTGTATTTGTTTATTTATTTATTTATTTGTTTGTTTGTGTATTTATTTTTGCAGATTTACTTATCATCACACTTCCTGGACATGGTCAATTCAGGCCAGTACAGATCTAAAAGTAATTTTAGAACATTCATAGCAGAAATTGTGTTCAGTGTTAACTACCACCATAGCCTAATAGGTGTACTATACATACCAAGTTCTTCACAATGAATTGTATACATTGCATTGCACAATGCATTTTGCATTATTTGATATCTCATTAGATACTACACATTTATTTGCATGTACAACCAAAACAATAAAGTTCTCACAGCCTGAGGAAACGATAGTGTCTTTTTGTCTTCTTTAAATTCTCCATAAAAATAATTGTATGCTCATATGATATAATAATACTGTCTTGCGTTGTCAGTGGAAAGGGGTAGGAAATGCTCCTATTTGGTGCAAAATAGCTTATTGTTACTTTGAAACTCAACTGTATACTGTATGAAACTGCAAACAATCAGGGAGCTGTTGAGGCCTAATGAAAGGTAATCAGACAGGAATGTCACAGAACAGATTGTTTCTCCCTATAATGCATGGCAGTCTTAAATACTAGCCTGGGATGATATACATAAGCAATCTGTGAAGATTCTTATCAAACAGGATGTTCGGCTGGGGCTGCTGGGTAGTTCCCCCGGTAAAAGTGTTGCTGGTAGTGCATGAGTGAGCACCATGGCTTCAGATGTTGCCTGTTATTGCGGATAGCAGTGTTTATTGCTCGAGCAATCCCTGTTAGCTGTTAGGGCACCTGTGGCTTGCTCTCTGTACACATGTATAATTGGGTTCTAATGTCACAAATGACCAATGGAAAAAATAAACCATGGCAGAGGTGGAAATGTCAGTGTTGAAATTTTCAGCATGTAAATCAAACAGCAAACAGCTGAGAATGTGACAGCACATGTGTTCTTCAAGAGGTATATTATTCCCTGTGGCCCCAGTGTGACTGCTGGAAAGACACTGAGTCCAGATCAGAAATAGTGTTTTCCCCCAGGCTCTCTTTGCTTAGTTCACTTTGCTGAGGTAATTAATGAGTTAAGTTTTTCTTTTCAAATGAGCGCAGACCTTCTATTATGACATATGGTTGCATTTATGTATGTAGAGTGAAAAGCAGCAATTTCTTTTTTGCTACAACTGCTGTCAAAAGGTCTCTTCTCCTGTCAAAAGTGCTTCATACAAAGCTAAATGAATGTGCAGCAGTGGTCAGCAAAACCAATGCATTATTTTCAAGAAAAATCTGACTTGTGGGAGGTATTAAATATTCATTATTGTAAGGTCAGGAATATGTGATCTCCTGCAGGGTCTTTCGGCACAGTAAACTGGAAATTAAGCATCATTGATTTATTTTGTTTAAGTGATTTTATCATCTTATGCACATCATAAACATTACCAGAATGGGTTTGTTCTGATTTTACCATGTGAAATCATTATAACATCACACATTTTTCAGGCCCTTTATATTTTCTCATTTCCATATATTAAGAACTATTTTCAGTGGTAAGTTTTCTTTAAAGTGGAAAACAAGCCTTTCCTCTGACACTTGAATAATTCATGTTGATATGTTTTCATGTCTTTCCTTGAATTCATGAGATTTTTAAACATGCTACAAGCACTGAGTATGCAACAAAGCCCACAATATACAAAACAGACTGATCTATTCACAAACTATTATATCTTTACAAGTTATTATTGTTCAGCCTAAGACACAGAGGTGAGTGGCCCAGTACAACACCATTCTCAAGAATTTGCACAAACACAAATGTACAACCTCCCCCCCACCACTTCCTACCATTTTCACAGTATTACCTTTATGCACTGACAAGTAAGTAGTGCTTATCCTAGGCAAGGTGGTCATTTTACAATGGATCTTCAAGATCTGCAGTCACAGCTTTTGTGGCAAGAATCCATCCACGATATTTGAAGAATTTGGTCTTTTTGCTGAGGAGCCCAAAGGTGCAAGAAAGATGGCTTATGCTGTCCATGTAAGTGAATTCCACATATCCTTGTGGTGACCTGACTTGACCACAAGTGGGGGGCTACATGTCATTGTTGTTATGGGGTTTGTAGAAATTTTCATTCTCGTGGCTTTGCAAATATCTCTCTGACATCTAGTCTGACAGTGAATCATTTCCTTCTAATCTGTAGACTGCCACACTCAAACATGACAATAGAATCAATTTGGCTTTGAAAGACTTCCTCCTTCACTAACATCAACTTCAGCCTGGGGCTTCTGTCTGGGACAGCTTGACAGAAGCCAGACTTTTACTATAAATAAATACACAAGACCCTTCACCACTCCATGCAGTTACATAGATCAGTTGAAGAGGGAGTATCTTTGGAAAACAATACAAAGTTTATGAAGTCTGTGGAAGGATTTTGCACACGCGTGCCCAGAAAACAAAAAAGCCCCTTTTAAACATATCAGGAGAGAATCAAATACTCAATTCGGTTTATTATTCTCCCTGGCATTTTTCTTTACTGTCTCAAGTTTTCACCAGAAGATCTATAACCCTTTCCCTGTGTAGAGGCTTATGGGCAGGATGTAACTGCACCAACCAATGGACTTATCTTAATTTCAAAATGTTTAAACAAAAACCCCAAATAATTAGTTGGCAAGCTAGCGTGTGTACGAGTAGCTCAGTATTATGATTTCCAACAGGAAAACAACATAATGTCATATAAATGCTGGTGAGTCTGGCTGCTATAACAAAGCTGAGCTGCAAAATAAAAATACAGGTTGTTTTCCTTGTAAAAACCTCAAGCTTTGTGGCTTGTCCCATAGGGTATACAGATATAAATAGGCTGATTTAGCTCAGATAGTGAGCTAGCTTGCTGGAGATCATGAGGTGACATTGAATGTGAAAGAGTGAGCCTCGAAAAACAAAGATTCTTGCTACACTACATTGGCTCAAATCCTTCTTAGAATTCATTTAAATATTATTAAAAAATAAAATAAAATATATATAGTGCCAAAATAAAATACTGTATTTTTAATTTTGAAAATGCAAAAATACATTTCTTGAAAAGCATAGTGTTCAGTTGGGCAAGGCATAAGACCACAAAATTATTTCATGTAACTTCCAGCTAGTTCAGAATACAAATATTTGCCCATCCTGGTGAAATGGGAGAGGCTTTGTTAATCAAACAACGGTATGCAGTTCATCACATAACTGCTCTTATGTCATGCCAAGTTTTGTAAAGATAAAACATAATAACATAGTCTACAAGTATAATCTTCTTATCTGACACAAAACAAGGCTCTATATGCAAGAGAAATACAATTGATCAGGGCGTAGTTTTCCATTTCCATTTCATCATAAGATAATCTCAGCGCCATTCAAAGTCAATAATCTGTGCAACTAGGGTTTTGGGGAATCTCAACTCTGATTTTCAATGATGCTTGTCATAAACATGCTTCATTTCCTTTAGTTAAAATGCAATGAGCAAGTAAACCTTATTATTCTTATCCTTACTATTAAACTTAAGGATTATTGAATTGGGGATGATGTGAAGTTACTAGATATCTAGGCTAGCCATTGTAATTGCAAAGACATGAACATTGATTATTGGCCCAAATACTGATCATAGAGCAAGTTATGCATCAAAAAATTGCAAACAAGCTATAATAAACAAATACTTGTAATCGATGGGTGGAGTCTGTGGTATCTTGATACATATCGCGGCAGCTAACTCAAACATCATAACGTACTCCAACATCAATTATTCAGGAAAGAGGTGGTCACTGGGTCCAACTAGTGTAGATCGTGTTTTCCAATCAAAATCTGGGTATTGTAAAGATATTGTAAACTCAGGGACCAGCCAGATCACACACACTGCAGCACAAACATTCATCACTGGTGGGCATCAGTTGACAGGGCTCATATCTACACCACCAGCATTATCACTTTCTGTACATATCCAGGGAGCTTCCCAGGCTTTGAGCTCCTCATATGTGTATTGAATAGAGTCAATTTGAGTTCTTGTGAATACTTAACTTTTACTTTATTAATTTTTTTTTCTTCATTATTAGGGCACATTATTAGAGCATGAGTAACTAAGAAATACTCCCACTAGCTCTTTGTGAAGTCCCTTCAGGTTATAATAAATCAGAGTGGGGTCAATATTTCCCATAATGAAAATTACAGAAATTGACTTTAAAAAGAGGGCAAGGAAAATTGTGACTCCAATATAAACGCCACTGCAGTAATCTCTCACACAAGTATAGTATGATCGTCCTCACGTTAGACTTTTGTAGATCCTTTTTTTCATATTGTGAAAAGGTTTTTTCCATTCTCTTTTAAAAATGCATTGAATATAAAAATATTGAGAATGCATGTGTGGCTATAATGTATCTTTGTCAAACACATTTAATACATTTATGTGAGAGTAACACTATTTCTAGCCATTGGTCAGATTTAATTAAAAGTAAATACTTCTGGCCAATAAAAAAACAAAATAGAGATATCAGAAGCCTACTGGGAAACAGTCAATTTAATGATCTCTTCTAGCATTATTTGAGGAAAAACTAGTATATTCCTCTTTTGCAACATCCTGCTCCAGCAATTTGCTGCCATACTTTGGGGATTGGCATTGTACCCCTGAAATATCTGCTCATATTTTTGGCAATTGAAATGCTGTAAAAGCGTGAACATGTCAGGATCATATAAGAAACCCTGAACTGTCACATCTGTGTTCTTTATTGAAGCATCATAGACTTGGATGAAAAGGGCCATGGGAAGTAAATCACTAAGTAATTAAGGTTGTCTCAAATGCACACTGTTTTGTGTGTCTTACCAGATAACAACAGGTGTCTTGCTCACCTGCCAATATTTTAGTCACTCATTCTTACTATTTTCATTCCTACACACACATGTATCATAGACACATATAACTGTATAACCCCAAATACATACCATCAGATACACACACACACAGGCATTATGGTAGAAGGTTAGGAGCACAAGAACAGTGACAGCACCTCTCCTTGAGCAATGGCATGGAATCCAACATTTATTTCACAACTGGTGTTATGTCCTCTAAGGTTACAAAGGCATGTTTGGCATTTTCTGTTGTCACAGACCTTCAGTTCTCAGTTTAGGCCACAGCATTGTACTGTCACTATATAAGGCAATCAATAAAATGATGTTATACAGACATTTTCTGGTCAGATTCAGCTGGCTGGGGCACAAGACAAGCACAAGTTTAAAGGGCAGTCGTTACAATATAATGTGCCAAAAATCCAAGCAGCTTCAGTGATCTTAATTTGGGTTATAATTCGGTCTATGGGCCATATTTACTAAGCATGCCACACATTACCATCAGCACTTCAAACTTCTGCATTGCCACATAATTGCAATTTAGCGGGGTGTTTACTAAGACCGGTTATGCAAATGAGCACAGCCAAAGTGAGTTAAATTAAAGGCATACTATACACAATTGCTTAGCCTGTGTTTACAATTAAAAGATTAAAGAAGTCGACTCCTCCATCTTCAACCCCACCCACTAATGCCGAGTAAGTTACCCCACCTAACGTAGCTTGCTGGATAGCTGGAGGTGATATTAGTATTGTGAAATGAGCGACAGTGAGCAACAGTAAGAAGGCAAATTCGATTATAATCATTATGTTGAATGTAATATTGGTTTTATCCTTGGAACTTGAAAATAGAAAATTTCAGAACCTCGCAAAAGTCCTTATTGATGCCAGCTTCACACCCCTGGTAACATTACTTACAGGTTCAACAGAAAACGAGTCAACTCTGTGTCGCTTTTAATCCCCTTGGAGAAATTCAGCTGAAACCACCGAGGAAAAGGTGAACTCTTGTTTTTGAACGAGCCCTGTTGGCTTGTCTTTTTGCTTGGCTGTATCTGGACTTCTTTGCTAGCTAGTTCAAGAGCCACACCCACCCCTCCCCACACAAAAAACAGTGCCACACCCAGAAACTTCCTGAACACATTTTAGAATAAAAAATATAGGTAAAGGTGAGTGAATCCAGTGAAAATGCATAAAGACAGAGATTTCCTCATAGATGTGCCTTAGCATAGTTATTTCATAATATTTCCACGGGAAAAAAACCTGCATAGTATTTAAATAGACTTGAAATGCACTGCCGGTGTTTAAGCTGTTCCAGCAAAAATAAAAGCTGTATGAGAGGACAACGCAGCTAAAGTAATTTCTGTCAGCAAAGTGAAAAGATCTAAAATTGACGCTGACAAGACATCAGGCGACGCATCAAAGTAAAGATATATAATAAGATCATTAATTAAAGGGATTTTTCACCTATATTGCATAATTTTATAATTGATGTAAATTCATTACTAGCTGCAGCATAGCAGCAGAAGTAGATGGGCCAGTTTATGGAAGCTACTGTCCACAGACAACTATTATAGAATTATGCAATTTGGGTGAACTGTGCCTTTAAATTGGACTTATTTTGGTGCCAGAAAAACTAATGTGAAAAACAAAATTGCGAATCACTTCTGCATGCTTCTGTCTCCCATCCCCCATACATATGGGTTCACGGGACCCGTTCTCCTCCTCTCTCTCTCCACTTCAAACAGTTCCATTGCCATTCCGTTGTGCACCGCAATATTGTGGAACATGCAGCAGACCACAAACACCTGTGCCTTTCTCTAGGCTGGACAAAAGGGCACCACCTGTATGATCCAGACAACAAAATCAGCGCTTAAGGATGCAGAATGTGTGTTTCATATTTCTGGTGTGGATGTGTGCCTCCTTGTACCACTCTGTCTCTGATGAAGTCGGGTTTTGGACACGTTTCAGCATCTGTGCTTGCAGTGGACAGGCACTGTCACCTTTAAATGTGCAGAGAGAATGTTAACACCCCTCATTAGTGAAAACTTCAGAACTGTTTTAATATTTCATGTTGTTTAATTCCATACCCAGTAGCCATCTCCATAGCCATCACAAACTTCTCGAACAGGTGACTGTTCCTAAAGATGAAAGAGTCGTATGCATTTGCAACCACATTTTTGATGATGTCTTGGTAGTAACACACAACCTAAACATTGATAGAATGTGTCTACTTTCTGTTCCTGTACACATGCCCTTTTGCTGATAGTGGCATCAGTTGAACGTGTGTCAATTGCACATAGCACATTTGAGAAATTAGCGATGGTACAAAATCCCCGTTTGGTTTCCAGAAGGGCTTCTCAATTGTTCGGAAATATGATGTAACAAGACATTCGACGCAGCATGGCTTTCAGCACCAGCGACAGTGCATTTGAAAACGTGGCCTGCGAAATGCGAGCTAATGCCATGATTGTACGCTGGAAAGAACCAGAAGCCAGGAAATACAGCGTGGAAAGGTGTTTTGTCACTGCAGGGATGGCGTGGCTTCATTTTGTTGTTGGCACCAGATCATCTCCCAGCTCATCCAGTTACTGGAATATGGCATGACTGAGCCACTGAGCCCGTAGGACATTCTCACATTCTTCTCTGGCATGCCAAAAAGTACTAGGCTACATGATCTAGAAAGACTCTCTCCTTTTGCGAATGTATTCTACCAGGCTGATGATGTCTCCTCACAACATGCTGTCTTTTTTTATGGTCCAACATCAGAATTCCCTAAAATACATAGAGTATGCATTTACCCAATTTTAGGGATACTGTTTTTCTCTCATTTTACCAGCGCAAACCTCTAGGGCGCTCCACCTTAGTTAGTACGGAAAAATGCTATTTGTCTCGTTAGTGTCTATAAAAGCCCAGCTAATCTTTTGTAAATATGGCACTATGAGTCAAAATAATGAAGAATGCCAAACATGTGGGTTAAAAATGCATCATCCTCAAAAGCAACAACAGGGTTCAACACTGTTGGAGACCTTCCATTTTGTGATTCATTTACTGTATTACTAATCTTCACATTACACTTCACAGTGAATAGTTAACACAACTATGCTATGTTTCTTTTCGAGAGAGGCACTAATGTATGCTGAAATCTTTCGAAATAGAAAGAATGACTCACTCTGGGGGCTGCAGGATTCTTGAGGAGCATAAGCTGATCTCTTTAATATGTAGATGCAGACATCAGAGTGAGATTAAATGTTACGGCGGAACCCAACAACACTATTGTCTTCTTTTCCATTTTATGGGCATTCGGCACTCAAAGAGGTGACAACCATCCTTTTGCAAGTTTTCATTGTAGATATAGTTGGAAGGAAATTAAATAGGAATTGGGGAATTAATGGCATATGCAATACAAAGTACATTTGGACAAAAGCACACCAAAAAAAGCATAGTTGCTCCCAAGATGATAAAAAATAATGGCAGTGGACACAGCAGCAAGTTTAATTGACATAGCCTATTTTCAACTGCGGAGGAAATTAATATTCCAATACATAATATAAATGACTACTGAAAATAAAACACAGTGAATAGCACAGATTATAAATTGCTTATACAAGTCAAACAAAGCTCTAATAATATTCACTCCTAATCTGTCCTGCAGTAAATTGGTGCCCGACATAGTTGAGGAAGCTGGGGTGACAGTAGGTGGGATGTGGATTAATACTTGTATAATACAAATTTACTGGTAAATGCATTACGAATTTAACACTTTAAAATAGCCAACTTTTTATGGCCTGCTCTATGTAAGCCATTCTTGTAGTAAAATGGTGCAGTTTGGTAATCTGTTTGTTGAAAACTTAAATCAGTTATTTTTATAACATTTTTAGAACTATAGTAAAACTAAAAACTAAGCTCAGAGTGGTTTGTAGTAGAAATCATATGAGGTAGAGCTAACAGAGGACTTCTCATATTACTCTCTTTCTAGATACAATAATCTTTCTGGGTATCCACCATTCCCTGAAGTTTCAATAAGGAGCAAGTGCAGCTTCATGCCCGAGACCTAAGAAATATGCTATTCACACTCACTGTAAGGAAGAACAGTTGTGAGGGAGAGATTTAGGGATGTGAAAGTGCTCAGAGCAAAACATCTTTCCATGATGTTGTGATATTGAAACACATTGTCCCAGAAGACAAGGAGAACAACTTTAAAAACATTCCGGCCCACTAAATATTGTACAGGGATTGTTGTATAGACTAACTGGGCCCAAGCAAGCAGATTCCACCATTTTATGTACTGTACAGTATGACTGAATCCTGCGCTTCAGATCTCCCTCTTATCAAATCTAAGGAGCTTGTGTTAATCGGCTGTTTACACACATCTGAGGAGTCAAGCGGGTCATTACAGAGCTGACACATTCGGTAGATTAGCATCAAGTGTCAAACTGGACTTAACGGAGCTGACTCACTTAGTAGTTCAGGCTAATTCATGAATGTGTGATTGAAGTTAGCCCTGCATGGTTAGAGCATAATCGAGCTGGGGCTCCAGTACATTTACTTTGTGTGTTGACAATCTTTATAGTGCCTAACCTCATCTTCTCTGTTTTTTAATAATCCCCTGGGGCTCTTGCCACTCCCTCACTTTGAGTTCACAGACCGCTCCTGCCTTATTTCTCTGCCCTGAGTGCACAGGATTGCTCCAGCCCTGTCCCTGACTCCATGGCTGCAGACCACTGAAGCCCTGTTCATCCCCTGGCCATGCTTTCATGCAGCCTGGAGCTTCAGATGTATCATCCAGCCCACCTAAACTGCGCTATACTGAACTATACAATTTGGACTTCTGCTATTCCAGTAAATTTATAGTTCATTACCTCAACTTTAACCTGCTCAACCCATTGCAATCCCTTATTATATTCCCGTAACATTCTATTCTACCACTGCTTTACAGCAGGCCATCCAGTGGAGGACAGGCTCCCCCTCCATAGCCAGGTTCCTCGTGCGATTTTTTCCCATCTGGGAGTTTTTTTTACCTCATGTGCTTGCTTTTCTGGGGTGACCAGGCCTGTTCTTTTGCTTCTTTGCTGTTTCTTGCTGTTTTTCTGCTACTCTGTAAAGTGTCTTTGTGATAGTTATCTGTAAAAAGCACAATACAAATAAAATAGATTTAATTTGATTTGACTCTCCCTCCATTTCTAAAGTCAGAAAATACCCCTATGATTGTCAAGGTCAGAAGCATGGGTGACAAATGCTGAGTACTGAGCCAATCACTTTGCCTTTCATGCTGATCTCTGACATTTGGGGGGAGAAAAGAAAAAAAGGCATTCAGAATAGAGAAGGGAAATTCAGCCACAATGCACCTCCCTCCACTGTGACAGAACCCTGGGGAGGGTGCAGAGTTAAACACATTTCAGAGCTGCCTGGTCTTGAAAGAGGCTTCCTCCAGAGAGAAATGCTATACAACATTAACCATTTCATGGCTATATGCCTCCCAGGCATTTGCATTTCCATTTCCACAGTAAGCTCCCACACTTTGCATACCCATCTTATGTGGGCTAAATTAATTTCTGATGTCCATTGACCTAATATGTCAAAACCCTTGTAGAAGCAGAGCACTGTTGAAATTTTATGATGCCATATGTCAAGTTGATATTATGACCTTTTGATATGTGATATGCACAAAACAAAATCAATCAAGAAATTGAATTTACATCTATTTACATATATTTCCAAGGAGAGAAATATTTTGACAATGTATATATAATTTAATTGATACTCTTTAAGAAAGGTAATGTCTACAATATG
The DNA here is from genome assembly GCF_018555375.3 of Anguilla rostrata. NCBI lineage: Eukaryota > Metazoa > Chordata > Actinopteri > Anguilliformes > Anguillidae > Anguilla > Anguilla rostrata. Next base: position 47,566,015 of record NC_057934.1, on the reverse strand, counting down.
TCTATTTGAATGGTTTCAGTTTTCATATTCCATCATTATATTTTATTATACACTTTATCTTTCCCCCATAGCACTCTAAAGAACAGCTTCAGGATGCAAGTGTTTATTATTAAAAAAAAAAAAAAAAAAGCTTCAACCAGCTCAACCTTAACAGTGGCAGGAGGCAAACATGTTTAAAAATTCATCTAATAGAAATAATAAGAATTTAAAACCTTTTATAGGACTGCCTCTGGCTCTTATACTACTGACTCAAGTTACTTTTTGCTTTGTCCCAAACTCCCTCAAACATTCCTTGGCAAGATGCAATTACCGCTACCTCCAATTGAGAAAATATAGTAGAAAAGCTAAACAAAATAATGAGAAACCTGTTTATTCTAAATTATACTCTCTGGTCTGATGGCTTAACTAGAACACAGTGCTATGACATACAAGAAACAATAGAATAATTTGATTTGTGTTCACAAAATACTTTGTATCACATTAATTGACACTATGCTAATAAACCTCATCATTGCAATAATTTAAGCCCTTCATACTAATTCATGATGTGTACTAATACATCTAAATGTCATTGATGTCTATTGGAAATTCTGGTAGTTGTCATAATAACATGGCATTTAGACATACATTTATTTGTGCCATGAAGCATCTTATGGCAAGATAATTGATGTTGTAAGTTATCATTATAAAATACCCATTATGATTAGGGAGTTTTTTTATTTATTTTTGCGTTTGGTCTTCAAACATTAATTGATTATGAACTTTCTGAAACCACTTGTTATTCACATATCAACACACTTACTAAGCAGCCATCACACTGAAGAACCTTAATCATTTCATTTGTATCCAGTCTTATCCAAGAAGTGCCAGTGTGCGTAAACTTTTGTTGCAGTTCAGCGGTTTGAACTAATGAACTAATATTGCTCACACTCAACCAATAGGAATTTTAAAAAGTATTATTGCAATGTACATGAGGTATAGACGTGATAAATTAAAGGAAAAACCAACCTAAAGTGATTTAGTAAGGTGTTGGAACACCATGAGCCACCAGAACAGCTTCAATATGCTTTGGCATAGATTCTAAAATTATCTGGAACTCTACTGGAGGGAACACCATTCTTCCAAATGATAGTCCCTCATTTGGTGTTTTGATGATGGCGGTGGAGAGTGCTGTCTAACACATCGATCCAAAATCTCCCATAGATGTTCAATAGCAATTACATTTGGTGGCTGCGAAGGCCATTGCATATGATTCATATCATTTTCATACAAAATTCTCCCCACAGCATAACAGAGCCACAGGACCCCCTCACCGTAGGGGTCTGGCATTCAGGCCAGTACCAATCTCTTGGTGTACGCCACACATGCGCTCACCCAGTTGTTGGGAATATGGTGAAGGATGACTCATCAGACCATATCACTTTTTTCAGCATCTCTGTAGACCAGTGTATGTGGTGTTTGCACCACTGAATTTTCAATGTGCATTCGTCTTTGTAATGAGGGGTTTATCCGCTGCAACCCTACTATAATATCCCTCTTTGTGTAGTTGTCAACAAACTGTTCTTGCTGACACAGTCTGATCACGTCCTGCATTGACATTCTCAGCCATCTGAGGAAGAGTTGTTCTTCTGTTTTTCCTTACATATCACACTAATGCACAAGCATCACAGTAATTAAATTGACCACAATTCCCAGCCCTACTTACCGATGTCTTTCCCATAGTCCAAAATGCTGAGTCACAGCTCAGTCATTGTTCCTATTGAAATACTAGCCAGTTGAGCAGTCTTTGTGACTGAAGCTCGCGCCATCCATGGCCCAATAATGAACCATCTTTCAAAATCACTTAAATCTTTTCCTCTTGCCATCTTAATCCAAAATTGAGGATAACTGGGCCTGCTCGGCATTTGTAAGCATGCCACAGAGCATCATAGGGTGTTAATTGCTTAATTGTATCATGTAGTACACCTTTAAGGGAGCATCTGAATTTGTAATGTTTCTCCACTCATTCATTCAGGTTTTTCCTTTAATTTGTCACCCGTCTGTATTTTTACATTGTAGCCATGTTTTTGCTATATGTGTCACTTTCATAAAAATACAGAGGCAAATTGTTTTGTCACTTTCATCAAGTTGATTCCTCAGAGATACCTCACTAAGATATGTAGTAGATCTCTCACTTATCTGCACTTCCCAAGAGGAGTGTTTATTGATTTCATGTTAGAGTGCTGCAGCACTGATACTGCTGTCATTTTGAAGACAGCAGGCAGTATAGCTCTGAGCAGCTCATGGACCAGAATCATTTTCAATCCTTTCACGAAATCTGAAGCGCCTTAGACTCCACCCCTCAGTATAATAATAATAATAAGAAGAAGAAGAAGAAGAAGAAGAAGAAGAAGAAGAAGAAGAAGAAGAATTACAATAATTATAATGATAATAATAATAATTTATGTGTGAAGGATGTGAGAATGTGGCCTGCATTCTACTTCATCATCATTATTTCATGACAACATGAAAAAATCATACACTGTTGAACTTGCATCATTTGAATATATGCATTATTGCATATATTAATTTAAAATAATAATTCAGCATAATGTGTTTTGTTCTGACTTCTGAAAATATGTTGAATACAATCTTGGATTTTATTCTGTTGGAAAAGTGCCAAAGAACAGTTTCCCGTTAAATGCCCATGTAGAAATGTATAATATACACTACATTTTTACAGCAAAGAAAATGCATTAATCTGTTGATGTAATCAGTGTTTACTCATCTGTATTTTGTATAGCATAATAAGGAGGTGATGTTATTTATGAAAACATTTTCAATTTACAAGGGGAATGTGAAAGTGGAATATGCTGATGGAAGGAACTGAGAGACACAGCTTGCCTGATTCTCCTGGCTATTTTACAGTACTGTACTGTATTCTTATTTTGAATTAAATAGTTGCAGTGAGTCGTGGAGCATGAAATGCTTCAGTTGAAAGCACAAGCTTGAAACACACAACAGTATTAAATCTTTAGGAGACAATCTGATTTAGGAGAAAATGTGCTGAAAATATAACCAAGTTCAACACACACATGGAAAAGAGGCTGTGATGTCTCCTTTGGGACAGAATGGAATGTGAAGACATGGGGTACAGGCTGCATGTGAGAATTGTTAATAGCTCACTATTATCTCTACTCAAAATATAGATTTATCAGAATAATTGCATTAGTTCCTGAGCATGTTGAATGTATATGTTTGTTTTCCAAACACGATCATGATCTAAGACATAATTACGCTCAGAATAAATCTATAGCAAACTACAAAGCAAGCTGAAATTGTTGTGTTATAGTGACCTCACAGAAACAAAGGATTCTACAGAGAAAATTTATTTTATGGAACCAAGTCTACCAGATGGGAAAATTGTTTACTGTTCCACAATTCCTACCCAAATATTATTACATTTTACAAGTTTTTACAAGTTTACAATTGCAATTTTTAAATTTGTTAAGTGTAAAATGAGTGACAAACAAAAAACTTTTTCTTTTTTTTCCAAGGTCATTTGTCATATGTTATAAGAGTGTAATGGTCCATGTATCCTGCAACTGTCCTGTCTGAGTTTTGAAACAACATCTTATATTGAGATCATAACAATTTTATGTTACACTGTGAAACCACAGATCAATCTAGAAAAAGAATCTTGGCTTAGCCCATCTAGCCCACCTTGTATTACACTTGGGATCATTTTTAATTGTTCTGTACCAGGTTAGTGAGGAAATGTGAAAAAAACTGGTCTTGTTAGCATACGACATGATTGTGTTCTCTTGTATCGTTTTGTTTCGTTATTCCTGTTGATGAACACAGTGAGAGACAATGCTGTGTTGGGAATTTGTACTGTGAGTAGCATGTGCGGAGCAGTTAATGGATTTTAGTTTATGGATACCCAATGAGCCTGTTAATTAAGTTTCAGTCCCCATACATTCCTTGAATAATATACAGAGAAAGGCAACTTTCACTCAAGAATCTTGTCGAAAGCAAATATGCCAGCAATTTCAGATACTTGCCATGGTTTAGTTTGAATCTTGTGATGTGATGTATGTCAGACATGACAACCAAAATTTCAGAGGGACATAAAATGAAGCCAATTAAGAGATTGTATTTGCTTTTTCAATAATCTCCTCAGATCTGTCTTCAGTTTGACGGATGCCCAAATCTTATAAAACTGAAATGCATTTCACAGTGGTATTCTTGGAAAAATATTTTGTCCTTTGAAACTAAATGTTCACAAGTCCTTCCTTCATAGGAAGAATAGGCTTTCATGACTAATTTTTAATATTACTCACACATTCAGGAAGTAAAAAACTGAACCACATTCAGGGTTGCTTGTTCATCCTCCCACTCAAAGCCTTGGGTGTTTTTGTAGAATAATACAGTGTCCTCCAAAAGTATGATGATGGTACAGTGAAATTTGTTATTTTTGCTATATAGTTAAGGCATTTGGATTTGAGATCAAAAGTGTGGACAATCAGCTTTTATTTCATGGCATTTACATGCATATGTGTTTTACCATTTTGCAGAAACAGCCAGAGGTGGAAAATCCAGGTTCAAAAAGTAAAAGTCATCTGCAGTATTTTATTCCAGTTGTCTGGCTTTGCAAATTAGCACAATTCTTCAGCCAGGAAATCACCTGACTGAGTTTATGGGAAACTTTTACTTTCTGACCCATTGACTTTCTACCTCTGGAAACAGCTGTTTTTGTGTTGAGTCCCCCCATTTTCAGTTGTACGAAAGTAAGTCCATTAATGGATGGAGTTAAAAGTAAATCAAAGCAATAAGGTCTTATATTTGGTTGCATAACCCTTAAATATAATAACTGCATCAAGTCTATGTCCCACTGACATCACCAAATGTTTTGGTAGCTTTGTTGCAAATGCCTTTTCAGGCCCTTCCTGCAACTGCTTTTAGTTGATCTTTGTTTTGGGGGGTTTCTGTCTTCAGTCTCCTCACCAGAAAGTGAAATGCATGCTCATTTGAATTTAAATCAGGTGACTGACATGACCAGTCCAAAATGTACCACTTTTTTCCATTGATGAATGCTTTGGTTGCAGTCTGCTTTATTTTCCTGCAGGATGAAACATCGGCCGATGAGATTAGAGGAATTTCTTCGTACATAGCCGGACAAAATCAGTCTGTCACCTTCTGAATTCACCCACTGCTGCCATCCTCCATTACATCATTAATAAAGACAGCCCTAGTTAGTCTTCTGATCTTCATTGAGGCATTTGCATTCTGACTCAAAATTCAATCTCCACAGATGAAAACAAAGGCTAAAACCAGGATTAGACACTCACTGCTCTTTTAATCTTTGAACAATCCACATAAAAGGAAATATCTGAGCAAGTTAGCACGTCAGTCATCCATTAATTCTCTTTTCCCAGTGCAAGTATGTAGCAAAATTTTTTAAAAATCAGTCTATCATTATCATACTTTTGTAGGGCACTGTATTCAAATTGCATTCCATTGCGTTCCATTCAAAACTTGTGGAATTTCGTTTTCCTGAATCCCACTGATGACACTGACTGAGTTGTGTGGCACCTGTGGAAAAGGAGAGTTTTCAAATGCATCACACCCCTCTTTCTATGTATCATGCAATTATAGCACATTCCTCAAAATGTGAAGCAAACATTGTATGAAGTTTCCATGAAATTGTTTGCTGTTACAAAACAAAAAATGTAAGCCTACAAGGACTGTGATTTCATTATAATCAATAAAGGAAAACATGATTTTAAGGCATTGCTATGATTGCATTATTCCAGAAGCCCCACGTCCTAAATGAGGAGTCTTTTTCCTGAAGAAGTACAGCATTGAGGGCTGTGAGACTTCACAGCTAACGCAGAAAAGCTTAAAGCTGCCCCTGTGGCCATGTTCTTTGATCTACCCATCTGCAAACAAAAAACAAAAAAACATTTAATCAAAATATTTAATCCTCTGCAGTCATAGCAATGGTGTTGGAGCTCTGAAATTACATTAAGATCAGTAAAACATCACATACACATGGCTCATTCATGCTAGGGAACCCACACAAGAGATTTAGTGTACAGTTCACTGCTTTTTTGCATACCATTTAAATGCAGAAACGAACATGCTACTGCAACCGGTGTTTTTCTTTGAGACAAAGCCTAGTGTGGCAGAAAGTGGCCTACTTTGCCTTGCAGTAATTGCAGTGCTGAAGCCCACAAGAGAGTGGAAGGGACACAGGGGGCTCCAGCAAGTTTGCAAACCTACAATAATATTTTCAAACTCAACCAGCATTCTCCTGCTTACTCACTGCCTGCCTTCTCTGCCCATGTCTGAAAAAATCTATAGCAATTCCTTGTATACCCTTCCAATGAGAGGCAACTAACTGGCATCAAAGCAGATTACAGCATCTGTCAGTGATCAGAGTTTGTCTGGAGACTAGTTGCACAGCCTGGGGATGGGATCCAGACAGAAACTTCAGAGCGGAGGTTAGTGTTAAGAGGCTGGATGTCCCACAGGCTCTATGGCAGGAAGTGAGTAGGATGTGAGGAAGTGGAGGTGACAATGAAAGATGGGTCTATAAATTCCACACCATGTGTATGTGCTGTGGTTCTAGAACATGGGTCAAGTTTGGTGCATTCCACTGCCCCTGCTGTTGTTTTTTTTTTCAGTTTGGTCTTTTGAAAGCTGTATTCATCGTCATACATTTGCAAAATGTATTTCACACTTTTTGTTGGAAGTAATAATAGCCATAACAACTGGAAGGGGCTGAAGCTGTTTGATAAATGTTACATCCAACCTATCACAATTCATTTGATTAAATATTTTAAGAGGAGCTTAAATGAATATCAACAGGAATTTCTATGTATTTTTCAAACATAATGGAAAAGAAAAAAATGTTTTTTCAGTATAAAAATATACCATAAACTTGAAAATAGTCTTCAATATAAATAGACTGTGCATTAATGATGCAATTTATTAGACATTTTTATTGCAAAAAAAATGTAGATTAGGGAAAGAAATTTTCAGCTTCCCTCAAGCTATTACCTTAAACCTGCTAGACTAGTTTTCTCCCAGTTTTTATGTTTTATTTTTTACTAGTCTCCTCTTCCCCTGTTGTTGATGTCCAGGGAGGTCAACAACCTGATCCAATGGCCTGATGCAACCCTGCGTCCAGACTCCTATCCCAAGATTAAATGCATCTATCTTTCCTAATGTAATGCACAGGATGCTTCAGTTAAACTCCTTTCCTTTCCTGTCCAATGTGAGAAAATTTTATTCTAATGAAACTCCAAATGAAGTAGGCCTACTGGCATCAAGCTGTGCTAAATGGTTATTAGTTAGCAAAACTGGAATGTGTCAAATGTTGAATCTTCAGTTCAGTGGTGTTTCTTTTTGATACTACTAAAAACAGTTGTTTACGGCAGACGGCAGAAATCTGAAAAGTGAAGAATGAAAGTCCTGATAGAAAAGAGGACCTGCAAAATGCCAATTAAGTTTTTTAAGTATTTCATTTTGTCCATATCCTATACACTTCATGTCAGAACATGGAATTGGAAATGTAATAAAATACAAATAATTTAATTTTTAAATTTAAATTTATTTTGCAGATTTTGAGTGCAGAAGGGAATGGGTGAAAGGACTCGACCATATTTTACCAAGATGTGCTAATATAGGTTACAGTTTCATGAGAGACCTTTTCTCTGAGGAAGTGCAACCTTGTGTCTTCAAATCTTTTTCTTGCATCTGAAAAAACAATGCCAAAAATGTAAATCAGTGCTGGTTCAATGCAAGGAAGGACTCCAGAGATGCAGTCCCCATTCAAGAGGGGAATAGCACTTCAGACTGGGAGAAAACTACTACTACTGCTGCTGCTGCTGCTTCTACTACTACTACCACTACTACTACTACTAAGACAGTACTTTCAGCATCCTGTCTGGCCTCAAACACATGCTGTTTGAACTTTAGCTGGCCAACTACTGTATACACAGAAAGCACATTCTAGAAAAAGGCAATATGTTCTTTGCCATTGAACAATGTCACTTGTTAAATATAGTTCATATTGATGTGTTATAATGTCAATTAAAGGGCATCCATGCCATGAGACCAAAATTCAAATGAAAGAACTGACTGCCTGCATGACTAATATTGATCAGCACAATAGTGTGGGATATTGATTCTTTCTCAAATCTTGACCTGGAACTGAGGACTTATCAGAGACTTTTAAGGTAGCTCCATTCTTTTCCATACTGTGTATTACTGTTGAAATTCCCAACTTCAGTTTACTGTTCCCTGGTTTTGGTGTGAGCTTTGGAACTTGGTGATCTAGAGCACATCCTCAAAAAATGTGAACCATTTTAAGTTTTGGCAGCAAAGGTTTGACACTTCGAGAGATATAGTTTAAATAGCCAAGATGTGTATTTCCGCAAGATGTATGTTTTGTAAACTGCAGCCGATGGAGTTAATAAAAATCCAAATGAGACTTTGGATGAACTCTCTCCTATTTACACTGCTCAGCAGACAAGCCCCTTTTTATAGGAAAAACTTGCTGAAATACATATTTTTGAATTATGTGCTGTGTGATCCAAGGTTGATGAATTGAATTTTCCTCAACTGACTTTAGAAATAAATGCAGTTGTGAATTTGTATTCCTATCCGTGGCTATTTACAGTGTAAACAGATTGAAGAATTGCAAATATTTCTGATTATATGACATTTTTCCTCCTCCTTATAGGGGCGGTGGAGGTTGCTGGGTCAGTTGGTCACACAATTGTCTATTCAGTAGCGCAATACTAAATTCAAATAAATACATTTTTAATTAGCTGAAATAAAAGCTGCTAACAGCTCATAACTATTAGCAGAATATTTATGACGCGATGGCCAGCTGATGAAGGGCTGCAAGTGGGCCAAACAGTAAAGCTCTGTTAGGCTGTTCAAAACACCCAAAGGAATGAGCTGGAATTTTTAACATTCCTTTAAAAGGTTAAGACCTTCATTTCCCTCTGTGAACCTGTGGTTCCTATGTCACAATTCCTACGAGTGCAAAGCTGGGCATTGTGAAAATTGTGTGAATCTCTGGAAATTGGCAAGAAGCAGACCATTTAAGCATTCGTGGGCTTAAGTAAGGGAACAAAGATGTAGACAGCATGCACTTTGCCAAAATAATCATACTGTAATAGTAACAGGAAACACAGTTAGACCTACTTCCCCAGCAGATCAGGAGTAAATCCTGTAGTGGAGAGTTAGTGTAGTTGATCATGTAGATTTCATGATACTCGTCATTTATTTAAAGTTTAAAAACAAATTTGACTGGAATGTTAGTGTCTCTAGTTGGCTGAATGAAATTGTTTATGCCCCACTCTTGTCGACTACCCTCATGAAATAGCTCACTAAAGTTTAAATACAATATTCTGTGGCTGCACATTTTACATTCAGAATTATGGTTGAAATTGCTCTGGGCCAATTCACTGAATCGCATGCACAGATGCACATTAAAATATTAAGTTCTTTGTCCACTTAATCCAACTCATCTCAAAAATAATATGAAAAAGTGTACATAGTCTGCGGCTCATAAAACATCGTAAACAAAGGAGTTTCAAAGCTGATATACTAAAGTCCCATTAAAGATGGTTGATGGCAGACAGTAGCCAGAAAAATGAATCTAGGTCTGTTTTGATCTGTTTTTACAACTTAAATTCTCCATTCAAACCAAAGTCTACATAAAAGCAAACAATCTAGATTCTCCCCCATTAGAGTCAAATCTGATTAACTTCTCCTCTCCCAAAAAAGTCCTGTCAAAAATATATAGAATAATATCTGACTTAACAATATTAATACCATCAATAAAATGGGATCAAGACCGATCGATGGCTCCCAATGCCAACCTCTGGGCCCAAATCTGTAAAAATATCTTCTGAATTATTAATAACTTGAACATGCATCTCATTCAGTGTAAGGTCATTCACAGAGCACACTTTACGAGGCAAAATGGGATTCAGAAATCTGTTCACAATGCACAGAAAACACGCTGAATAGCTACCTTTATGCCATCTGGTACTGCACACCCATAAAACACTTCTGGCGAGAAATCACTGACAAAATATCTCTCTTCTTAAGCTCCTCCATCCCACTATACCCATCGCTCTGTTTCCAAGGAGACATATCTATAATCAGTTTAACTAAGGAAACCAGTAGAACACTTCTCACAGCATTAACTATTGCCAGATCTTCACAAACAGGAAATCACCATTAATTTCACACAATGTAAAAACCTACTGATGGATTATATCGCAATGGAAAAATTGTCTGCCAAATTTGACCAAACCAGGACACCACACATCAACTACCTACATTGCTGATTTCTTTAATATTCTTATTGTTCTGGTTGTTATTAGCAACCACAGCAACAACAACAACAACAAAATACAGCGTCTGTCCACCGTCTGTCTATGTATGTTCCCTCTTGTTGCTGAGTCCATGTCGTGTCTATGTCAGTCTATGTCTTTTATTCTGGTTGTTCAGTCTTTTTCCTATTGATGTCTGTCTGCCCAGGGTTTTTTTTTTTTTACTTATTTATTTTGCTTTTTTTGTTATATCTCTTCCACAGAGAGGCTTGACTATGCTTGTTTTTTTTTTGTTTTTTGTTTTTTTTCTTCAAAATTGCAAATAAACCTCCAAAAATAGATAATAAATATTGTACTTTTGAAAGTCAAATGCAAGTTTCTTTGGGTAAAAATGCAACAAGGATGACAAGAATATAAATATTGCATCTTTAGCTGGGTTAGGTGAGTTGACAATTCTACTTGAATAATACATTAGGTCACATTTCCACCCCTCAGCCATCAGTAGTATTAGCACAATAACATCAGCAGTATAACATGGCTGCTGTACAGCTGATGAGTTCTGTTGTTTTTCACAGATTAATTCAATCCTTTCCTTGACAACTTTGATTTAATGTCCTACCAAATAAATAAGTAGGGCAACCCTCATCAATTTTTAGAGTCTTTTTTTTTAGTTTTATCATCAGTCTCACCCATGACTGCACTCCCTGAAATCCTCCTAGCAGTGCTCTCCAGGGCTGATCACCTAAACATCTGGTTGCAAGGAGCAAATTCTGTCATTCCAGAGGCATGCACATGGATTCAGATGGCCCTGTGGAAAAGATTAATGTCTTTTTCTTTAGTATCTAAGCTTTAAATCAAATGGTTTAGATAGTTTCACCAATTTAAATTCTCCTTTTTGCCAGAGAGCCGATTAGATGTAAGTCTCCACTCTCATTTACCCAGGTTCTAAAGCAAGTTAAAATAGCTTCAAATAGATTTTTCACAAGAATGTCAAAACTTATATAATGAGATTGTGGATGAATGATTGACCAACAACAAAGCACACTGCATGGGTCGGTTCCATGACTGAATTCTTACACTTTTCTTAAATGTGAACGATCTGTTTTTAGCCTAGTCATGACTGTGAAGGGTTTCTCCTCTAGTTAAGGGTTCCTCCCCCTCTTACATTCTGCTTCTGAGCAAAGGGGGTTTAGGCTTAACTATCTACAGGAATGCTCCATCAGGCTGGGTCTATCAGTAATTCCCCTGTGCCAAAGAGCCACAGAATTCCCTCTCAAATACAAAGCTACAGTGTACATTTCAGACTTCCAACTGCACAATGAACAGCCTTGCAACCCAGTTAATTCCCATTTCGCAAAACAATTTGTGCGCTTTGCCTAAAAACATTATCCAAAATGTATGTTTGTTTTCAGCTCACTATTGCATACTCTGACTTGCTACAACGGTTGGCATCATAGCCTTGTTGACAGGACTGTTACAGCTTGGCTTCCTGTCAAAGAGGAGCAGACACACCTACAAGTTCCTGTTGAAGAGTGAGTCCTGATGTGGCTGAATGAAATGTTTTATTGGGAAATGCTGCCCCCTGGTGTCTCCTGTAAACATGGCAACAGACACAAATCTGTTTCAAATGCTGGGAAAACTGGCAAGCAAAAGCATCCCGAAATAAACAGTTATACCATCAAAGGCAAGTACTTGCCAGAAGGATTATTTTTTTGATCATGGAAATTTGATTATGATATGTATGATATCAAACATATTATTATTTTTATGTCCTGTACATCCCCCTTGGCTTTAATGAAAGCCACTCCCTCCTTGCCGTGCTGTTGAACAGGATCTGGAGGCATTCCTGCAGTTGTGCATCTCATTTGATGTTTGCAGCAGTGCAGAGCAGGCTCTCAGCAGGGTCCTAATGTTCTGCTTATGCGATCTGGTTACAAATGATTTTCTCAGCGGGTATTAAATCAGATGACTGTGGCGGCAAACAGATAACTTCACCCCCTCCTCTGTGCGTCGGAAAGCGCCTTCATATATGGTGAGCAATTCTTTTTGACTGCAAGTGTGACATGCATTCTTTTTATCTGCAGCTAAGAAGTGATAAACCAAAGAAATAAATGTTGTTTTGATTCCATATGGAATACAAATCATACTCAAGAAATGATGCATAGGAAGGCACTAGTGATGGCAGTTTTTTTTTTTTTTGTTTTTTTTTTTGCATATCTTCTCCTGGTTTGCATTAGGCATGAGTCAGATCCCGGTTTTCTATGCTGCTGACCTAGTGTATGTGAATTCCTCCTACCCAGGCTTCTGGCATACTGCCTCTCTGCTGTAGAGGGCTTGTAACTCCCACTCATTGTATCACAGGTCCCTGTGCTGGGTGTACTGTGAAGTACATAACTGTCGCTCATCTATTCTAAACATCCTGGAACTGGAATGGGAACAGCTGTGAACTAACACATGGCAGAAAAATTTGAATAAGCCTGATCTCCCTCTAAATTATTCATGGGTATGTATGAATATGAGAGCAAGGCAGCTAGTCTAGTTTCAATTATGGAAGGTTTTCACAAGGCCACAATAATTTTCACATCTAGGTTTCACAGTTTGTAGTGAGTCTATTCTTGTATAATACTGATTCTGTTGGATAAAGTACTTGTTGGATAAAGTCTATGAGAATAGCTTGTCCTTCCACAGGAAGCAGAGTAAATGTGCAGTAAATGTTTCTGACTGTTTTTTTCACAGCCTCATAGGAATGGCTTCCTAGACTGTCATAGGCAAAACTTTGTGTTGACAAAGGGCAATAACAGACACTAAAGGCAATCAAATGGCTAGAATCAAGACTAGAAACTAGACACACACACATTTATTTTTATTTCCTTTAAGTATTGTCGCGTTGAACTGAAGAGGAATTTCATTAGAATATCTTTGAAATCCACATTTTTGTGGTTTCAATGCACACATCAAACTTTTGATTTAAATGCTTGCAGACTCGCATGCACTTGCACATTCATTCATTCATTCATTCTGATTCAACCAAGAGCCAGATCTTCAATCAAGTTCTTCAAACCAAGTAAGTGGAACTCATTAAATATCATGGATTAAGTGTGTTGGAAAAAGTCAGTCTTAACCTGTTGTTGTGAAAGCCATGACTACGCACACGCACGCACGCACGCACGCACGCACACACATATATATATGTATACATATATATATATACATACATACATATACAGTATATATAACATATATATCCTTTTCATATAAAAGTGTGTTTTCTATTTTTCTCATTAAAGCAGAGGTGCAAAGAAAAAAGGTGCATTTATTGTGTACAGACAAAACTTACATTGAATATACTGCCCGTTCCAGGCATTAAAATAAAAGTTCATTCTCAATTAATTATTTTTCATTATAAGCATCATTTTTTTTTTTTTTTAAAGAATTTATTTGTTCTTTTCTGCGATGGTAAAACCTGTTGGGATTATCTTCCACACTAGAGTGCATACTGTAAGTTGAAGCGGTACAGCCTGGTTAAATTGATGCTTCAGTACAGACAGCGTCCATGTCATATATCAGCCATCTGCAAAATATAAACAATAACAGTTGATATTTTTTTGGTTTTTAAAAATGCTAATTTCTGCCACTACTTGCCTGTAGCTGTTTGGAACAATTGGGGGCTTTCTTTAGCAAATTAAATAACACAAAATACTGCAGCCAGTATTCATATTCTGATTTAGTTTACATTAAAATGTTTACAGTATGTAAGCTTACTTTCATTTTATCAACCATTTTAGTAGATATTGAATTATTTTTATTTTTGACACTTGATTGTAAAAATGAATGCAAATGACATCACCACTGGGGCAATGCTTTCAAACCTGTCTACTGTCGATCTGTTTACAATACGAGCAATTTGTAGTTTACTGTGAATTCTAATGCCAATAACTACTAAAGCGGCAGGAAACTTGACTTATTCAGAACTGTCCGCTGCCTTCCTGTTCTAAATCATTTTAGACTGTATTTGGGAGAGCCTAAATAACTAATTAACTAATCCTATTTACTAAGCCAAAATGGGAGATTAATTTATTTTCGGAGAACACACCACATTCCAGCAAATCACAATTTTAAATGTGCACCCTTACCACACCTACACACTGACACATTGCACAGTCTCCAACTGTTAACCTTCTTTTATAGCACGCCAAAAATGATATCCGGCTGAAATGAGAAAAAAAGACAAAAGATTAACTGAAGTTTTCATTCTGTTAATGAAAACTACAGTCATTATCATTTCCTGGTATGCAGTGTCTGTTTTTCAATCAAACTGAAAATGGTGTCAATACAACTATCCCCATTTGTTTATCCATTCATCTCTTGCCTGCCCACAGGGGAAAACATTTTGGCAAAATGCACATTTCATGAATGGTTTGGTTTTATGTATAGAGGTTTGGTTTTATGCATCTCTCGCATAATGCGTGTGTGACCAATCATTTCCATGCCACATTCAGATGTGCCATGAGAGATCTGTGGTGCTTTCACAATACTGCAAGTAGAAATCTCTCTTGGAATTTACTGTACATCATGTGCAGAAGTTTGTTGGCTAGCTTTGAGTACAATACACTATATAAGTGATGTTTGAATATACCTCTATGCTTACATACGTTTTGCCTATACTTTGAAATGATGCCATTGCTTTTAATGAATTGAACTCCATTTTATTTTAGCTAGCTGTATTCATGCTTTCATCATGTGAGATTAATGGAATGGATGAAAAGCCTGGTGATTTAAAGCCACAATGATAAGTCTGCGATGCTAATAATGCACATTGGTAGGATGTTCATTTGTGTATTGCATCTGGTTTATATATTAGAGTTGTGTTCACATCGTTTGAAGGGCAACAATGCTCTGCTCACCCTCTGGAGAAACTGCTGTCCAAGAAGGGAGGAAGCAGAGCTGGGAACACCCTCCTCTCCCCCAACCTTGCAACGGATGTAGCCATAAAGGTTCGCAGCCTGGAGAGAGATGCCAGCTATGACCAGGGCCTGGGAAAGGAGAGAGTCAGAGACAGTGAATACCTTGTAATGTGTCCTGCATTATGGATCGCCCGCTCAGGACAGAGCTAATAATCTAAAGAAATGCATTAAATCCAGCTGCTATGTTAAAAATAAATTGAATAATAATGTGCAAGTTGAGTGTTTTTTCATGTTCAGCATTACCAGCCACTTCAGCTTGAGAGAGAAGAGTGTGCTGAAGAAGAAGCCGGTCCAGATGAGAGGGCAGATGATGAGCCCCAGCCAGAAGATCCTGGCCTCTGCCTCGGTCGCTGTAGTCTTGTTCTGCAGACACGGCTGCGGGGACAAGGCCAAGCCAAACGCCAACACTTTACTCAACCCCAAGCGTTAACTGAAGTGACTCAGCTGAAGACAAAAGCAGACTGACCTTTTCTATTTAAGCAAAGACTTCTGTGTTATGTCATTTTAGAGTACTTGTGAATTGCGACTTTCACAAGATCACAACTTTAAATGGAACTGAAACTTTAAAGTGCAGTGCAAGTGTGAATCTATTCTCTCATCTACACCTGTAAATGATGGGAATATAAAGACCCAGTGGTAGTGGTTATTACATTGTAATGCTATACCATTTACATGCTAGTCCCTGGGTCAAAGGGCCAGCACCACTTCCCTGACCTGTAACTCGGTGAAAGACCAGACTCATTCAGAGTCTGGTCTATCAGTTGTCTGAAAAGCATGCCCAGTTAAATTCACTCACCTTCTTGGCTTCAAACACCCAATGACTCTTCCCATCTTCATCAATCTGATTCCACCAGCGAAGGCCCACCAGCAGTCTCCCAGTCACATTCTTTAGGACACAAAGGAAGAGAATTGACCAGTTAACCACATATTTAATGCATGCCTGTGGAAAACACCATGAACATTCAAAGAGCCCAGTAGGGTGCTTATAGAGTCACAGATGGCTTCTGTGTTAAAGGAGATTTAGATTTTCTCACTGGACATTCCAAATTTGAGTGGGTTTGGAGATGCCTTTTAAAAAATAAAAAAAATACAAATCTTTAACTTCTGAGAGGAGAGAAAAGGTGTATAGCCAGAAAATCTGCCAAAGAACAGCAAGCTGTATCGTGTGAAATATTGTTCATATATTTTAATAAACAAATAATGTAAAACTGATTGCAGACCCTTGGAGAAAAATATTATTGTCAAACACATACCCAAGAAATGTACAAAACCAACAATGCGCATCTGAGTACATTTGGCAAGTTATGAACCAGTGAGGATGAAATTACAGAAGAATAGCAGGGTTAAGCAGGCACATTGAAGATCCAATCAGTGGCATGACAACACATTAAAAAGCAGTGACAATTGAACTGTGTCTGTTCTGAACCTGTTCAAAAAACATACTTTCTATTGCGACATTCTGAAAAATGGCAAAAGGCTCAGTTCAGATCAGCTCATGAGGAATGTGAAGCATTGAAGCATATAGGATTTAACCACACAACACATGTAAACTAGGTGTATTTAACAGTCCCCTGCGACATGATCTGCAGGGACTGATAAACACATACCTTGTGAAGCAGCAAGCCTCAAAAACAGCATCTTAAAGCACAAGATATATGACCAAAGGAATGCAAATTTAAGCGATTACTCATTTTTAAGGGCTCTCTGTTTGGAGTAATAAACTATTTCTGAAATTATGAAACTATAATAAACAAGCTGTAAGCTGGATCTTATTAGAAAGCATTTTTCTCTCTGTGTTGGCTTTCTGAGAGATCCGACATAACACAAAAGAGTTCCAGAGACTTGTAGAATGTATGCCAAGGCACACTGAAGCTGTTCTGGTGGCTTGTGGTGGCCCAACACCTTACTAAGACACTTCATGTTGGTTTTTCCTTCAATTCATCACCCGTCTGAATAGTATTTGGACAGTGGCACAATTGTTGTTTTTGGTTTGGCTCTGTACACCAGCATACTGGATTTATAAAACAATGAAACAATAAAACAGTGAATATGAGGTTAAAGAGCAGACTGTCAGCTTAGATTTGAGGTCATTTACTTTCATATTGGATGATCCAATATGGCCAATGAAGCCACTTTTTCATTTCTGTATACTGGAACTAACAACACTGCAAAGGGAGACGCATGACATGCTTAAGGGAATTCAAGAACTGAAGAATAGGATAAATTGGGTATGTTGGCAAGAAGTACGGTTGGCCTCATGTTCTATTCTACTTTGGGCAGTGAATAATGCCTCAATAAAATATAGAATTAAAGAAGTAATATCATTACTGAAGCAGCTGTTCTGTTAACATGAAGGCGTCATTTGTCTTAGATCCTAACATGCAATCAGGACAACAAACGATAGGATCAGCCTGCTGAGATCTTTTTCTTTTTTGCGCTAACACATCTCTGAACTCTGAAAATATTTATGAAACCAGCACATACTTTAGTGAAGTGAAACATTTTAGAAAACTGAAAACATGAAATTAGTATTTATTAAAATAGTAATGGTTTAATGCAAGACGGCAAGTCAAATAATCCAGAATTGATAACTACTTTTCCCATCTGGATTTCTATACAAATGTTAGCCCCACCAAGTGGACATCTAAAGCTATTACATCCGTTTTTATGACGATACCATGCACCATGGTGTAGCTCAGTTCTGTTGTTCATTATTAGGCCAGCATATGGTGAGCTCCATAATGTGTGTGACAAATGCATTTTTTTCCTTTATTTAGATCTGTACTCCACAATTTTTTTAATTGAACAATTCACATGTGACTAAAGTTTACATTTGAATTCTAAAGTCTACAGAAGCATTTGATCAAGTTCAGCGAAAATTTTCCAAAGCCAAAACTGCAAAATTCCTGAATTCAGTCACCTGATCTGAATCCAAATGAACATGCATTTAATATGCTGAAAATAAAAAGTAAGACCACTAGCACCCAAAACCACCAGGAGCTAAAGATGGCTGCAGTACGGGCCTGGCTGAACATATACTTAGAAAATACACTTAGCAGCTGGGTCACAGACTTGAAAGGAGTCGTTGCATGCAAAGGATATGTGACAAGATATAAGTACTAATCACAAGTACTTTCATTTACTTAACATTAAAATATCCGAAACATGTTGCCCTGAAATAGGGGGGTGGCATGTATAAAACCTGCTGCACTTTCTACATGGTGAAACCAACATGTATAAAACAAATACCCTTACATAAATGCAGAGACTGTGCACTTTAAGCACATGTGATCTGTTTGATTACAAATCTAAAAATGTGTACAGAGTACAGAGTCAAATCAGTTTTATAAAAGTCTGTGTCCCAAACATTATGTAGCTCAGTGTATGTACAGGGGGAATTTGAAATAAAACAATGAATATGTGGTTAAAGTACAGAGTTTGCATACTGTCAGCTTTTTAGGGAATGAAAGTGCATATCAGCTGATTGTGCAGGAATTACAACCCTTTTTATACAGTCTTCCAAAGCTATTAGCTGAATCTTAGAAAATGTATTCCCTCTATGCTGCCTTAGTGAAAGATGCAGCATAATATAAATCATCTTCATGCAACAACTGCCTGAAGTCTGCGACCGATAGAGATCACCAGATGCTGAGCAAGTAAAATGCATGCACAGTTGGGTTCAGGATGGGTGTTTGACTTGGCCAGTCATGAACATTCTACTCTTTGGCTTGCTTGGTTACTTAGTTCCTTGGTTGCTTTATTAGTATGTTTAGGGTCATTGTCCTACAGCAAGGTAAAGTGCCATCCAAGGAGTTTTGAGGAATCTGGTTGGATCTGAGCAGATAAGCTGTTTCTGTACACTTCATAATTCATCCTGTTGCTGCCTTCAGCAGTCACATCATCAATGAGGACAAGTGAGCAAGCTCCAATGGAAGCTATAAAAACACCTTCATTGACAAACTTGAATTTGAAGATCCATTTCATTTGGGTGACCATGACAAGTATTCTTATAATGTGCGAGTAGGCCTAAATATTATTTACCTTTACAGACCAGAAGTCACAGGAGAGAAGGGTGATGATCATGACGAAACAGGCGACGAAACTCTTGCTGAACCAGTCACAGAACAGGTAAGTAATGATGGCACTTACGCGAAAAAACAAGTGGAAAAACGTAGCCATGGGGTGTCTACCGAAGAGAAAAGACGAATATGTAAATGGTAAACATATCTAAGATGTTGAGAGCTTGTTTCAGATGGATAGCCTTATGTGCCGAACAATTAAGGCTTTGTAACATGTTTACATTTGCATGCATGTTAAAATCAATTTTAAATTTACCATGCATTTACTCTGTATCGTTTCAAATCATTCAGAACAACTGCTAAAAACGTGCTGCATTTACTGTGGCCATCTATATTGAATCAAATAAGGAATAGCTTTGACATTTACCTTATTTTCGCAGTCCTTAGCGCCCGTTCTTCCTCCTCTGCTCCGAAATCCAGCGAAACATCCTCAGTATCATCCAATGCCTTTAAACCGTAGTGAGTAAGTCACAAAACCAAAAAAAAACATCATTTCTGAAATTAAATTATGAATGTATGATAAAATCTGTCTTACCTGCTTCATTTCACGAGCGCGGTGAGTATGAATTTGGATTATTTTTTTGTTTCTTCACAAATAATTTGACCCATCTATTACGGTTACTATAATAAAAAAATCTGTGTGTTGCATTTAAATGTTTCCGAGTCACAACTCGTCAGAATCAAGCAACTGCACCATATGGAAAATGGAACCATTACAAAGCGTCATGGACTGTCGCATGAGATACAGCGTTGCAGCAGGTGTGGCGTTTATATAAAAAGACACCTAGAAACAAATGCGTATTCTGTTTTGCCATGTGCATTTATGGCTGCACATTTACAAAATTGTATACAAAAGAGCTGGTGAAAAAAATGGTCCTTCTAAAACTAATTCTTTCGAACGCTTCATTTCGGTGCAATTTACTGCCAAGTATGCAGATATCAGGCTGCAATGAGTTCTGCTTTTCACGACCACCTATTTCTATCTGACATGTTCCATCGTAAAGGAATAACAATTATGACAATAATAGTAATTATTATTATTACTATTATTATGGTTGTTGTTGTTGCGGATAGACGAAGAAGAATCATTATTATCTTTTAAAATACAAAGGAAAACACATTATTTTATCGGAGCGCGATAAATGTCACAACGTGGACAATGAATGAGTGAAAAGGTTCAACTTCATGGCATAACAAGGGTTTAAACTCGTTTGAATATAACATTACCAAATTCACCACTGGTGACCAGTGTTGGTGCTCTCTGTTGGTGTCTTCTGATAAATGCTTTAGTTTAACCAGTCATATTCAAGAGGAGGTTATGAGGTGTACTTCTGTTAATACCCAGAGGCATTTCTGGGAATAAAAATAGCTCGGATGGAGCTTCTTTAGAGATGGAAATTTCATTTATTTAAAGTATGCTAATCTGCACTCTTCTGTGCTGTATTTCTTTATCTTTAGCAGGTGTACTGTCCTTTCTTAACCCTTTCATGCATTGTGTCCGGTACAGTGGACAGGGCTTTCAAAGTCTATTTTTATTATTTCAAAAATGCTTGGTGGCAGATTCCTTGGACCTTTGTCTTAATTTTTAATTTTGATATGCTCCATATTGTTACATTTGATTGGCTTTTCTAGTTTTGATACATTAAAGGTCAAAATGGTGGGTGGAGGTGGAAACGTTCAAAGTACCTCTGGTGTAACTGTGAAAACCTTCTATTCACAGAGAACAGAGCAGGTTACAAAATATATTCTTGTTAGGTAAGATATAAGGAGCACTGTAAATTATTGTACTGTGCATTAAAAAACCCTCTGTCCACTCTAGTGGACAACATGCATTAAGAGTTGTAATGTCCTAAGGTTGTCATGGAGCCAACAATTTTTCAATATCCTTTTACATGTCCTTAGAAATAAAAAAAACGATGTGGAAAAAAAATTACAGCTCTGTTTTGTAATAATTCATGCATGAAGAGTTAAAGAAGCCCCTTGATTTTCATACACACAATAAAACTCCATATTTATTTCACCCCCTAATATTGCAACAGATGGCAACCATCATGTCTGCCACTCCTTCTGAAAATGCAAATGAACTTTTATGCAGCCAGTTTGTCTGGACCTAAAATGTACAGTAAGGCTTGATGAAAACCATTTCAGGGGTCTAAACTGCAGGTTAGGAATTGGTAGTGCTCTGTGCAGTCTGATTAAGACTGAAAAACAGATTTGATTCCTTGTTCAACTATTAGGTAGCCTTAATTCTCCACAGAATAATAGCAGTGAAGTGCATATTTTGAGTATAACTTTCAGCAGAAAACTCTCCACCTGCTGGCATCACACAGTAGTAAACAGATTGAGTCTTTCTTGTGGATCATCATGGCATTTTAAACTTTTGAAATATTTCCTCCAAATAGCAGGAACATGGTTTCTGTAACTGAAAAACAAATACTTTTGAAGAGCAGTGTTGAAATACAAAAGTACTTTCAACAAGCCAATTCAGCAGTCTTGTACAGATAATATATGCAGACATACAGGTGAACAAGTGCATTTAGCAGTAGCTCATCAGTTGCGGGCATTCACATATACTGTAGAAATTATGTTTTCATTAATGTAACTTAAAAGACTGAAATATTTTTACCCAGTAAGGGTGACTGAAAATTACATCAGACGTGTAAATCAGCTTCCCCCAGCTCTCACTGCACCAAATCCCTCATTCCACCAGGTATGATGTACATTTTTTCAACATTATAAAACACAACACAACAATTCTTACACGTGTTGGTTTTTTGTGAAGCATTCTGGTATAAACCACGGAATAGTCCATCTTTATTTTCCTCAAAGATACAGAAGTCGATTTCTCCATGTGTGCATCTGTGTGCGTTTCCGTACATTGCAAGTGTTAGCAATTTCAAGGCATTAGTGTTTGAAACTGTTGCATGCCCACATAATTTTCAAGCTTTATTGCAGTCAGAAGTGAGTTATCCCTTTTAATTTTGTGCTAAAAGCTTAGTGTTGCAGTGTGTTGAAATCTGTAATATGTCTGCAGGGAACAGGAAGAAATTTTAGTGTGTGTTCTTCATACAATTTGTTTCATACAAAATGCTCACAGCTAGTTTCCATCCCTAGAGAGATGCAAACTATTACATTTTCATCATCAGATAATATAGATGTGCAATGAAACACAGTCAAGCCTTTCATTGCGCATAAATAATGAATCCCTCATTGTATCATTTATTTGGAGCAAACAACTGCTGAAGTATTACTTTTTTTTTTTTTTTTAATTAAAAACTGATTTTGATGGATTTTGCTGGTGAGGTCACTTTAGCATATCATTTAAAATGCGGAGACAGAGAAAAAAATATACAGTGAGGAAAACTGGATGCTGCCTATCCAAACAAACACTATATCAAGAGGCAATTACTGTAGTGCAACTGCTAAACATTAGAGTGACCAACACAGTAAATTAGATTCAGGCAGGTTTGCATCAAACTGCCGTATTCCCTGCTAAAAAGTATAACCCAAAAAAACCACATAAGGTAATGCACTCTTTACATGAATCCTATATTTCTCACTAAAAACTAAATTGTAATTTCTAATACTGTGAACAAATGTTACTCTTCTCCCATGTGTTCAATATAATTAGTCCAAAAACATAAAATATACATATAGCTTATCATTCTAGTTTTATGTGAATTGATTTGTTTATGTTTGACAGATGACTTGGGGGGCACTGATTTTCAGACTTTCCCATTAGTTCATGTTTCCAAGGCAACCTTATAAAATGCAGGACCAGCCAGTCTTTGGAAATCCACCGGATTTGATCCTGGAAAACCTGTCAAACACAAGCAGTGACATACTAAGTAAGAATGTTTCACATAACGTGGCCAGACCAGTTCATTGCTTTTTAACTCAAGTTGAAAACGTGCATTTAAACTGGGGATAAACCTCTGAAGGGCAGTGTACTTTTCCACAATGCACAAGTAGAAGTGACTACATATCTTATGTGTGCTTGTATTCGGAGCCCTGGCCAGATAATAATCTATGTCCACAGAAATACCCACACAGGCCAAATTACCCCAGTTGACTTATTAAAGAAATGACAATGCTTACAGTAGGCTATTGTTTCGGCTATAACTGAAGTGGCAGTGCAACATTGTAGCCTACATACGTAGGCTTACTATTAATAGTAGGCCTACATATTACAACAACAATCTACTATCAAAACCAATAAAAATGCAAAAAATACATTGCCATTTCATTTAGCGACAGAAAATAAACAGTAGCCTACTTATGAAAGAAACGTGTGATTGCAGCGCGACTCAATAGTGTTAAACTTACTTTTTAATGCGTGACCATTTGTACTTGGAAGGCATCTCAAATTTCCGCCAGTCTGTCCATGTAAACCAATTGCCCTTCATAACTGATCGATGTATGGCACAGCGTTTCGAATGACCAACAGAAGTCTGTTCTTCTAAAATAAGGTTAAACAATGTTCTGCTCCTCATTGTTGCTTAGTCCAAGTATCCCTCGAAAACGTCCAATTCAGTATCTGTATCATACGGAACTGAGCCGGGGTCAGACAGGACGCCCAAATCCACCAATGCTTGGTCCATATCCTCTGGTAGGAAGACTATACCAACGTTCAAAACTATGTATTCCATCAAAAAAACATAGTAAAGGATCAAGACGTTCACGAAAAACAGGCCGAGATAAAACATATAGGGAATTTCATTAAGTAGCGATTCTATCGAATCTAGCTGAGCGTAAACTGGTGGGATCATAGAATCATAAACACTAATATTTTTACAGCAAGGCACTGAATGCAATCAATCGCTGCGGCACATTTTGTAAGCACTAGAGCTTTTTGCAGGTATTGGGTGAAGTTACTGAAGAATCCATTGCGCTGTGAATACTGAACGTTGAGTTCGCAATCGCAGATTTAGGCTGCAATATCTAGCCAGTAGGCTACTTCTCCCAAAATCCTTTGTCGCCAGTTTGATTCGCAAATAAACCGGATAATTCTACAAAACGCAGATACATACATCGAAATAAATGTATGTTCTGTCTGAAGCCACACGAAAAATCCACTGCATAGGAATTTTTGACATGGCAGAACTCGTCAGTAGGCTATAGCTAACCGACAATCAGGTTGCCTACAGCGAATAGGCTAATAAACAAAGCTTCACTGAACTCAAACACCTCGACTGTCGGAATTTGTTTGAAGATAAACAAACGTCTTCCTTTACATGTACTTTCAGAGTGGTTACTTTGTCACTGTTTTGGTTGCATCACTGCTGCATATGTTGTGGGCGTGTCTAGCATCGTTATTCGTTATCATTTTGTATACACTGATGCGAGTGGTCAATTGAGACACCAGTCATACAAATCCCACCTCTTTGCGGGTCAAACGTCGCTGACGATTAACTACGGATGTAAATGCAGTTTTAGAAGATCCTCCTAAATTCTCACATTTAATTGGCTTGTATGTGTCAATCTATGCATTTCTATTGGACCGTTTGGTGTCCGGAAAAAGAACTACACGGAGTTGCTCGCATTGACCAATGGAATCGATTCTGTACGTTCGTTGCAAGTACGGGGCGTGGTTTGCGCTAAAGTGGGTTGGGGGGAAAAAAAGACGCGAAGCCTTCGCATCTAGGCCCATCCACTCTCTTTGGAAAATCATGTCAAAACAACTTTTTTATCTGGATCGATTTTAGTTGTCACGCCTCATGATTCACCATACATTGAGGTTGACAAGTTTTTTTATGCATAAAGAAGAAAAAGGGGGAACGAAATAGGCTAGGGTATTTCCAATCGTTATCAGGGTATAATTGGCGCCCTTGATGAAGTTCCCGTTTGACTTATATTCTTTTTTTCCGGCGAAACAGGCTGAGCATTGCTGTAAGCAATAGATGGGCCCGTTGTGACACGTTTAGTCTTTTACTAAGAGCCCGCTTGCATAACAAATTTGTACTGAATATATTCTATCTCTCTACCAACTATTTATAATGTTTTTATATTCGATTGGAAAGGTACAGTTTGACTTCAAATGAAAAACTTTCGATGTAATCCCGCCAACGTGGTCATTTGTTAGGTGCGGTCAGTTGTTACAGTTTCTTTAGAAGGGGAAAAAAGGTTTTGGAAAAAACTAATTAAAACTAATTGTATTTATTCAGGTTCGTGTTTCATCATCGTACTGGTAATGATGAGGTTAATACGAGTTCATATCTGTTTCTTTTTTTAATTCAAAGTTTGTATAATAAAATCAATAAAAATAGAACATACTACAGTCTAATGTAGGCTACTTTTGGTGGCTGATACTTCAGTAACCATATGGTTTGAATTTGTATATGTTTTTAGTTTGGCTGATATGTCAAGTGTAGCCTGTGCAAGTCATCCCCGCTATGTGTAACAATTGTCCTGCCCGTTCGGCCATGCTTTGCCGGGTCATGCTAGCTTGTGACAATAACTTTGACAGTCAATACTAATATCAACTGATGATACGCAGATTGTACTTTAAAATGATATGTGTTATGATTCATTCACAGCTAAACACATGACCGTAGCTTGAAGAATAACGGTGACTAAAAAAATGTCCTTCTTAAATATGACATTCAGTGACCAGAGCATGGAATTGACACAAAGCCAGCCCATTCAAATCCAAAGGGAAAATGAAGGGGAAAAGGGGGACCCCACTCTCTCCTACTATCCACAGTCCAGAGTCCAAGGCTAATGCTAGCACTGGATCAGTCTGCTAAAACTGTCTCTGGCTCAGCCAAACTTTTGAAAACTGTTTCCAGTTTTAAAGTTTTTCTGTAGACATGATCTCCATCTCCATGACTCCGTGTCATAAACTCCGTGTCAGCATGCTGCAGGGTTGTCGTGTCGCTATGATGCCACATACAGGTCATAGCCTGGGTTGACTACACTTAATAAATCGATACATGTTAGAATTTAAATTACAGCTATTGCCCATAAAGTAGCTACAAGCAGTGTATGAAACGAACAGCCCAGAAGAACCCAGTGTGAAATGGTAAATGGTAAATGGACTGCATTTATATAGCGCTTTTATCCAAAGCGCTTTACAATTGATGCCTCTCATTCGCCAGAGCAGTTAGGGGTTAGGTGTCTTGCTCAAGGACACTTCGACATGCACAGGGTGGGGTTTGAACCGGCAACCCTCCGACTGCCAGACAATCGGTCTTACCTCCTGAGCTATGTCGCCCCAGTGTGAGTTTCATTATATTGTAACACTGTGGATGCCCCCCACCCACCACCATGAGTGCACCAAGTTGGATGTTGCCATATCACCACAGCAATGGGAAATGGTAAATGATCAAAGTAATGGGTAGTTCTCTGGCCTCTGAGGTCTCTGCAGCTTCACCTCAAAATCAGGAACTGGCTTTCGTTCCTGGCCCAGCAGAGTTCTGCCATGTAGAAGTGAAAGTGGACAAGCAACTGGTAATTGCATTAATTGATACAGGGTCTACAGTTACCTTTGTCCACCACAAGTTATTTGCACCAAGTAAGGTTGTCCTCCCCACATCTGTTCCACTTGTGACTGTGACGGGAGACTATGCCCTGATGGTTGGCAGCTGTGAGGTTGAGATCTAGGTGGCTGGACAGCATGGTAGTCATGTCTATTTGGGTGGTGAACATTTCAGTGTGCTGCCTCTTGGGCCTGGACCTCCTTCTCCGCAATGCTCCCATCATTGATTTAGAGGCTAAAATGCCTATCCAGTGCTGATGACTATACCCTGCCCCTGCATCATAACCCCAGTCCTTTGGGCCTAGGGTCTCATTATGTCAGCTAACCACTGCCAGACTGTCATGGGTCTGGGGTGCAGTGGCCTGCCACTAGAGGGCACCCGGCGTCTGGGAATTTCTTAATTTGTTTCAGGTGTTTGATTCCCTATTATTTTCACCTGGGGAGGTGCCTTTATAAGCGCTGACAGAACAGCAATCAGCGCTTCTGTATGAAACCCCTTTTTCACTAAGCCGGTAAGGTATAGGTGCTCGGTGGACTCCGTACAGAATTGTGTTTGTGGGTGATTCTGTGTCCTCTTTTAAAGGCGTTCAGTCTCTTAGCGCAGTGAGTGCATTCTGATGCCTTAGGATATTTATACTTTTATTTTAAAGCTCGTATGAGCTGTTGGGTATTGGGACGTTGTCCCTGGTATTGTATTTTGTTTGTCTCTTTCTGAGCTGCGTCTCAGGTTTTTTCTTTTCGCTGAGTATTTTTTCTACTCAGTTGTCTTTATTTTTTATCTAAAACTTTATTTTAGTTTTGGGTTTGGTACCAGAGCTTCGCCTCTGTATCACTGGTCCCTTTCTTTTTCGCCCTGGTTTGTACGGGTAGTTTTTGGTTTCTCAAGCCAGTTTTACGGCTGGACGAGGTCGTCCTTCAGAGTCCTTTTTTAATCCGTGTTTTCTTTTGGTTTATGATCCTGTGTGTGCGGGAGTTGCTCTCCCAAGGATCTTATTTTGTGTTTTAGTTTCTGGTGTTCCCTTTCCTTTGTCCTTTGGGACTTTGTGGTCAACGCTTCCTGTGGCGTTAGTTTTTCATTCCCCTATATTAGTCGCTTCTGGTTCTCCGACACCCCCCACCATTTTACGGACTCCCTGTCAGGAAGGACCACTGCCGTGTCATCGGCCCCCCTCTGCTGTTTGAGCCAAACTCCAGGAGTAGAACAGGGGACCTGTCATCCATGTGGCCATTACCATGTTAGAATCAGCCCAGTCTGTTCAGAGAGAGGGCAGCAATAGCCTTAGTGTGTCCCAGAAACAGCTGCAGTGGGCCTCCCTGAAGCACCACCATTCGTCTTTGTCAACTCACCCAGTGACGTGGGGCAAATTCACTTGATCTTATCAATACAGCAGACACATCACCGAACAATATTTGCCAAGGTGTGTGGCGCCTGCAACCTACTCGTCAGGTGGCTAAAGAACAGTCTAGTGGAGATGAGAGCAGCTGGAATCATTGAGTCGTCTGAAAACCGCTGGGCTTCCTCTGTGGTGCTAGTCCCAAAGAAGGATGGCAGTTGGTGTTTTTGTGTGGATTATCGCCGACTGAATGATGCCACTATCAAGGACTCACCCTCTGCCACATATTTAAGATTGTTTTGATCAAATAGCTGTGTCATGGTGGTTTAAATCCCTTGATTTGCACAGTGGTTATTATCAGGTAGCCCTGGCACCTGACACAAAGCTAAGGACAGCCTTCATGACTGGGTCAGACCTGTGGCAGTTTATCCATTTGGCCTTTTCAATGCCCCAGCCATGTTCGGGAGGCTAATGAAGCATGTGCTGCAGAACACGAAAAGAACACGGTGTACTTGGATGTTATGCTGATTCATGGGAATGACTTCGGTTTGCACTCAACACACTAGATTTGGTAATAATGAGAATAGCACAGGCAGAGCTAAATTTACATCCTGCCATGAGTCACATTTCTGGTTCATCGAGTAAGTGTGGCTACAGTGGGTAAGAAGACATCAGCTGTTTGTGACTGGCCGGTTTCGTGCAGCTGAGGGCTATCATAGAACTTGCTTCCTATTACAGGAAGTTTGTCCCTGGCGTTGCCACAGTATCTGCTTCCCTCCACCAGTTTACTAAGAAGGGACAGGGACATTCTCTAATATATTAAGCTAATAAATAAAAAGCCGTAAAAAGGATCAGTTCACCCTCTTCCTGATTTTCTCTATTGCATATTTGGCATATTGAATTATTCCAGATTTTTTGACAAAATGTAATATTAGACTAATATTAGTAATAAAGGGAAACTGAGTGAGCACAAAACACATCCATAAAATTATTATTTCATTTATCAAACACCCATATCACCCATGTGAAAAAGTAATTTTGTGTGAGGAATATTCAATTATTCAGAAACCATTCAGTGTGACAAATATATAATAACAGAGGAAATTAGGAAAAGGGCAAATATGCTTTTTCACGGCACTGTATTTATTAGCCTAATATATTAGAGGATGCCACAATAATAAAAATACAATAATACAAAGAATAGGTCAAGTAGTTTTGAGGCAGGAAATGCTTATTTAAAATAAACAGTTCTGCGCAGTATTAATCAATGTCATATGTAGAAAAAAACCATATTAAACAATAACAATACTGAATAACATGTAAATGTTACTGATTGTGCATATTAGTTTTCTAGGAAGACCACCAAAGTACCCATTTTCACTTATTTCATTCATAGAGTTTTGTGCCACCTTGTGTACATACAGTAGTCCTTTATTGGCTTGCACGATAAGCACTGTAAAGACACCTGTTTAACTTTGACTGTTAAATCAGAGATAAGCACAAGCAAGTTTTGTTTATATTTCCCTATTTCCCAGGGCTGTGGGTCTTTTCCTGGAAAACTGCCCTTTCAATTTCTGTTTGAATATCCTGGTAAAACTTCAAAATTCCCATCAGAAATTGCGACTTAATCCTCAACATGTGCATCCAAAAAAACTGCTGTATCCCTAAACCTTCTTAAACCTGGTGTGGTTCATACTGAGCCATATTATTATAGTTGATAAAGCAGCTGATAGACCAAAATAAGAGAATTTCTAATTTACTTCCTTCAGATTACATATCACTACAGTTAAAGTGTGTGACATTCCCAATGATAGGAGCAGTATAAGAGGGAACCAATACCTGTCAGTTCAATGAATGTCCAGTAGATGTCAGGCTCACCACAATGTGCCACAATGTCTTGTGCACTTGGATCTCCAAGCATTTGAAGTGTTTCAAATGCAGTTTCAATTAGGGGTGAGCAAGTGTGTATGCAGGCTTTTATCCTGGCTCCCCACTAGTTATGGTAGAAAAAAGTTTTAAAGTGTAAAGTATTTAAATGTTTTACATAATGCAAGTGTCTTGGACGAAAAAACCATGTTGGAGTGAAAATACTTTAAAAAATATAATCTTGTTATTGAATGTCCCTAGTGTAGATTTCAGCATAATATAATTTATGGTTTTAGAGATCAGAGACACATGTCCTCTACAATAATTAATTGCTGGGTCTTAGGAGAGGTCACCCTTGGTGCTAATCGTCTTCTCCTGATGCTAAACAGTCAGAAACTGAGAAGGTCACCTGCATTCTGAAGAGTTTGTGTAATCCAGATGAACTGAAAGACAAGGTTCTTCTGCACCAAGCTATAGGGATACAGAGAATGGAGTGGAATTTAGGTAATATAGGCAAAATGAGTACATAGGTCAATGGCTTCTTGTTTTTCTGGAATGAAGGGTGTAGACTTCCATGCATGGTGTTTTTATATTGTCATGGGTCTTTTCTATCAGCCATGTCCCAGGCTATCCTGCAGCTGCATATGCTGTTCTGCATCTGTAGCTGTATCCTGTCACAGTTCATTTCCCTGATTTGCAACAGATCACATTACAGTATATCCCTCTTTTGCAATGGTTTTTCTGATGATACATTTAAAGTAAAACTGTACAATAGCATTTGGCCAGTGAACCCTTTGTTCCTTTCACATGTTTCTTGAATTGTGTTAGCATGTGTCGCAGTCTATTTGCACCAGCAGCATAAGGTCAGTGTGCAATGTAAGGCTGCTGAGTGCCTACACATGAGTGCTAGTCATCTAGAAAGGGGTTTGTTCAGGTTCATTTATTTGTTCGCTTGCTACAGTCAGTGTAGGCTATGTCAGCAATTCACTTCCACGGTGTGTGACGTGCATTGCTATTGCCATGAGAACTCAGCAGACATTTCAAAATATTTTTGTCATTCTTGCAAAGTTGACAGTTTCTGTGGGTGGTGCTGACATCCCTTACAGTCTCTCCCTTGTGGCCTTTCCATACACAGACACAAGAGAGGACAAACATTTGGGCCACCTTCATTGCTGAACCTCAACAGCATGGTGATGATTAAATGCCAGTAGTACTCGGTCACTTTCTCCTCAGCCATCTCTCCCTGTACCTCTGTGTATGTTCACCGGCCGGTCAGCAGCAGGTGACCAGTATTATGGCTCTCCAGGGGTGCTACAGGCTTGTCCTTTTTTGAGCCCTTAACACAGCCAGTCAGCTGCTTACTGCATACCTTTCAGCCTCTTCTTTTATAGTAGTGTCAATCAGGGGTGTCATGCAATCCAAAATTCTGGGGAGGGGGTACAATTAGAGCACGGGGCATGGGGGTCCTTCCCCAGAAAAAAAGAAAATGATGCAATTTTCTGCAATTTGACAAATATATATTCAAACAGATTATTTTAAAACGTCACTAAATCAGTTTTTGTAGCTCAGTAATCTCCCACTTTATATTAGGGTAAATACTGTACATTTATTTGGAGATTTTCATGTCAATTATTTGTGCTGTTATGGTTATTGAAAATGGCACTCACTTATTCACTCACTTCTACACTAGCTTCTACACTGCTGCCACTTTTCTTGAAAAAGAGCTAAATCTTGTCTGCTTCACCCAAAAATTTTAATGGGCATACATTCACTATATGCACAATGCAAATTAATTTAGAGAACATAGATAATGAAGCTACAGATGAAAGGAACCTGCCAACGTGGTAATAGCTGTATTTTCAAACACAATGCATAGGAAGCAGCATGACTACAGGTGAGACTGTGCTGCCATCACATAGCAGTGTCTGCTCCATTGCCAATAAAAGCTCAGACTGAGCAGTAGTAACCTATTTTCCAAACTGCTCAGCCTCCTTGGAAGATCCATCATCACCACTAGCCTAAGTAAATTTAACCTGTAACCACACCTACACACAATTAAATCTGCATACATTTCCATGAAGGAAAAATAGCCTATCACTATAAATATCACCTAAGATAACCTACCTCTTGCACTATCAAACTCCTGACTGAGGACAGGGCTGGGGCTTTCTGTTGTTTTTTTGTTTTTTTTAAAGAATGACTAGATTTTCCTCTGCATCTTGACCTGGAGATATCAAATGGAATTCTGTGTTTTGCTAACTATAACCTGTGATAGTGGTGGTAAAAACTGTCAGCTCACTGCCTTAAGATTCACACAGCTCTCCTTTTGTTACGTTCCGTGCTTGGCCGGACCCAAAATGCAGGACTCAGAGATAGCAGTGTAATGGAATTCAGAAAGAGAAGTTTATTGATTACACAGCAGGGGGCGGTAGGGACCAGGGCAGACTTGAAACAGGGACCATGATGGTTGGTGAGGAGGTGGTCCGGGATCCGGCTTGGCGGGGGGCTAGAAGGGATGCGGTAGGAACCAGGGCAGGCTTGAAGCAGGGACCGTGACGGTTGGTGAGGAGGTGGTCCGGGATCCGGCTTGGCGTGGCACTGGAAGGGATTCCTCTGGTTTCGGCGGCGGAGCTGGACTGGGGACTGGGAGGCCGACGAAGGACGGGCTGGACCGGGAGGTTGGAGCTGGGGAGGTAAACAGGGGAGAAAGAGAGAACACAAACGAGACGCGATGAGAACAAACACGTAGACTCGCCAGACAGGGGAACACTGAAACAAAGTGCATGAAACAAGAACTAAAAGTGACCAGGAGAACGGTGCAATCTAAAGGAAACAAGGAAGGTACTGAGAATCGGGGTACGGAGAATAGAAGCTAGGCTTGGCTTAGGTGAGGATTGCGAGGTTCAAGGCTAGGCAACAAATCAACGATCTGGCAAATTTTATTGTGGATAAAAAGCAATAAATTGATATACAGTTGTGAATTTACAGTACTTCTATTTATTTTTTATATCGATACTAGGCCATGGGGCTCATCCACATTGTGAAATCGGTATCTTCACAGAATGAGGCAGCAGATTTTTAACTGTTCTACATGTATAACATGAATGGTAGAGTATTGGTTGCAGTTATACTTCAATTATTAGAAATTATGCAGCACTGCAGTGTAGTACCAACAAAATATACTGTGCAACTTAGAACACACAAATGATTTCCTTTCCTTATGTCAACATTTGTCACATTTTGATTAGACTGTAATCTCCAGGCCCCAAATGTGCATTTTGGATATTATGGACCCAGCCAATATGTGTACTTATTCTTTATTGAGCTTGACTAACATGATGTTGACCAGTCATGAGTTTTCTTTTGTTTCTTAACAGTTCAGACAGGATTACAGTGTACAAAAAACTCCTAGGTGTGGCTGTATCTCCTATTTCAGGAATCTGAAAGCTTGGTTCCTCTTTCTTTAAAACACATTAAATGAATGGTGTGGTTCTGTGGGGCAGGAGTAATTACTAACTTACATTGCCTGATTAAATAAACCTGTTGAGACTAGTGAGACTAGCCTAATAGCCAAATGCATACTCCATTGTTTTCACAAGGTGTTTCTTGTAACTCAACACTGAATGGTGAATTTCATGCCTTTTGTCAGCAAAAACAAACTATGTTCTTGGTCGAATCAATAGAACATGCAGAAGTATATTTGGAAAGACAGTCTTATGAAATCCATGAATCCAGAAGTTTGTGAGACCTGTATAACATGGATGCCCGTCCTGTGTCTATATGTACAAATCAAACAAATCAATAGATCAAACTAATAAATGTATGCCTGCGGAATTGTTTAACTGTATAATATGTATATGGCTTTAGTTATTTTGTGAAGTGTATGCTTTTTGTTAGCTTGTCATTGCTGTAATGACATTTGTTTCTTTGTCTTTTTCGAGGTAATGGGAGCAGCTAGTTATACTGAGACAGAGCTGTTTACTTTTCCTTTGAAGTGACATTCAAACCAGACATAAAGATTTGTCAGTACAGTATGTAGGTGGTTGTGAAACTCCTGTGGCACAGTCCTTCAGCAGACTTGCTCCAGTGTTCTGTGGGATATGAGACTCGTGTGCTTGTAGGATGTATGGGTGTTTATACATTCTCTGGCTTATATAAAACTAGTACTACACGGTGGTTTATTGGTTTATTTTCTCAATAAAAGAATATTTAATAAAAATGTTGAAATATTTAATATCCCTTCATTTGAAAGGAAAGAACAAAACATGATACCATACTAAGTAGGTGTACAAACATTCATCACACCCTAAATTGCATATATTCCCCAAGCAGAAGAGAACCTGGAGCCACTTTGCTGATGGACTTTTCATATTTGCTTGGAACACAGGCAGGCATGTACTATAGAGGCTCTTGCGATCAGGTCAGTATAATGAAGAACTCCAGTAAGTACTGGAACTCATTGCCCAAAAACCGGTTCCTTCTGCCATGAAGCTCAAGTAAAAGACAACTCAGTAGTGATACTATTGTGAAGGGAGGGTTTACAAAATACTGCAATTAAAATTTAGCTCAGTACTTGCATTACTTATATTTATATAGTCTCTTTTTCCATCTTTATAATGGGTATGAATCATTTTGGAGGGCACTGCAAAGTACTCTTTTTCTATTCATATAATGGTACGTCTGTACCTCTTAATATGCTTTGCTAACTATTTTCAACTGAAGTGACAAATTCTAGTCAACCAGCTATATAGTTAAAATCTAGGCAGTAAATCACCATTTGGTTTTAGTGACTGAACTGAAGGCTTATAAGGCTTATATAAACTTTAAAGACCATTGGCATAGGTAAGCCATATGCTGATACAATTAGTTATCGGTTTGCATGATGATTTGTGTCATAATAATGTGGGTACACAGGCAGCAGTTATAAATGTTAATTGTAAATGACCTTTTATGATAAGAGACACAGGTTATCATAAATGCTGTTAGTTCTGTCAAGTGGGGGAAGGCTGATTTATCTCAGGCTAGCTATGATATGGTTTCAGTTTCCTTCCAACATGGTGCAGGGTCACTGTGAGCTTCCTGACTAGTAGAGATGTGGTGAAATACCTGTGCTGAGTTTTGTCTTCTAACCTACTTTCTTTTCCCGTAAGACCTGTGAAACTTAGACATCCATGCGTATTACCAGAAAACTCACTGATATCCTAGGTCATTAAGAGCAGGATGGTTCTGCCACCTGTGTGCAGCTTCATTATTAGCCTACTTATAGGACATTAGATACTATAGTACTCATCACTAAACTTAAATTAGTTTCACCATAAATGTACATGTTTTAAATGTACATGTTTTAAAGCAATGTTGAGTAACAATTAAATTGAACTTTGAACTTGAAATTTACAGTACATGTAACTTTTAAGGCAGTAGCACCAGCCAGGTAATCATCTCCCAGTTTAATTGGCTAAAATCATTCTCTCCTTGTCCACCTCAGCTGATGTGTGGTGAGTGTTCTGGCGCAAAATGGCTGCTGGACATCACCCAGGTGGGTGATGCACTTTGACGTTGGTTGAGGAGCTTTTCCCGCTCATCAAAACTCAAAGTGCTTTGAGTGTGTGAGAAGCGCAGTATAAATGTGAGCGTTATTATTATTAGCAGATTACAGAGTCTGGTACATGCTGTAGTTAATTTCCTGTATACAGTCCCCTCCAAAAGTATTGGAACAGCAAGGTCAGTTCCTTTGTTTTTGCTATACACTGAAGACAATTGAGTTTGAGTTCAAAAGATGTACATGAGATGACAAATCTGAATTTCAGCTTTAATTTCCTGGTATTTTTATCTAGATTTGTTAAACAACTTAAAACATATCGCCTTTTATATCAGACAACCCAATTTTTAGGTGAGAAAAAGTATTGGAACATGTGACTGACAGGTGTTTCTTGTTGCCAAGATGTGTCCTGTTAGATTGATTGGTTAAACAATAAATAGTTCTGAATGTCTACTCTTGGTTTTAGCCTTGGGTTTTGCCTGTGAAAACGGCATTTGTGTTATAAAAGATAAACTAACATGAAGACCAGAGAGCTGTCTTTGGGAGAAAAGCAAGCTTAGAAAAGAGGGGAAATCGATCAGAGCCATTGCACAAGCATTGGGGATAGCTTGTACGACAACTTGGAATGTCCTGAAAAAGAAAGAAACCGCTGGCGTACTGAGCAACAGATATCAAACAGGTCGACTAAGGAAAACAACAGCAGTTGATGACAGAAACATTGTGAAAGCTGTGAAGAAAAACCTCAAAACATCAGTCAGTGACATCACAAACTATCTCCACAGGACAGGGGTGAAGGTATCTCAATCAACCGTTCGAAGAAGACTTAGAGAGGAGCAATATAGAGGCTATACCACAAGATGCAAACCACTCATCAGTAGTAAGAATCGGAAGACGAGATTACAATTTGCAAAGAAGTACAGAGATGAGCCAAAAAAGTTCTGGAACAAAGTTTTATGGACTGATGAGACCAAGATTAACCTCTACCAAAGTGATGGAAAGGCCAAAGTGTGGAGAAAGAAGGGATCTGCTCATGATCCAAAACATATAAGCTCATCTGTGAAGCACGATGGAGGAAGTGTCATGGCTTGGGCTTGCATGGCTGCTTCTGGAGTGGGCTCACTAATCTTTATTGATGATGTAACTCATGATGGTAGCAGCAGGATGAATTCAGAAGTTTACAAAAACATTCTGTCTGCCAACCTACGGAGAAATGCGTCCAAACTAATTGGGAAGAACTTCATCATGCAGCAAGACAATGACCCAAAACACACTGCCAACACAACAAAGGATTTCATTAGGGAGAAAAAGTGGAAGGTTTTAGACTGGCCAAGTCAATCACCAGACCTTAACCCAATTGAGTATGCATTTCACTTCCTGAAGAGGAGATTGAAGGGAAAAAGCCCCCGAAACAAACAACAACTGAAAGAGGCTGCAGTAAAAGCCTGGAAAAGCATCACAAAAGAAGAAAGTTTGGTGATGTCAATGGGTCGCAGGCTTGATGCAGTTATTGCAAGCAAGGGATATGCTACCAAATATTAAGTGTTATTTGCTTTCATTTACTTAAATACTCTCTGTTCCAATACTTTTGCTCACCTAAAAATTGGGTGGTCTGATACCAAAGGTGCTATGTTCTAAGTAGTTTAACACATCTAGGTGTAAATACCAGGAAGTAAAAGCTGAAATTCTGAACTCTTGTCTCATGTTCATCTTTTTATCTCAACCCCAAATGTATTCAGTGTATTGCAAAAACAAAGGAATTGGCCTTGCTGTTCCAATACTTTTGGAGGGGACTGTATGTGATATCTGTCTCTTATATCCAAGGAGCATCTTTATCTTCCACTATCAAAGTCTAGTAGATTGCAATATAATCAGCAAGTATTCTGTCCAAATTAATCTTTGTCAGGTTTAAGAGTTTGTTATTTCATATTATGCATTAAGAATGGTCTTCAGGGGCGACATAGCTCAGGAGGTAAGACCGATTGTCTGGCAGTCGGAGGGTGGCCGGTTCGTACCCCGCCCTAGGCATGTCGAAGTGTCCTTGAGCAAGACACCTAACTCCTAACCCCTAACTGCTCTGGCGAATGAGAGGCATCAATTGTAAAGCGCTTTGGATAAAAGCACTATATAAATGCAGTCCATTTACCATTTACCAGAATGAAAATATGTTTGATGTTTCTGACCAAATCATTAGCAGCCCTAATAGTGGGTGAGTGGGTAGCAGGGGAGTGGAGGGGGGAGGGGAAGCCAGGGCTTTTGATTGAAGGGGGAGGGGAGTTGGTGGAGGGATTTGAAGCAGCTTCACCCTGTTTTGTAATAACTGTAGAATGGAAATAAAGAAATTTTATTTATAACAAAAAAGAATGAAAATATGTGATTGTTAGCTAATGGACAACCATCTTACTGTATTACCCTTATTAGAATGCAATTGTATATAGCTATATGTTGTATGCAATCCATATAGGACAGAGTGTGGCACAGTGGGTAAGGAACTGGGCTGGTAACCGAAAGGTCGCCGGTTCGATTCCCGGGTAAGGACACTGCTGTTGTACCCTTGAGCAAGGTACTTAACCTGCATTGCTTCAGTATACATCCAGCTGTATAAATGGATACAATGTAAAATGCTATGTAAAAAGTTGTGTAAGTCGCTCTGGATAAGAGCGTCTGCTAAATGCCTGTAATGTAATATAGCTAAAATTTTATTATCTTAATAGAAAATTATTTGTTGCCGCTTGGATTTCTCCAGTCAACTCTTCCTCAAGCATAGCTAAATGGTTAGTTGATCTCTTGGATCACAAAGACGGGCAGAGAATTATTTTTTGTAGCATTACCAAAATTGTCAGGGCTAAAAACTGTGACGATTGCGAATTGGTGAACCATAACCTGTAGCTCCCTAGCTAGCCACAATCACATATTTACTGCACATTCAACTTCCTTAGGTAGCTAGTGATTGCCCATTCATGTAATGAGGGCCCTCCTGGATTGAGTACTAGTCATTGGTTCGGTAAAGTGCACCATAGCCAAGAAACAAATGCTTACTGTGCCACTGCTCACTGTAACCGATAGTCTTGCAGAGCAATGCCTAATCGGTGGTAGCATTGCTCAGACTTATGGCAGTTTCTCTGCACCAGAGTGAAAAGCTGCTGCAGTTGGCTGCACACCTAAGGATGTTAGTGATAGAACAGGCTAACAATGGTCACTGGGCCCAGGCATAGCACGCATCTCATTCTGAAACAAAAATGTTATCAGAATGAGCCACAGTACAGCCCCTATATATAGAATTATACGAAATTGGATTCATGATACTGTAGATATTTTATTAAATGGGTTACACAAGAACTTATATATTTTTTCACAAATATATTGCCAAATACTGTTTTTCTCATCAAAAAAAGATTATGATTATTATCAATAACCATAACATTCATGTTTTAGACATGTCTGCATTTTTAAATGATTTATATCAAAACCAGACAGTTTTTGCTGGTCAGTTTCCTCTGCTGGATTCAGCTGCATCTGTAATTTTTGTATCAGGAAGCCATGAACACTATTTTCCTGGAATAGCTAAAACAAATAAAGAGAAAGCAGCTGTGAAGCCCATGGCTTCATTAATACCAGTAAGCATTATGCAGTGTACTTATTCACTGCTATTTTAATCATTCACAAGTAGAGCTGTGTTAAGTTAATATAATACCCAAGAGTGCTACAGAACCTTTTCTGTGGAACTGCAATTTTTTTATATGGCTCTTTAGATTAGACTAGTCACCTGAAATTCTCTGGAAGATGTACTGTGGTGTATTGTTAGGCCTTCTGTGAAATATTTATGTCATATCAGAAGTTTTAAGGAAGTCACACAAATGTGGAACCATTCAACCACGCACTTTGTGAGTGAGTGAGTTTATCAGTAAATATATTTTTAAATAACTTGTATATGGAACCATTTAGTTAGATTCTTAACATGTCTTATCAACTATACTGAGAAATATATTAAAATTAGCATTTAATGTGTTTGAGTAAATATAACTGTGCCAGCACTACTTATAATAACATTCTACAACTAAGAGCATTTTCAGATGTATTTGTTTATGATAAGATCCAGGGTATTTTATCATATGAGAGAGTAAGACAGTAGACAAAGTATATAGGAAATGTTTTACTTCTGTTTGTCGTTCTGACAAGCCAAGTTGCTCCACAGTCTGTGGCTTTGTCCTGGTTGACATTTGAAAAGGATTCGTTTTGTGCACTTGTGTTTCAGTGCTCGGTAAGTGAGGGCTTCTTTTGTGAAAAGGAAGTGCTCGGCTCTTTGTTGATTAAAGCTGCTCCCTTTGTGGTTCTGAGAACTTTGATAAATTGTTAACATTTACATCAGTTACCAAACATTCTGAGAATCTTTTTTATCGCTGAAGATTTGAACTATTCCATTCTACCCTCCTTGTTATGAGTGCCAGTCTGGTACAGATCAGAGGTTTGGCTGTGTGTATGATGTGACATGACTGGTTACTGAAGATTCATTGTAGCAATAATCTATTGTACTAATGCACTGTCCTCAATCTTTATGCATAATTTTCTTTAAACAGTCATGTGTACATACACTATATTGACAAAAGTACGTGGACACCTGACATCCGACATCTCATCCAAAATTATGGGCATTAATATGGAGTCGGTCCACCCTTTGCTGCTATAACAACCTACACTCTTCTGGGAAGGCTTTATGCTAGAAGTTGGAGCATTGCTGCAGGGATTAACTTCCATTTAGCCAGAAGAGCATTAGTGAGGTCAGGCACTGATTGAGCGGTTAGGCTCGCAGTTGGCTTTCCAATTGATCCCTAAGATGTTGGATGGGGTTGAGGTTAGGGCTCTGTGCAGGACAGTCAAGGTCTTCCACACTGTTCTTAAGAAAACCATTTCTATATGGACCTTGCTGTGTGCTGTGAGGCATTGTCATGCTGAAACAGAAAAGGGCCTTCCCCAAACTGTTGGGGAAGCAAAAAATCATCTAGAATGTGATTGTAGGCTGTAGCATTAAGATTTGCCTTCACTGGAACTAGGGGGCCTAGCCCAAACCACGAAAAACAGAAATAGACCTTTGGTCATGTAGTGTGTGTTCTAAATAGCCCTGCTTGTAATGATTTCCCCAACTCTGCTGTAGTAGTAGTACCAAAAACACATCTGCCAAGTTGTAGTATTTTTTTGCTTCTGTCTTTAAAGACAGCACTGTGTTTGTCATTATAATTGACAAATGTTATACTCTAGCCTGTTAATCATACACAAGAGAGCACAAGAGAGCCTTCATTAATTGCAAACTGTCTAAACTCTACTGCAAGTCTCCTACAGAGGCCACTGACACGCACTGTAACAGGGATGTTGATTTGTTTTGTTGGATAGCTGCCAATCTCATATCTACAGAGCCAGCTGATGACATAAACACAAACATCAAGTTGTTTAGGGCTACAACCATCCCTGGGCCACAGAATCCAAGTGTTATCCCAAGTTTGAACCTTTTTTATTTTTAACATTTTTAATTCTTCAATATTGTTATGTATGTGTCTGTGGCAATTGGTTTCCTGGTCTGTGATTGCTTCCTATATATGTATTATGCAGAATCCTGTGTTAAATGTTAATTACACCATAGATCACTTTTTCCGACGGCACCACAGGACTGCCACCGTGGGCTATATGCTGCAAATTGTGGTCACTCACTCACTCACTCACTCACTCACTCACGGATGACCTTTGTAGGCGCATGCGCAGGAGGTGCGCCATGGGTCTGGGCGGTTTCCTGCTTGTTTAGCTGTAAATGTGTTTCTATGCCTACTTTACAGTACAATGAAAAAGTATCACCCCCTTCCTGATTTCCACTGTTTTTGCATATTTGTAACACTGAATGGTTTCAGATCTTTAGACAAAATGTAATATTAGACAAAGGGAAACTGAGTGAGCACAAACCACAATTTTCAAATTATTATTTCATTTATTTAATAAAAAAAGTTATCAAATACCTATATGAGCCATGTGATTGAGTAGTTACTCAATCAGCCAATTAACCAAATTTAATTGTTAATTAGATTCAGCTGATTGAGCACAGCCCAGCTTGATTGCATCCAGCCCTGTTGAAACTGAACCTCACTCATATTACCATCGGACTGATGTAGTCACCCCAAAGTTTCTGGAAGCACGCTATTCCATGATCAAAGGAAATTCCAGAAGAGATGAAAAACAGTTGTTGAAACATATCAGTCTGGAAAGCGTTACGAAGCCATTTCTATGGCTCTGAGACTCCACTGAACCATAGTGAGAGGCATTATCTCCAAATGCAGAATACTTGGAACAGTGGTGAATCTTCCCAGGAGTGGCAAGCCTGCCTAAATTTCTCCAAGGGCGTAGTGACAACTCATCCAGGACGTCACAAAAGATCCCTGAACATCTAAAGAACTGCAGGTCCCTCTAGCCTCATCTAAGGTCACTGTTTATGACTTCACAATAAGAAAGAGACAGGCCAAAAATGGAATTCATTCTTTTTTTTTGTCCCCTCGGATGATTTAACTATTGGGAATTCTAAAGAAGAAGACGATAGATCTAACCTTGCACTGAAGGAAGCTCTCTGGCCAGAAAACCAGTTGAAATGGACAGGGTTGCTGCAGTCCTGTGGGACACTGTTGATGTGTTTGCTAAAATTACTCTGATGCAGCATTTCATTGAACTTAAATACATACTGCATGTGCTTGTTCTTTTCATCTACATTTATTCAGAGTAACTTGTTAAGTTAAGTTTAAAAATATTGTGGAAATTGTATTTCAGATACTGTATATTTTCATGTTAATTGCATATTAATAATCTCGAGGCTGTTCAGCAGAGCAGAGCAATAACTAAAATCTAAAAGCAAGAAATTCCTATATTATATTGTTTGATTAATTTTGAAGTTCCTTATGAAAAAATCAGTATACAATCATTGTGAAGTTCTTGTTCACAGATGTATTGGAACTAGAAGAGACACATATGTCTGTGTACCCTTTCAGATCCATATTTGAACTTTTATTAAATTTAAACTTAAATTTTTTGTAATGAGTCAAACATGCCATTAAATGCAATAGATGTAGCTGTAAAGCACTGCAGCAATCAATGTGGAACTGAAGGTTGTACTTTTCCAGTATGGCTCAGGAGGCTTTACAGTAAAGCATTTCAGCAACACCTACATCTTCAACACAATGAACCTACTCCTTATATGCACTGGAAACATGGCCTAGTAGGCGGCTCACTTCGTGTACTTCTGCAACACTAGTCTACCCAGCTTCCTGTACAAGCAAACGCATTTCAAAGTTCACTTGCGCTGATGTTATTATGAGAAGAACCCTTTCCCACTTTACCTTCTGGATCTTGTGTCTTGTCTTAAATATGTATCAAATCACTCAGAAACATGGATGCTGGTCTTTGACAGAGAGAACCTTATTCGACTCTCCTGTTGTACAACCTGATACTCGTGCATTAGAAAAAAACATTTGGAGAATTGAAAAAAAAAACAGCACTCCAAGTTTCAGAGACTATGGTCTTTGTGCATCTAATATTATGGATGCAAAAGTTCAGAAGGTTGTATGTGACCAGTCAAGAAATGCCTTGCTAATGACTTGGGTGTCTCTGTGTGGAAAAATGGGTTCTTTTTATAGTTCGCTGTACTCATTCCTTTACTGTGTCTGTGACCTCAGAGCTCCTGTGACTTGAATCTCTCCTGAAGTACAGTGGGCGCCGAAGGGAAGCAGGTGGTCTACACTTCGGGTAATTTTAACACGCAGGAAATGACACCCACAGTGTTGGCATTCCTTCGTGAAACAGCTCATTGTGATAGACTACTTTGCCGTGTCAACTTATGCTGTGTACTTTCAGTATGTGGACTTGAAAACTCATCTCAAACTTGAATAAAGATGTCATGAAGATTTTGAAACATCTACAGTGCCCTCCAAGATTATTCATACCCAACTGTATATAATAAATACTGTTATTGAGCTATATTTTAATTCACAAACATGTGGGAAATATTCCACTTTAATTTAAAAAATCTAAAGTAACATTTTAATATATTTATTTCCTCCATGTCACAAATAGTTACACCCTTTTATAGTCTTTCATGCAATTGGTGAACATATTGGGTTGAGGGATCTTTGACCAGACTTTTATGCAGAATCTTTCAAGGTCCTTCAGATCCTTTCATTTGGTCTTATGGACTACCCTCTTCTGTTCCATAGATTTTTGATTTGGTTCCAGTACAGGATTCAAGGATAGTGTTCTGGGTTTCTGCAATTTAGTTCCTCCCAACCACATGCTAGACACATTATTCAGTAAAGGATGTCACCTGCTCCAATCTGTGCCAGTTTTGCTCTGTGGTACTATTCTGTAGGGTGTGGAATGCTCACTAATTCACAGGTGTGGGCATGGCTGGAGTGCTGAGCTACAATGTTCCTTGCATCCACAGCAGGAACAGAGAAGTCACCACAAAATAATTCAGAATTGGAAACTGAAAGAAGGGTAGAAAATAGCAATAGTTTAAAAAAAATGTCTATTGTGTCCTGTAAAATAGGTTAATTAAAAAAAAAATGTTACATGTTAGATAGGCTTCTCACCACTTTGATTACAAAATGTCCACAAACAAATACAAACAAAGAGCACCAAGGCAGCCGTCCACGGCACCATCTTGATTATTAATTCAACGGATTGACACCTGCTCAGTCAGGCCTTGTGTTTTCTCAGTTATCACCAAGAACTGCTCTGTCTCAGTGTTCACCTTCTGATCTCACTCTGTTCCTCTCCTGCAGCTGCAAGGTTGCGATTCTTTGGAAGTCAGCACTCTCTGGCCTACAGCCAGAGTTCCCTTCAGTTACCACCTCCTCTACCCGTAGATGTACATGGCCAAGCTAAAAATGAAACAGGCCAAGTAAAAGAAGTTCCAGTTTATTTAACATGATACAGATTTGGTTCCCTTTTCCAACAAAGACTGGTTGTCCTGAGATTGAAGCCTAATGTGTTGTGGCCTGCTAGCTATCATTAATCTTTATAGTGCAGTCATTACTTACAATTGTGGTCTCTGGGTTAAGAGGGAAACTGGTTTCCAGTGAAATCAGCTTTTGGTTTTTATCAGGAATAAGTACATTGGTTCATGGTAAAACATTGTTCCATTCATTGAACTAATGCACCTCATTTATGCATACATCTGATAAGGTTTTTTTGCAGTAACATTATTTATTACTGATTTCAACAAATTTCTTTACCATTTTATTTTCTGAACTGCATTGATAATCTTTATTTTTGCAGAGTA
The DNA here is from genome assembly GCF_018555375.3 of Anguilla rostrata. Classification (NCBI taxonomy): domain Eukaryota; kingdom Metazoa; phylum Chordata; class Actinopteri; order Anguilliformes; family Anguillidae; genus Anguilla; species Anguilla rostrata. The sequence goes on along the minus strand of NC_057934.1, from coordinate 47,521,112 downwards.
GGCTGTTATATATTGATGGAGTACCACATGAAGTAGAAACACACAGGTCCAACTGGTATATAGATTCATTTCATATTGATTCAACCCTGTTAATGCTTTTTTATTGCAAAAATATGGTAGTAAGCCTTTGAAAATATGGATGTCCCAATCCACTATGTGAAAATATGTCATTGAAACACTCAAATATGAAAATAAATATGCAAAGTAACTACATTCATGGTTTTAAAATATTTTTTTAACTGATTAATTCAATATTGACTACATACAGTATATACAGTAACATCTTCATATGTTGTATATACCAATAAGTTATATCAAAATCGAATAGATCAGTGAAATGTTATCTGCTTTAAATTAAAATAAATATATGCAATCATAAATGACCGGTTTAAAGAAACATTCATTTCAGTTTCATAGGGGAGCAAAACATACCCCTTCCACAAATATCCCAATGGGGTAGTCATTATCCACATATGGTGATGACAATTGGGAAATAATAATAATAATAATAATAATAATAATAATAATAATATCCATTCATGCATTTCTATACCTGCTTATTCCTGGTCAGGCTCATGGAAGATGCAGGAGCCTATCCCAGTATGCACTGGGCGAGTGGCAGGAATATACTGTACCCTGGACAGTTCGCCAGTTCATCGCAGGGCACACGCACCATTTACTCACATACTCTTACCTATGGGCAATTTAGACTCTCCAGTTAATCTAACATGCATGTCTTTAGACTGCGAGATTCAGGACTTTTTTGGGGAAGCTCCCCCTGGCTCTCCCATACTGTAATTCAAACCCTATGGTACATTCTGTCTTAACAATTGATGTGCTGATACAGTCAAGCTCGCTCAGTCAATCTCAGCAGTTAAGAATTTATTTGACCCACCGTGGCAGTGTTTGCAAATTATAGTGCAATTTTGCTTGAAACAGGGCTGGTGAAACATATTTAAATATTTACCAGGCCATTAGAGTTACTTAGTTTATGTAAATATTTAAGAAACCCTCTAACCTTTTGTTTTTATCTCCTTCAGAAGGGTTCAAGTCTCAATTAGGGGGTAATTCACACTCTGGTGCAAAACATCTCAATAAAATGGAAGCAATGGAAGTTATAAATAAACTTTAAAAATCTCTGAGTGACTGTCTTTTATGAAAACTGTTTGATTAGTGGAAATCAAATGAGGAAGTGTACCTTCCTGGCACCAGACTTTGGTCTATATGATTCAGAGACTTTTTTGAGTAAAAGTGAAATTGAAGGATGATTTAAGGTAGCAGGGAGCAGTGTGATACAGTATGATTCATAAATATCCCCTGTAGCAGTGGAGACAGTGGGCTTATAAACTTTTCATAAAATTCCACCACAGTCAGGACCCTCTAAGTGCATGGCTATAATTGACTCTCAGACTTATTGATCAGCTTTTCTGAAAATCCGTGACTTTGCTCATTAAGTGTGGTCCATCAAAAAATGCTAAGGGCTTTTGAAAAGATCTTCAAGTCTTCAGAGGCCCCAGTTTTGGAAACCCTGCTTTAAAACCTTCTGCACTGTGGAAAATGAATATGGTGCCATATGAGGCTTAATTCGCACATGCACATACACTGCTCCTATGTCTCTGTCCTCCAGAATCTGCCTGTCTAGCCTTCCTCTGGCATCCTGGGCTTCAGTTTCAGTGTGGATACTTGCTTGCATAACCTTCTGCTCCATCTCTATGACCTATCATGCTGAGCTCCTATAGAAATATTTCTTCATATGGAAATCTCCTTTGTTAACCATTGAGAAATCTTTCTTTAAGTAATGTAACTTGCACACAGACCCATTATCCACTGGATGATTTTGTTTACAATATAATGTGTGAATATGTTATGGAATCTATTAGAATGTGTTCTAATATTTTAGAATAGCAGAAAAGTTCAGAACTCAGATACGTTAATAGGCAGTGAAGTAGATTTCACTGTAAGGAGTCTAAATACTGTGTCATGTGAGAAGGCCCCTGAAGGCATTTTGCGATGGAAAACAACTTGGTAATCCGGATACCTGACACTGCACACTCTAAGCAACAGAAGTGGCTTTGTGAATTCCTCAGCATCTGCTTGGTAGCCAAACTTGTGCAGTTCTTGTACACCTTGATATTCTCTATTCATTTCACCTATACTAGTGTCAATTTCATGATTTGGCCATATGTGAAGATGTTTTTGAACAAGCAACTGAGCCAGGGTGCTACCCTAAACATGTAGGTTAAGATAAAAGTGTGATACCTTTGTAAGAAAATACAAACATATTTTCTTATTAAAGTAGTCTCATAAAAATGTAAATAACCAAATTTTTGCTAATCATAATGTTACGTGCTGGGCTTTCTTTCTTTTCTTATTACGGGATGTGCATGTCCTCTGCTCCTGACCTTTGATTAAATATAGAGCCTGGTTGCTGGCTAGAAATACAGACTAAAATGGGTTTTACGTGTTGAAATTTGAGAAATAACTGTGGACAAAACCAGAACAAGCTGAAAAATAAGGAAGGCCATTGTTCCTACAGGTATTTGCATGTGTGCTTTCCTTGGGCCTTGCTCAAATTAGAGCCATTAATAGCTCTAATACGTATGTCTCACACATGACTGTGTGCTTATTTTAGAAATGGTTGCTTATTTAAAGAATTTAAAGTATCTGATTCAGTGATGTAATGGCACATATAATGGCATAACGTCACTGAGACAGAGCGCTGCTGAATGACATCATCATGATTTGTATGAAGCAGTATGGAGACCATTGAGTACTCTGTACTGTACTTGGACCGAAAGTATCCATTGTCTTGCAGCAGAAGGAATAATACTGTCATAACCTTGCTGTCATAGCTCTTGTGTATTCTGTCATGCAGTTGAAGTTGCATTTATTTTGAGTTTGGGGGAGATGCAGTAGCAGTAGGTCAATGTTGTGCCTTCAATAGGGAGAGAAATAAGGGGAAGGGGTGCAGGGAGTAGGGAGGGGAGTAAGCGGAAGGAGAAAGCCATGTTCTTTTTTTTTTTTATAATTCTGGGTGGAAAAAGGAGAGTGTAGTCTGGAACAAATTAAGAACAGAGGTTGATTATTTTCATATGGTCATCCAACCCATTTCCCTAGTCTCTAAAAAGTAATAATAAATAATAAATTCCCTTTGCAATTCCCTACCTCCAAGCCTTTTAATTCAGCCAGCAACAACATTAGTTGTTATCTATGGTCATCATAGTACCAGTATAACTGTCAATAGTCAATACATATCAGTTTTTTGGTTTACTTTTCAGATCCCCTTTAGTGATGATAATTATAGAGTTGCTCATTACAAACAATGCTGACTGTGTAACTGTATTAGAGAAATCATCTGGAGTCTTGAAGACTGACTGCTTGTAGATTTATTCTGACTAGTCTGAATAGCACCAAATGGAGATATAGTGTTTTAAAGCTTGCTGCCATCAACGAGGCTTTAACACAAAAAATGTATATGTATGATGATGGTTGTAGTGGAAGACAAAAGCATAAATATAGGTTAGGGTTGAACTCCCTCAGGGATCCCCTCTGTTGCCATGAATGACTACAGTGTTACTGTGGTGACTAGTGAGAGGTAAAAAGCTGGGGTGAGGCAAGATGTGATGTGGGTGTTGCAGATTTGACCAAATGTTTCACATGGTCTCTGACGTGGGCTGGATTGCTGTCAGAGAGAATACCTTGATGGGGAATTCATTGACTAATCTGCCACTTTCAGTTGTCTATTTGGGATTTCCTCCTTTGATGGATATTCAGGTAAGGCTCGTTTGGTTCTCAGAAATGTGTGTTGGACCTTTTCCATAAGCTGGAGCCAATAGCAAATCTGTCTCAAACAGGGTGTGAACTGAGCAGTGGGGGAGTTTTAAGCTTGGACGTTCAGGTGATGTCGAACCTGGACATGTCAGTGCATGTTTGTTTTTGTTGCAACCCTTGCAGTGTCTGCTCAGTGCAATGCCTTTTACAGAATATATTTAAAAAATATATTTCTGTTTAATTTGCCACACAGTAAGCCACGTGTAAACTTTACAAAAGAGTTGATCATTATTTACCATGAATTTACAAAGCATTTTAGGTCCAATAATTTTACAAGATAATCGGCAAGGGGACAGTTGTATCGCTGTAGTTATTAAAATTAATTTCTAATTAGTTTTTTTACTCATTTTAATTATGTTTTTCTTTGTTAGCCTTGTGAGACTGGACTTTCTAGGTACATGAAGTTAGGTAACTAGCAAAATAGCTAATGTCACTGTCAGTGACAATAATACTAGCGTCACATGCCAGCTTGACACCCCTGGGAGGGAGATGTGGCAGTGCCGAGAACCAGCGTTGGTTGCCGCATGGAAAGAGAGAGAGAGCGCACCCACACAAAGACTAAATTAAATAAATGGCCATCTTCACCCTTCCCCCTCATGGGTTCTGGGCGAAAACAATAAACTAAAACAACAAATTAAAATAACAAAGACAAAAGAAAGTAAAAGAGTGACAACTATTTCAGTTCCCTGCTCTGTAGCTGGCCTGCTTTCCAGCAGACTAGCTCCTCCTACTATTCAGTGGCGGTTTACTTTTCCCTGTCATGTTAAAAGAAACAAAACTGAAATTAAACGAAACCCAAATAAAGAAACTGTTCTTGGCCCCAAACTGTGGAGAGCAGCGCACCTTTAAGCACCTCGGCTGATTAGCTAACGCTAAAGCAATGAGATTCTTATCACTATTTTTCCCAGAGATACAGACATGATGCCTAAGTAAAAGCCATTTATTTTTCAAAAACGAATTGGTGTCTGGAGCTCTCGCTTCAGTTTTAGTCTTTACAGATAGGTAAGGAATGTCCATCCACCCATCCATTTTCTAACCGCTTAGTCCAGATCAGAATCGCGGTGGCAACAGGGCAAGCAGAGCAGCCCAGACGTCCCTCACCCCAGCAACTTTAGCCAACTCATCCCGGTGAATCCTAAGGCGATCCCAGGCCAGACGGTGTATATAGTCTCTCCAGCATATCCTAGGTCTGCCCCTTGGTCTCCTTCCAGGTGGCTGTGCCCGGAAAGGATCTGTATATTGAAAATGAAGGGATTTTGAGAAACAGGCCAAGCCTAGTCCCATTGAATAACTCAATTTCTCTTCTCCTGTCCTCATTCATCATACTGCTAAGTATTAATCTCTATGTAGGCTTAAACTGCAATTAACACCCTTTATCAAACTTAGGCACAGAAAAGCCAAATGATGCTAGATCGTGGTTTTTCTCAAAAAAAATCATTCAATTCTTCTCTATTTCAGATACAGTATGACTAGCAGCACAGATTTTAAGCCAATATTAACATTATTTTCTAATGCATTTTCACATTCATCCATATTCAATTGTTTTTATTTTAGTTTCAGGAGAATCACAACAGCAGCCATGAGATAGAGAATATTCCATTCTGGCCTTTGGCTAAGCAAGCATTTGTTCTAGATGCACTTCCTTTATCAATAGAATAATCTCATTAAAATATTATCCATTATCCACAATTTTTCATATTCACCTGAAAGTGTCACTGATTTCATTGCATGCAGTAATTCACTCTTATGCATGAACTAATGATGCAACAAACACACAGCTGGACAAGACGCAGCTGAGCTGCCAGTTGCTAATTACTTTTGGTCCCTCAAAAAGGGGGTGACTACATATAAAAAGGACTGCAGTTCCTCCATGGCTCACCCAATAAGGATGTAATTTACCACAAATTAAAGCTGACAGTCAGCACTTTACCCTCATAGCCTAAACATTGTTTAATTTCAAATCCAATGCGCTGAAGTACAGAGCCAAACAACAAAAATTGTGTCCATGTCCCAATACTTTTCCATGTATCTGTATGGTACAGTATTATTGTGTCTCTGTACATTAAAATATATATTTTGTAGACGTAATCAGTAGATGATTAAGATAAAATTTTTGAAATTCAACTTCAACTTGGAAAGTACTGTTGGCTCCCAGAATGAGAGTTAATATTGAGGTTGTTTCCTTGGTATCCCAGCAAGCTTCAACAGAAAACACAAATATATATTTAAAACCTTCAGAAGTTTAAAAATGGAGGGAAAAGTCTTTAAATTTTGACAGATAAAGTTGTGAGTGTACCCAAGAGAAAAATGAAAAGGCGTAAAAAAAATTTACATTTATACAACCATCCCTAATGCTCACATGATCCCATCCTAAGAAAAGAACCAGTAACTGTTTGTTGCCACCCATACCCCCAGCGTTATTCATTACTTTACATTACATTACATTACAGGCATTTGGCAGACGCTCTTATCCAGAACGACATACAACAAAGTGTATAACCATAACCAGGAACAAGTATGATGAAACCCCTAGAGAGAAGTACCAGTCCAAGTACAGGGAACAACCGCATAGTTCAACTTGGACCCTGATGGTTAAACTGATTAACACTAACAACGAGAACGGCAACAACGCAATCTATAAAAATAAATAAAAATACAAGTAGTCGTTAAGACAGTTGATGCGCCTAAGTCACCTATGAAACAGCTGCCTAGTTACAACCCTAAGTTTAGTCATTTACAGGGGGGAAGGGAGGGATGGGGAGAGGTGCAGCCTGAAGAGGTGGGTCTTCAGTCGTCGTTTGAAATGGGTCACAGTCTCAGCTGTTCTGACCTCCACAGGGAGGTCGTTCCACCATCGTGGTGCCAGAACAGACAGGAGACGTGTTCTGGAAGTGCAGGTGCGAAGAGGGGGAGGTGCTAGGCGTCCTGAGGTAGCAGAACGGAGGGATCTGGCTGGCATGTAGGGTTTGAATATCTTGTGAAGGTATGCTGGGGCTGATCCCTTGACTGCCTGGTATGCTAGGACCAATGTTTTGAATTTGATGCGAGCTATAACAGGCAGCCAGTGGAGGGTAGTGAGCAGGGGAGTTACGTGGGAGTGTCTGGGGAGGTTGAAGACCAGACGAGCCGCAGAATTCTGAATGAGCTGCAGGGGTCTGGTGGCAGATGCCGGTAGTCCAGCCAGAAGAGAGTGGCAGTAGTCCAGGCGGGATAGAACCATTGCTTGGACCAGGAGCTGGGTTGAGTAGGTGGTGAGAAAGGGGCGGATTCTGCGGATGTTGTATAGAAAAAATCTGCATGCCCGGGTTACTGCTGCAATGTTGTTGGAGAGGGACAGCCTGTTGTTCATCATCACTCCGAGATTCTTGGCGCAGGGTGATGATGTCACTACGGTGTCCCCTAAGGAAATGGAAAAGTCGAGGAGGGGAGAGGATAGAGCAGGAATAAAGATTAGCTCCGTCTTTCCCGGGTTGAGCTTCAGGTGGTGATTGTCCATCCAGCTCTGTATGTCCCTCAGGCAAGCGGAGATGCGGGCAGGGACCTGTGTGTCCGACGGGGAGAAGGAGAGAAAGAGTTGCGTGTCGTCGGCATAGGAATGATAGGACAAGCCATGGGCAGATATTACAGGGCTAAGGGATCTGGTGTACATGGAGAAGAGAAGGGGACCAAGGACTGAGCCCTGGGGAACTCCGGTGGTGAGGGGACGGGGTGGTGATACCTTACCCGCCCAGGCAACCTGGAAGGAGCGGTCAGAGAGGTAGGACTCAATCCAGTCAAGGACTGTGCCGCGGATCCCTGTTGCTGCCAGGGAGGACAGGAGGGTAGAGTGGTCCACAGTGTCAAATGCAGCGGAGAGGTCTAGAAGAATCAGGACAGAGGAGAGGGAGGCTGCTCGTGCGGCATGGAGTGACTCACTGACCGAGAGGAGTGCAGTCTCAGTCGAGTGGCCAGGCCTGAAGCCAGACTGGTGGGGATCAAGCAGGTTGTTCTCAGAGAAGAAAGCAGAGAGCTGGTTAGATGCAGCACGTTCAAGTGTTTTGGATAGGAAAGGGAGGAGAGATACCGGGCGGTAGTTCTGAATGACTGAAGGATCTAGTGTGGGTTTCTTCAGCAGCGGGGTGATGTGAGCCTTCTTGAAGGATGAGGGGAAACATCCAGAAGATAGGGATGAGTTCATGAGGGAGGCGACAAAAGGGAGGATGTCTGGTGTGATTGCTTGAAGGAGAGATGAGGGGGTAGGGTCGAGGGCGCAGGTGGTAGGGCGGTGGGTGAGCAGAAGCTGGGAGACTTCAGTGTCTGAGAGGAGAGAAAATGTGGAGAAACAGGGGGCGGAGGATGCAGAGGGGGCGGAGGACGCAGAGGGGGCAAAGGAGCTGCGGATGTCTGCAATCTTTTCATCAAAGAATGCTGCAAAGTCATCTGCAGTGAAGGAAGACTGGGGTGGAGGAGGTGGCACGCTGAGGAGAGAAGAGAAAATAGAGAAAAGTTGACGAGGGTTAGAAATGGAGTTATGAATTTTGGTTTGGTAGAATTTTGCCTTAGCGGCAGTGACAGAAGAAGAGAACTCTGTCAGGAGAGATTGATAGGCTGAGAGGTCAGATGGGTCCCTGGATTTGGCCCACTTCCTCTCAGCAGCGCGGAGGGTGGCCCTGGAGGTGCGTAGGATGTCAGACATCCATGGACTGGGAGGGGATGAACGTGCTGGCCTGGGGACGAAGGGGCATAGGGAGTCGAGTGCTGAGGAGAGAGATGACGTCAGGGTAGAGGATGCACAGTTAGTGGGGAGCTTGGAAAATGATTGAAGAGGGGGGAGGGAAGCAGTCACTCTGGGAGAAAGAGAAGAGGGTGATAGGGAGCGGAGGTTACGGCGGACAGTGACAGTGGGGATGGGAGGGGGAGAGGGAGGGTGTGGAGAGAGGGGGAGGGAGAAGGAGATGAAATGATGGTCAGACGTATGCAGGGGGTAACCGTAAGATTGGAGCTGGAGCAGGTCCTCAGGAAGATCAGGTCTAGGAGGTTGCCTGCCTTGTGGGTTGGAGGAGAGTGTTGTAGGGAGAGGTCAAAGGAGTGAAGTAGTGGTAGGAAGGCAGCAGACTGGGAGGCTTCTAGGTGGATGTTAAAATCTCCAAGGAGGATCAGCGGGTGCCGTCCTCAGGGAAGGAGCTGAGCAGGGTGTCTAGCTCATCCAGGAAGCTTCCCAGGGGCCCCGGGGGCGATAAATAACAATAATATAAAGGTTAGCAGGGTAGGTGATAGAGACAGGATGGAATTCAAAAGTGGATATGGACAGGTCAGGGAGGGGGAGAACAGAGAATTTCCAGGTGGGGGAGATCAGTAGACCAGTACCACCACCACGGCCAGATCGCCGGGGGGTGTGGGAGAAGGAGTAGGAGGATGAGAGGGCAGCAGGAGTGGCAGAGTTGTCTGGTGTGATCCAGGTCTCTGTGAGGGCAAGGAACTGCAGGGATTGGAGGGAGGCATAGGCGGAAATGAAGTCTGCCTTGCGCGTAGCAGACTGGCAGTTCCATAGTCCCCCTGTGACCGTGAAGTTCTCACAGGGGGTCAGCGGGGGGTAGCAGAGGTTAGAGGGGGAATAAAAGACATGCCACTCTTACGTGTGTGATGTTTTTTAACTTTTACTTGTCTTGACATGTTTTTATTTAGACTTGTTACATGTGTTGTGTCTTGTTATATATGCTATGTTTTTGTTGTGTGGACCCCAGGAAGAGTAACTGCTACTTTAGTGGCAGCTAATGGGGATCCAAATAAATAAACAATAAGCAATAAACACCTGGACTTTTACGATTCCCTTTTCGCTGGTCTCCCTGCTTGTGCCATTAGATCCCTACGACTATCCAGAATGCTGCTGAATAACTTGTCTACACATTTCCCAAGCATGCTCACTCCCCTCTTTGTTTCCCTTCACCACCTTCCTATTACAACTAATATCAAGTACTAGTCTCCAGGGTAGACATAGTCCATTGACTCTGCAAAGATCAAATTTTGGAACTGATGACTCTTCCACTCCACTCTTCCTTTTGTGAAATGTCTAGCATATTCTCATTTGAATGCAGCATATGTGATATTGCAGGAATACAAAGTAACATGATTGTGAAACTGTGGTACAATGACTTCATGTTTTTTCCTGTCCTCAACAATGGAAGCAAATTATCTACAATGGGTGTGTTGCTCCATGGCATTACTGTGCCCTCATAATGCTTCCTTTAGAAAAAACTCAATTCATGAATATTAATCTCTGAATAATCATCTCAAAGCATTGTACATGTTCAGAGCATTACAGACAATGCACAGTAATTGTGTTAGAAATATATCTTCATGACATGACAGGAGCTGTCACTTCTGGCATCTTTTAGAGAAAATGGCTTTGAATAAATTCTGATTACAGTGTAAAGTACTATATAAGCATTGTTCACAGACTGTGTACACATTGATCCTATAGTTTTAGTAACCTTTAGATTTTTCTGTATTGTTATTGGGCGGCATGGTGGTGCAGTGGGCAGCACTGTTGCCTCACAGCAAGAAGATTGTGGATTCAAATCTCAACTTGGGCCTTTCTGTGTGGAGTGTGCTGTGTGGATAATCATGCTCCCTGAGAGCACCTGATCATGCCATGTTCAGGAAATGATCCATAACTAACAGTAACGGGAAACTATTCCAACCACTATTCAAATTGACTTCTTTGTAATTTACAGTAGGAAGTGACCTTCCCTGAAAGGGACAAGGAAGTCACAATGCAGAACATTATTTTGTCTTATTATTTCACAATCAATTGCATTCCCAGTTCTGTCCTCTGCCTATTTGTATAGATCCCACCTCCCATTTCCGGGTAATGTTTTGCATTTGGCGGAAAATAATGTGGCAGCGAATGCAGCCGTCTGACTCATGCAGATGCATTTGGCGTGACGTGGGGCTACACCTCGCTGACTCTCATAGTGTCATTTCCTTGCTGTCCCACAACCGGCTCTGTGAGAAGCTCTGTGGTGGCATCAGACAGGTTTGAACCTCTTTCTCACACTGAAAGCTGTACATACCAGCAGCAACCATTTCACAGATCTAGTTTTCGTTAGCAGCAGGAGTGATTCAAATAGCTTCCATTTAGCTGTAACAAGAGTGAGGTAATGCTGTATAACCTCAGAGAGTTCTCACCAGGAATTGGCATGATACAGTTTAGCGTTTTGGTTTAGCCAGGCTGTACGTGCATCGTTTCTGACTGCTTTGAAAAAGAATCAATACTGAGAAATAAAAACCACATGCAATACATGCAACAACAGACTAGTCAACGCACTATGATGAGAGGAAATAACATGGTGCATTGATCCTTATAAAGCTGTTTTTATCAACAAGTTTTTAAGAGCACGTTATTGTGGGTTAAGATAAAATTCTGAACGAAAGAGTGAAATGTGACAGAATGCAACAGAACATCTGCTTCTCCGAGGCTCATCCTCACAACAGACAAAACCTCAGAGGAACAGTGGCCTACTGGCATTTCTATCTGATGTAATATATTTAAGAGTCATTTTATTTTCAGACACAGAACCGGGGTCTGCACTTTAGTATTGGGGTCAAGGTGGACCATAGGTGAACCAAATGTTTCTATTTATTTTTAAATAGCTCCTCAACTGAGAAACATATTTCCAGAAGCAAAGTGTAAATATTTGTTTGAAGACACAGGTTTTACGGTACTTCCTCACTACAGATTATGTCAGCTTAGGTAGAATAGAAGGGGTGCAAAACTATATAACAAATTCAATTTACACTGTCACATGTGTCCCGTTCACTTTGTGGATCGGGATTAAAACCTTGATTGAAAGATGCTGCTGTAAAGCCTGTGAAGGTAACAGCCAGCATAGTTCAATCAGGCTTTGGTTGGTTTACACTACTGGTCACCCTGCAGCATGGCTGAACAGACATCAGGCACTGAGGAGAGCAAGCCTTTTCAGAGAAATGCAAATGTCTCCCTTCCCGGAACAGATCAACATGCTGAAACCTCTCTTGTGGCTTTCTTATCTCTGATATGGGACATTGGGTGGGTCATATCAATATGCCATCTTACAAACTGTCTATAGTGCAACTTTTGCATGTAAATACCAGCAATAAGCAGGTCTGCATAATTTCCCAGTTAAATTACAATACAATTTTTATTGATATCAGTCATCAGCTGGCAATTGTGCTTAAAGTTTTGTTTCTAACAAACTCTTCTTTTGTATCCAACCCAATCACATTTAGTGTGGTTGATTACTTGCATTCATTTTTTTCTGTTTTAACTAGCAAAGTAACCTTACAATCAATCAGTGATGAAATGATCACTACAGCATAACAATTAACTTTTGTTTTGTGGGAGATGCCCGTTTTTATTACCAGTAACAACGGTTGAGTTACTTTCTTGAAAGTAAATATTCCAGTTTTTAGTGAATCCCAGCATTGTTTGTCCAGTGTTAATGTTCTTTGGAAACAATATTAGTAATATCTTGTATTTTCAGCTTATTTAATATTTTTACTGTGATATATGATGCAGGCCATGCGAGAGCAGAAAACCAGAAAATTATTTGACATCATTAACAAAAACATTATCCAAGTGAAATAATATCTCTCTTATAACTCTTTTGTTTCTTAAATTCAAGAGTGGTTCCTGTAATTAATTAAAAGTTTTGAACATCTACCACTGTGATCAAATGGTTTTACTTTTGTTATGGATACTCCTTCCTGTAAAATGCACAATTCCTGCACATGAATGTGAAAAGAGAAACAAGGAAGTTAGAAGTCATGGTGAACTTTGATTTGTCTGGGATCCATGCCAGCTGTTTCCATATAAATTCTCTAGTAGTGATCTGACTGTTCCTCCACTCTAACTCATTTGGAACTGCATTTTACACTGATTAAAAGTAGCTGCTTATTGCCTTTGTCTTTCTTATAGGAAGCTGCAATATGAAGTCACGTGTAATGAACATGCCATAACTTCAGGTGGAATAAACGGCAATTAATGTATTCTTGTATGAGATACATGTATGTATTTGTTGAAATGTGAGATGTGTTTCAGAATAACTGGTTAAAAAGAGCTAACTCTTTGATAAGTAATCATTTTATGGTACAAGTTATTTTTAATCACATTTCTTTGTCCATGTCCTCTTCATTTTGCCCCTTTAACTATAATGTCTGTGACAATTAATTTCTTGTAAATGACTAATTGTACAGCGATTACTACTACAAGAGCCCCACCTCTGGTGCCAGAGAGACACCTCACTGTCTGCTCAGCACATTCCTCAGCACAGTCATGGTCTGCACATGTATTACCCACACAGGTAACCTTCTCTCTCTCACACACACACACACACACACACACACACACTTTACAAGATTATTATAGCACTTCTACAGAACCAGACAAATGCCACCACTGTGTGTGTGTGTGTGTGTGTGAGAGAGAGAGTATGTGCATACCTTGCATCTACCTTAAATATCTGGAACTGGTTAAGCCATTTTTAAAACAATATTTCAGAAATGAAATGCGATTTAATGAATAACTAAAGTACTGTAGTACTGCTGTAAGCATAGTCATCTTAATTTTGCTACACTGGTGTGTGATTGCTTCTCAGTATACTGGACTGGTAGAAGTAGCCTAATATCTGTGAGACCTCATTAAGTGTTCTCATCAATATTCATACAAAGTAAACAGCAGCCTAATGACCTCACAGAATAACTTCTTACCCAATTATGTCCTCAGCAGCCAATAATATTTCAGCTTTAAACTAACCATTTATACCAAATGCTGTATCGCCTACAAGACAAGTACATGTTAATTGGCTTAGGTCATCAGCAAGAGCAGATTTTTTTTTTTTTTTTTTTTTTTTTTTTTTTTTTTAGAAGAACACAATTTCAAAATGTTTTAAATTTTCAAAACAAAATTTATTTTCAATATTCTATATAAAATTAAATGAATGTCTGCATAGCAGATAAAATACAACAAGAGAAAACAAACCCCTGTATAGTGTAAACATGGATGTGTGGTGTAAATAAAAAAAATGTAGAGTGTTGAAGTCTTATTTCAAAATACATTAGTTTGCTACAAAAATTAATGGGTCAGTTGTAGTGTGCTTAGTCTGGGTTTAAACCTCAGGTTTAAACTTCTAGACCAAAGAACTGAATACCAACTGGAGCAACTGTCCAAAGCTGCAGAATGAGGATGACTTATTCCAGTTGAACTGCAGTTTTGTGGTCTAGAAATTTAAACCTGAGGTGCAAACTCCAGCTGCAAGTACACCGCAATATTGAACCAGTATGTTTATAAAAACAAGGCAAACCAGCAATACATAAACCATCAAGTATCTCCCACATATCAAGCAAAGGATTTAATGCATTTGGACGTGTATTCATATCCGATAAGGAAAGGCATTTAGGAAGTCTTTGAGGACAGGGTTTACCGGGACACTGTCTATTTTCTCTCTACCGCATGTTTCAATAATCCTTTTTCGGCACAATTCTTGCAAAGATAGCAATTTGACTTTCCTATAAGGACGAACAAGACTCTTCTTGGGTGAAGCAATGTAATGTTCCAACAGTTTGAAGAGTGAGTCGAACGACTCCTTACTGCCGACCAGACTGAAACGCGAGTTCTGGAAATTGATCCGTATGCTAGTGGGCCCAGACGGAGCCCTGTAGCTGAGTGTGAAGAAGATGTCTTTTTGTCTGCTGTCTCGGATCAGAAATGTTCCCAAGGGCTCCTCTTTCAGTATGGAGTGTGCCTCCTCTACGGTCATGGGACCCCAGTAGAAACCACATTTCTCCAGCAAAGAGGTAGTCATTGTGATGATTCGGAAGTCCTTCTGATTTCGAAAAGGTCTGAAGCGTGTCTGGCTCTCTGGGCTGGGGGCTACATTTTGTCGCTGCCTGTGCTGGTGAGGCAAGGTATCAGGTGCTGAAAGATCAATCCTTGCTCTGTTATCTGTTGCTAATGCATTGCCTACGTTACTATGTGCAACCATCCTACAGTGTAGACCAGTCTATGGGGTCTTCCATATCACCGGCCATTAAGGTGATGCAGACAAAGCTCTCCGATCTGAAACAAACAAAGACAGAGACAACTGCGTTACAGTCTTTAAGAACAGGCACACAGGTTTGATTACCCCCATTACTTGACAGGTATAATATAAAGGGCAGTGGATTGTGAAACACAGGAATTAAACTGGCTACATCAATGGCTATCTGGAAAATGTATGCCAATACCAAGAAAATACAAAATGTTAAATCAACAGTACTTGGCCATCAAACCAAAAAGACCATTATCTATTAACTAATCTACCAAAAACTATCAATGAAATATGTGCACTCACAGTTGTATTCATTAAATGACAAAACCGCTATCTGGATACTCAATTTAATATTTCTTTGTACTAACAACGTTATCATTGTTGATAGCTTGAGGACGTGTGGCAGAAAAGAAATATGGTGATAAACCGTAGACCTATATGATGCTCTAGTGTACAATTTAACTATTTTAAAGACAAATTGAATTTCTTACAAATACAGCATGAGCTAATATTATTAACTGGTCTATAATCCTCCATAACCTCCTCACAAAACCGAAAGCATGTATTAACAATCAAAAATCGACTACTCAAATTACTACTACTTTTTGGGGAAACAGACTATTATTATACCACGCGCCCTCTTTCCTTTCCGAATTTAATTTACGAACGTTAGATGTGGCTGCCTGCCGTTTGTTTGCACTGTAGCACTTGAGAGTAGCATGGCGTGCACTTTATGGTGATTTAGCTCACATGGAAAATATAATTGAAAATATATACCAAGATTTGCAGGAGCAAAAACAACACTGGGTTGCATGCCAAATGGATCTCACCTTACCGTATGCACATTAGTTTCGAATTTGGAATGTCTTCAAATCCACGATTAAAATAGACTTAATCAAGAGGCATCGACAGAATGACCGAAGAGATTTAGTTAGTATAGTCTTTCCATAGCCGCAAAATCATCCAGGTTATTGCTTTTTCCCAGTCTGAGGTTTAATAATCCACAGGTGTTTGACTGTATCCAGAAACAGGGAGCACAAACCAACTACGCTACCTTTCCGTGCGGTTCGAATTATTGCCGTCATCGTTGCTCAGACAAGTTTATAAACTTCAATTCATGTGAACAATGAGACTCCTCCCCACCCCGCTCCGCCCCCATTTCAGAAACAGAGGGTTTCCTGGAAATTCTGCTTTCCTCGCCATTTAAAATTAACAGAACCTGATTCCAAGAAGCCAAAAGGAAAAGAACTGTTCAGATTCAAGATCATGGGAGAGAACAGCAGGGCTTTTTCACCTTGCAAGTAATAAAAGTAGACGGAGAGAAATAAAAGAAATGACGATGAAACTGTGTTTTTCATTTTTAAGAGTTTTGTTGAGTTTTGAATTTTGTTAGGAAACATTGGGTAGCATTGCTTAGCTTGTTTAATTTGTGTGAGCTAAGATAGCCAATATTGTTTCTTGTAACTTGGCGTCATTTTTATATCAATAAAAATGGCAGACCTAGATTTTGCCAATTTGAATTAATGACTTTTAGACAGTGCTTTGTATGTGTGAGAAACTTGGCATTTTTGTACGTTGAAAACGTGATTTTCATCAGATCAAGATACACAAGAACTGAAGACAGCATCCGCCATACCGGTTTCATGGATTACTATGGGAGCTGCTCAATGGTGCATGGAGCCAGTTCATGGAGGCTGCCGTGTTTGACTATGGGGTTTTTGGCACCAGAGCATGCTTAAATTTGAACTATCAGGGTAAACCCGGCAAAGGCAAAGCTTTCAATTCTCTGGAAAACGGTGACTTTACTGGCCAGCTACAGGATTTTGTGGGGGGGGGAAACAAGTGACTCATTGTGACAAAGCGATTTCTAGTGTGCTTTCTAACATTTCTGCAAGTTAAAGTAAAGCTGATATTTATATAGAGGCATTTGGCTGCACTTCACTGTACATTACATTAGATTGGGATGGCAGGTATGCCATCCCGCCAAGTTACGCCTTGGCGGGGGCATGTAGCTATATACGTAGTCCCTGTTTTTGGAAAAGCTAGCTGGTACGTGAGCTTGCGAGACTGAAATGCACTGAGAAGTTGTAGTTACCTAGTTAACTAAATTGGTAACTTGGTAATTCAATTGTTGTATAACGGGTACTCCATATGGTTCCTAGCTATTCCTAGTCATTGTTATCCCAGTCTCAAGCAAAATGCGTTTTTGTGAAAAGCAATTGCAGACAGGAACAGCTAACATAAGTCACTCAATAGCCTATGTTGGCCTTGGTAGGCCTAGTGTAAAGATGAAACCTCAGTAGAATGTTGTGTACGTAGCTACAAGTTACTGGTACGCTTGTTCACTAAGGCTGCACATATCTGTATTACCTATGAAGCCACATTAAAATCCACTCAATTTATATCACGGAAATGTCGTACTTGTGTAATGTTTATGTTTTGAGTGCACTGTGAATATTCGGTTGCGCTTCTGTTTGTAAGATTGGCAATGTGCTGCACTGCCGGCTTCATCTTTTTCTAGGCCTACCATGGCTACAGGCCTTTCTACAGTTAATTTATTGTAGCTAACTTCTTAGCTTACAGTGCTTTAGCCAGCAATACCATACTGGCATTTTTACAGTTCACTTGCTTTAGCTAACTATTTAGCTTACAATGTTCTAGCCAGCAGGCTAATAATGGTAAGACTGTCCAAACCAGATCCTACGGGAATGACCACATAGTTAAGCATGTGTTGTTCCCAATAGTTAAGATGTTGGTATGTACACATGACACCAGTTTTGGAACCGACCAGAAGCGGAAGGCAACCGTTATTGCAGCCCTTAACAGGTTTGCAGTGACACCTGTCACTGCAGTCGGCAACAGGTTGTGCAGTAACACCTCTCGGTGTACACATTTCAGCCTTTGCCTTTTTATGTAACAGTAAAAGTGTGGGCCTACAGTTGGCTATTATTGATGAAAAATTGATTGTATTTGCTCGGCCTACTGTTTTGTTTTGTGAAATTGGGGCAGTTGTAATTAATTGTTTTAACTGATTATCGCTTAAGTATAGCCAGACCAGATTGAATGTGATGGAGGTTGGCACAGGTTTGAGATAAGGGTAGGTCCTCTAAGAAGGATATGGTTCAGAATTGTTGCTCAGACCAGTGAAGCTTTGCTTGGTTCATTTACTTCCTCCTTTTTGTAATGCATAAGTTTGTAGATATTACCCTATTCATCTTCCTCTTTCACTGACACTGATAATTGAACCCAAAAGGTTTGCGATGACATATTTGTCTAGATTCAGTTTACTATCAAAGGTAACTGTGTTTCCTGAAAGTGGGTTGTCTTCCAGCTCAAGAGAGTGAAACTGTGGTCTCTATCTGTGCAGATTTCGGGGAAACGACCGCAATACTGAAACTAAAATATCACTTTTAGAGCTTCGGAGAATGCGTATCTCGCTTCAGGAAGCAGTCGCAAATTACATGATTGTTCCTCAACTTTCCTTGAATTCTGGTTCTGGGCCCTCATTTATCAGCTTTTATTTTCAGAACGGACGCTTTCTATCTTTCTTGGATTTTGCTGTTGCAGACCACACCGTGTCAAGGGGTACAATCAGATATGCAGTATGTACCCCAAACATCTGCATCTTGGAGGTTGTCTACTTTGGTACAACATGTTAATAGATTATTAATTTTAATGTTTCTACACTTGTCTACATAAAATAGACATCTTGTAATGCACCCCTTATCCCAGTCAGAGTAATGACACCCAGTGCTGAGAAATGGCACTTAAATAGATGACAATATCCAAGCACATCAAATTAAAGGCTGTTATGAGGAGTGGAAGTAGCAAAAATGACAAAAGAATTGCTGAACTGCAATCAGATTTAATGTTGAATTAATTCTGGCCTGGTTTAACATATAGGCCACGTGTGGTCACATTGGACAGGAGCCCAAAAAAGCACCTGATGAGACATTAAATGAAACATGGGGGACTCATCACAAAAATAGCTGTTTCTATAGAATGATAAAACGTATTAAAAAGAAAAAGAGAGCTGCACACTCCTTATGCTCCACAATATCACACCTTAACTAAGGCACTATGTGCCAAAACGTTGGTAAATGTTTGGTAAATAAATGGTATTGTGGCTTTATTTTTATTTTTAATGATCTGACTGCTGTCAGCCAGCACCTCCTGCAGTTCGAGTGTTCGCCCTCCCGTTTTGCAACCTCCATGTCTAGTTAAGGTAAACACGTTCTGCGTTACTTTCAACACAGTCTGTGTTAAAGAAAAAAATCCCTTAGTAACGCATACATTGTATATTTGTAACACATAAGTAGTAACTGACACAAAATGTGTTGATAGTAACACAAAAAGCGTGTTGGATATTAACACATCGTATAAAGATGCTGTGTGTTTACCTGCAGAAATGGATTAATCACATAAGCATTATTGGGCACGTTTTGAAAACATTATCATCTTGTGGTAGGCTATCAAGTTAAGTCATGCACTAAACCACAAATAACATGTAGTGGTGGATGTTTAACACAAGCTGGGAAATATAGTTTCTTTCTGTTTTGTTCATATTTGTTTATCTATAATTGTATTTACAGCACTGGCCACAGCTGTGGTTCTGAAACCTTTAAGGATACAACATATGTTTGAACTGTGCTGTAAATGAAGCTTGTGCATATTTGTGCATGCTCGTTTGCAATGTTTCTGTTTTAGCATTGATGGGGCATCTTGTTATAACAAGTAGAGTAACTTCTGGTTGTAGGCTATTGGCCCACATCTATTTTGCTTAATTATGAGATGAACATTTTTACAAGCTCACCTTGATAGCAGTTTAGTTTCATATTGAAGGTGAAGCCTATTATATGCCTTTCGCAAAACTATTGAGTTAGCAAAATAAGATCAGTTTATCCCCTGTGTGTGTGTGTGTGTGCTACTGGATGGAGAAGGGTCGGTTGGAAGGTGGAGGGATAGGGGACTGAAATTAAATTAACTATCGAAGTGTTAAAACGCTATCAAATTAAATAATCACTGAGTGATAAAATTATTTACAAATCAGTTTAATCATTTTATTTGATCACTTTGTCATTTATTCACTAGCAGTTTAATCAGTTTGATGCACTACAAATCCAATCACAACCTCTTTTATCATTTCACTGCTGCTTTCATCATTATGTTCATCAAATTGATGTAGCTTTCAACACCACTTTTATCAATTCAAGGACACTTTTACATATCACCATGTGTCAAATTGTCCCACCCACTGACATAGCCGACTTCTGTGCACTTGATGATCGACTGCACTTGACACTCGTAAGCAGCAAATAGCCATCACAAAATCACCATCTCAGTCTAAACCATGTCCATAGCTCAATCCTGGTCCTGGTGTTCTTTATTCGCACCTTAGGGTCAGCAACCGATACAGACCCAAGAAACCAGGTAACCTGAGTTAGCCTTGTAATCAACTGCTTTAACTGATAAATTGCTATGCTACTCAAGTGCTGAGTTACAGCAAAAGCTAGCAGGCCCGGTGGCCATTCAGGACCAGGATTGAGAGACACTGCCAAAGACAAAAGTTGACCGAGTAATAATGACATCACCCATTCATATCTTATGGCTTGTGTACACCACTGAGCTCTATAGCAGGTATCTTGATGACCTCCGCACTAGTTTTTCTTAGCCAAGTTGTTCGACAAAGTAGACAGGCTGTAACTAGTGTCATAATCTCAGATTGAATGTCCCCTTGATTAATCTGACATGATAATAGGGACTCTAATTATATATTGCCAGCAGACTACCGCACATAGCAAACTGTGCCTACACCCAGTTCCCAGAATACACAAAACACTATCACTGAAACTGAACTGGTATCAGTAACTTCAGAAATTGTGCTTTTTGACCTTTCTCGTCCATCGTTCTACTCCAAAATGTATTTGATCAAACTTTAAATATCCTCAAACTATACTACCAAATGCATTCAAGTTAAAGACCAGCAAAGTAGTTCAAGTTATTGAATAGTTCCTGTCTCACTCTTTTTTTAGAGTCAGCTGTAATCACAGAACAGTGTCAGATCTGCATCTATCCATGCATGCCAGTTTTCTAGATAAATTTTGAGTTTAATGAAATGGTGAACAATGCAAACATAATGAAAATATTACACAATATTTCTTAATGTGGAGTGTGTAATGAGAGGAAAGAGCACAAATGCATGTCAAACATGGTTACAGTTCTCTAGAATTACCATAAGCCAAGTCTCTATCTATGCCCTCTCCTGTTCCTTTATTGAAATGGCAATGTTTAAAAAAGTCATGTTAAGATTAAGGAGTCTGGTACAATCTTTAATACCCCACATAAAAGATTTTCTGAGTTAGGAAGTTGAATGAAAAGTATGCCACTACAGCTGGGCATAGGTCCTCACCTTCTAGTAACGCTTCTCTGTATATCCTCTGCAAATCTTGTCAAAATCTCTGAAATAACTTTAAAAACAAAAGACAAAAATGATCAACTGTTTGGTTCAGTCTGAATTCTTTTTCTCTGGTTACTGCTATTCTCTATAGTAAAGAATTTCATCTGATTTTGATCAAGAGCTTAATGACTGCATCCTGAGTCTCTTTTCTTGGTTTGGAAGTGAACGGGAAAGTAGTCCTGTCAGCTAATGCCATATGTAATGTAATGTAGTAAAGACAGAGTTCATGTTATTTGCAAGTGATGTTTCCCGTCTGTACTAAATGCTTCATATTTTAATCTACATTCTTTTCTCATTAGCCTTGATTTTATTAATACCTCAAAATGAATACAAGTACTGATTGCTGAATTGTTGCAGAGTAACTCCAGAATTATAAGTCCATATAATTTCTTTTCCATTTTAGTATGCTGTGATGTTCAATATTATTACTAGAGTATCCTGGGATTGATACTCTCCTGCAAGTCTCCTAAGAAAAAGAATGCGCCTCCAGATAGGTATAGTGACTTGACTTATCTAGTTGCTAATAAACAAAGGGTGGAAGTTAAGAACTTGACCAAAGATGTGCAGCATGCATTGGAGATGCTTCTCAAAATTATTGAGCATGAACTGTCTTGTATTTGTTGCAATGCAGCGGTTTGCTTCTGCTAAGCCTCCAACATAATTATATGATGGCGCCATTACCATAGATAAATCATTAACCTGACACGTCAACAATGATATACACCCAGTTATACAAGAAACAAATTAAACATTGAGCTTCGGCCAAGATAGTATAAACGTTTACTTTCACTTTCAGCCAGCAACGGTTCATTCCCAGAAATCATGTGATCTGCAGTCAGTGCACAATGACAGCTGAACCAGTGCCAATAATTCCTGTAGATTCTAGAAAAACCATTGCTATAAGAATCACTACCATGTGCAGTGTGAAACTGTAAACAGTGTAGTAACAGAAACGTACATACGCATACCAGCTCACATCTCATACCAGGCTGCAGCTATATCTGGTGATTTGTTCGGCAGTTCAGACCATGCTCTAATGTAGCCTACTGGCTTCGCTTATTGAATTGTGTAATTCATTATTCTGAAGTGGACGTTTGTGCATGAAGTTCCTTCAATAGTTGTTTATTTAAAGAACTCAATTGAAAAGAAATTGGTTCGCACTCGGCTACAAAGCTTCAAAAAAAAAAAAAAGTCGTTATTTATTTATTTTTTTAATTTGTTTTCTTTTATGCAGAGAATCATGCACAAACGTTACGGCATGTTGTACTGAAGAAGGCAACATGCCGAAACGTTTGCATGATTGTGCATTGAATAAAACAAATTTTAAAAAAATAAACAACGACTTTTTTTTTTTTTTTTTTTTGAAGCTTTGTAGTCATTTTTTGAGTGCGAACCAATTTCTTTTCAATTGACGATATTTCACTGGTTTCAACGCACCAAACAAATTAAAACGGGTGCGCGCGGTGATTTCTCTCGCTATAAACTGATTTTATTTAAAGAACTCAAATATGTTTGTTACAGTACTTAATAAATTAGTATAAAGTTCTCTGTGAGAGAGACAGTATAATTATATAAAAGCATACACTATTTTAAACAGTAATGGATGGCTAGATTCAGTACAGAACATTTCAAATTAAATGTCTGTGTCAGCAATAAGAAATACATTTTTCAGGTTAAGATCCAGCTGGTCCTATTTAACGAGGACGAGAGTTGCATAATGGTTATGATTATGGGGTGTCCTCTGGTGGTTACTGAAGGTATAGTTTTATGAATATCAGAAACAATTAAATTGAATTGAATGAAAATTCGATCTCATTTCAACACAACGCCTTTGTATAGGATAGGATGGATATCAACTGAAGAAATCAATTTAAATGTGCAAAAGTCTGAAATACTGTCTGCAATACAACATGCATGTGTGAATGCATTCAGTAGTCAAATACATTATGTTATAACCACACAGATATTATAAAGTTATTTGTACTTATTATGTAAGTGTTTATGTGTGATGGAGATTTTATTAGTTTTGTGTGTCAAATGTTTTTTTGTTTTTTTTTCAGTTCACTGGTGAAAGTACAGAATCAGCTCAGAAACAGCAACAGCAAGTAAATTGTGTGAAGGCATTTTATGGCATACGGTACATGCCATCATACAACACCTAACATGGATGACAAATTCCCATTATTAGGAAGATGAAGTGTAGAGTGCATAAACCTCAGCTCAGTGAGCCACAGAACAGAGCAGAACAGAACCTAATAGTGGCAAGGCAAACATCTGCAGTGAATATCCCGTTACCATGGTAACCTGTTGGCCCTCGCAATCAACCCAATTCTCTCAAGCCAATCATAAATGTAAAGTACAGTTTGTATCATCTGATCAATCAACTGATCTGACAGTCACTTTAATGAAATCAGTGCAGTGACATGAATTGTAAAAACTTGCTTTGGGGCTTAAAGCCAGCAGGATCAACTTCCTCGAACCAGGCAAGATGCTACTGCGTCGTACATCACAATGTCAATTGTATAAACTTAGACAAATTGTGCTGATGGTGTAATATGTGTTTCCTCGACCAGGATGGATATTTTTCTGTGTGTGTGTGTCTGTGTGTGTGTACTGCGTGCAAAAGTCAGAGACCACTCTTTCATTTATTCAATTACCAGGCAAATTGGCCATTCAGTTTTATTTCAGTGTCAAACAATAATGCTAAACATTAACATATTTAACATAAAATTACAGAAAAGCCTCCACCACTACATACTGTATAATATCAAATCTATCTGTATTCGCCCACTTTTCTTTTGGGCACCCTACAACAGCTTTTCCATCCTTCCAGTCAACAAACCAAACGTTTCAATGACGTTATGTTGGAATCTTTACATTAAAAAAAGAGAAAAACATTAATGTTGATAAATACAAACAAATCTTAACATATCATGCAATACCCTCTGGACAATGTTTGATTGCGAGAAAATCTATTCTACAGCAAGATAATGACCCCAAGCACACAGCCAAGAAGATCAAGCTGTATTCTCAGAACAATGGACTGACCACCCCAGAGTCCAGACCTCAACATCACTGAATGTGTTTGTGATTACTTGGGCCGAGCAAAGCAGAAAATGCAACCAACTTCTAAGACTTCTTGGAGGTGTTTACAAGAAGCATGGAAAAATATTCCTCCAGATTTCCTTGAAAAACTCAAAGTAAGTCTCCCGAAAGAATGGAAGCTGTAATAAAGGCAAAGGGTGGACACTCTAAATACTGAATGATTTGATGTACATAGTTGATGAGGTTTTTTGTGTAAGTTTGTGTTAAACATATTACATTACATTACAGGCATTTGGCAGACGCTCTTATCCAGAGCGACGTACAACAAAGTGTATAACCATAACCAGGAACACGTATGACGAAAACCCTAGAGAGAAGTACCGGTCCAAGTGCAGGGAACAACCGCATAGTTCAACTTGGACCCTGAAGGTTAAACTGATTAACACTAACCCACCGAGAACAGCAACAACGCAGTCTATGGAAAAATACAAGCAGTAGTTAAGACAGGTGCATTAACTAAGTCACCTACGAAACAGCTACCTAGTTACAACCCTAAGCTTACAGTCATTTAAGAGATTACAGGGAGGTAGGGAGGGATGGGGAAAGGTGCAGCCTGAAGAGGTGAGTCTTCAGTCGTCGCTTGAAATGGGTCAGTGTCTCAGCTGTTCTGACCTCCACGGGGAGGTCATTCCACCATCGTGGGGCCAGAACAGACAGGAGACGTGTTCTGGAAGCGCAGGTGTGAAGAGGGGGAGGTGCCAGGCGTCCTGAGGTAGCAGAACGGAGGGATCTGGCTGGCATGTAGGGTTTGACATATGTTTGCTGAATTGTTTTCTGACACTGAAAAAATAAATAACTTGCACTTAATGGCTGTTTTCACTGGAAAGGAAATAAAAGAAAGGGTTGGTCTCAAACTTTTGCACAGTACTGTATATGGTAGCTTCACTGCATAAATGTACACGTTTCCCTCATTGCACAGTAGGTTGCTAGAACAAACTGAGAACACAAATGAAGTTTTTAGACAGAAGATAGAATAACAGATTAAGTATATGTCATCACATCTTCAAAACAATAACCCCCAAACACAAACTCAAAATAGCCACAAATACAACACAAATCATGCAGTTCCAGACAAATTAACCTGTTTCCAGATTTCAGGAGCCAGACATC
Organism: Anguilla rostrata; assembly: GCF_018555375.3. Classification (NCBI taxonomy): domain Eukaryota; kingdom Metazoa; phylum Chordata; class Actinopteri; order Anguilliformes; family Anguillidae; genus Anguilla; species Anguilla rostrata. Next base: position 47,495,564 of record NC_057934.1, on the reverse strand, counting down.
CTTGTTGTACTTCTAGATCAGAACTATATGGCCTTCAGATATTACATATGACTCACTTCATGGCTGACATCCGTGCCAATAGAGCATGGAAGTGTGATGTCTACAGTAAATATGAATTTACTTCAATTGTGAAATTCATTTCACTATCAATTATCTGCAGTTATCATTAATAAAGTGCCTTGAAATAAAACTGATCTCTAAATCGAAACACGAATCAATATTGTCCTTACTTACATCAAATATTTACACCGTCTTGGGGTGGCGGCTATATTTTTCTTTTCGAGATGGCAAGGACACCACGAACGTACGCGTTGATGTATCCGGTAAAAACATACCCTTCCTCCAATCAAATACAACCGTTTACGACGACTAATGTCCAATCAGCCGCTCTCCAGCAGTAAGGCGGGTGTAACCTAACTAGTTATGCAAGTAGTAATTTAAAGCGACCGGTGTCGCCACTTGCCTAATGTGCACCCGTTTGTTCAAGGGATTCGATTTAGAGAAGGCGACTCACGGTTACACTAATCTTATACTATACGACTACAGAGAGCTATTTATCGATGCCTAGCCTGCTTCCAGTCCAAGCAGACGCTACGATTATCGCCCAAATATGCACGTCCGTTTCTTATGAATTGTTAACTGTGGCGTGCTCTTAATTAATACCTACAGGAATCGACCCTTCATTTCCGAAGCATTGTATCTCCTTGGGAAACAATGAATTTCTAGCACCACTTCTGCGGACGTTAGAAATCCGCAAATGATTGTAGAAGGTAGTGCTTAGTTCATTTTGTAATTCATTCAGGACAAACACAAGGGGGCGCTATATACCCTACATTGTTTTCTACATAATGGTCCAAGTAAATAAATGAAACTTCTTTTTTTTTTTACTGTTGTATGGCTTCAAAATGTAGGTATTTATCTATAAATGTATTACTACATTTATTTTTCCATGCATATTTTACTTATTTTTATATTTCCTTCCTTGATTTCCTTCTCTATAAATTACGTCAATGAAACATCATCGGTTGGATTCAGCTGCTCCAGTCGAGTTTCATTGAAAATAACTTTTCAGAAAAATTACCTTTCCTTTATGGTTTGATTGGTTGACCTGACATTGATATGGTTGATAAATAAGACAAACTGAGGAGAGAAAAAAACATTTCCTAAAATGTCTCACTTCAGGTCAAACTGGAATCAAACTGCATATTTCATTGTTCAGGCATATTCTCCCAGCCATACTGTATGTGTAGAACTTGTAGATAAAGCCTAGCTATCCAGCTACTTCTGTCCTTCAGTCCTTCTAGTCTGTAATCCTACATTACTAACAGGTATTCTGTTGATTCAAGACTTAAAACTACAGGTACAATCCTTCTAGTAACAGAACTGTAGTTAAAAATGTAAATGTCTATGTTGTCAAGAATATGCATGAGAATATTATTGACAACATAATTGATTAACCTTCTGTGCCTGCCAATTTATTCTTTAAACAATTAATAGTCCCATGGCCCATCTAGGTAAAATATTTTAAAAGCCTGTGGTTCAGGTGTCAGGTGTGGTGTAGACTACACTCTGAATTGATCATTTAAGAAACATTTTGCAAGAGGTGATCATTCACCTCTTGCAAAATTTGTCAGTGACAGTTTCACACCGTTGTGCACTCTCATCATGCCTCATGGGCTTTGCTGGCAGCATGCTATGCTGCTCCGGCCCTTTTGCCTTTGTGATGAGAAGCGGGGAGAAAGGGTTCTCTCTTGGGGGATTGAAGGGCTGGCGGTTGGGTAAGAGTTCCTGGTATGAGAGTAAGAACAGATGAGGGACAAATTCAATTGTTGCCCTGATTTGGAGGCCATCCAGAATGGTGAAGTTAAGTGACAGTTTGGGTAAATTAGAGTATTTCCAGAGTTAATTATTCTGGACAGACAGAATGCATTCTTTACCCAGACAGGATTGCAACGAGTCTGGAGAACAAAGAAGTTTAACAGATCTAGGTATGTTTATCCGGTGTAGAACACAACCGCAAAGACTTCGTCATTGCTTACGCGGAACTTAGTTTTAACCATTTGTGATAAAAATGGCTATTTTTTCCAGGTACCATTCAGCAGTGCAGGATAGCTCATCTGTCTGGTTTATCAGCCTTAGGATGGATTGGAGTTGATACCCAAGGACCTCTCTGAGTTTCAGTATTCTCGTTTCATACCTTTTTCAGTCCCTTCTATTAGTTTTAGGACCAGCGGTTAGCCCACTTCTTAATCACAAATTTCTTTCATTCAATGAGGACATCTCTGTGGTGTCTATCCTAATATTGGCTTTCTTACCTCTTTGTACAACACTTTTTCATTTAATATTACTAATGCATGAATGGGTCTCATTGTTTGCAATGACCTGATGCCACATAAATGAGCATTAAAAGCAGCCTAAACATACAGGCATGATTTATGCTGTTTCTGTGTGAGCAACTCAGCTTTATAATTACTACTGTTATTTTTTCCCTGGATGGCTGCCCAGGACCAAGACTTGCTAGATTTTTCCAGCAGCTACAGGTTGTATCACCAGCAGTGAATCAAATATGCAGATGTACCTTTCTGGCAGAAGCAACAAGACAAAGTTATGTATATTGCACCAATAATGGATTATTTGACCATTAGTGGTATCATCTATCCATGTCAGCAGAAGCTGAAATTCAGCTGTGAAACAGCTACTGTTTCTGACTGGATTGACTCTGTTGTGTGTATATTACCATGACTGTCAGTGGTTTCTACCATATGATGCAGGCTCACAATGACTATGTCATGATATAAAGATTATCCATATATCCATCAATATCCATCAATCGATAGAAATAAGAAATCCATGCATTAGAGTTACGTTATCTTAAAATCCGGAAACCTTCTTGCGTCCGCTTAATTACATGACTAGTGGTCTACTTAGGTTTGAGGTTTTATCCTGGTTCTGTGTGAATGTAATGTGCCGATTCTCCCCATATTTGATTAAATGCTCTGATGTGCATGTTCTCCTCATATTTCCATGGGCTTTCTCTGGGTCCTCTGCTTTTCTCCTACAGAAGGTTACTACCTTCGGTAACACAGGAGCAGTACCTATTCATTGGAACGTAAGTAATTTTTTACGATTTTATCATTTATTTTTAATCTAAAATCAGAATACAAAAAATGTTGTCCCCCTTGAGGTTAGCAAAAAGGATGTATAAAACATTTAATGAGCTATGTTTTATGTTCAAAACTTATATTAAGTTATTCAAAATAAATTATTCAGAAAAGTTTTTTTAACAAGTAAACACAAAAAGATGGGGTGAATTATTGGAATTTCTGTTTTCAGTGCTGTGTAAATTTTCCCTTTGAAAGGATAATTACTCTTCTATAATGTTTTATGAGATTTGTAAACATATTGGGGGGAATCTTTGACCATTCCACAGAATCTTTAAAAATCCTTTAGTTTTTGCATTTGTGGACTGCCCTTTTTAATTAAAGCTACACAGTTTTGATTGGTTTGAAGTTCCGAGACTGAGATGGCTAAAGCAAAATGGTAATTTCGTATAATTTTGAGTTAACCATTTTGTGGTTGATTTCTTTTCTGAAGAAAGGCCACTCCTGTTAATATCAATGAAATTATGAATTCCACGAAGGACAAAGACATTTGATGGATTCATGAATTCCAGAAAGAACCCAATGTTCTCTCATAAAAACTATGGAAGACTCAGTTGGGAGGGTGCAGTAATGAAAAAGAAGTGGTGGTAATTTTAACAACTACCGTATTTTTGGGAAATATCACTTGTAAAGAAACTCTTTCTGCGAATTAGTATAAAATAATTATCTTTTTTCTTTTTGCATAAATATAGCTTATTACCTATTATTTTATACAGCATTCTAATTGGAGGATTGGAGAAATTAAAGCAGATTCTGAAAGAGTTCTAAAGGCACAGAATTCACAGAGCAGCAGGGGCAGTGTTGTTTAGGTGCCAGTGTGCAGCCAGTCACTGGGTTTTAATATAATTATAGAGCACTAACTGCTCTTGGTGGTGCAGTCCGTGCGCAAGCCTGTGTGGGTGAGGAGGGAACTCCAGAGTGCAGCAGGATACACACCTCAGCCCACTCAGCTGTCAAAGATAACCAGCCTTTTGTGCTCTGTCTTACCATGCTTTGCAGATTGCTACATTGTACAGTCCTGCTGTGGCAATGTAAATCCTTTATTTCAGTGCACATGATAGAGAGAACCTGTAATGATCTTAAATCGTTGTAAAAGCCCTTGTGAATTCAGATGTTGCAAATGGAATATGATCTAACTGTTGTTCACCAGCAGACAGATTGGTTATTTTGAATTATACCATAATTGGCTTTATCTATCTGAAGAAAATGCATGTAGGTCTTACAGTGCACTGTACACGTGAACGTTTTGGGGTATTTACATCCATATTGGGTGATCTATGTAGGAATTACAGCCTTTTCATTTATATGACAGTCATGGTGATGTACACACAACAGAGTCAACCCAGTCTGAGACTGTATGGCTGTTTCGCAGCTGAATTTCAGCTTCTGCTGCCACAGATACATGATTGCCACTAATAGTCTAATCATCCATTCTTGGTACAATATACATAACTTTGTCTTGTTGCATCTGCCAGAAGGGTACACCTGCTGGGATTCACTGCCGGGATGATCTAGCAAGGTTGACCTCCACCTGTGCTTGATTCAGATGGTATGCGGTATCCTGGATCAATCGCTGGACCAGTTCCAAAGTGTCAGTGACCGTCTGCATTGAAAGTGTCCTCTCGCCAGGGAGAGACTTCTGTGCCCCTCAGTACTCAACCCAGGATGTTTAATTGGCCCGTCATGAAGGCCTCTGTCACCTCTAGACAGAATGAGTGGTTTATGGCTCAGGTCAGGCCTCCATAACTGAAAGAAGCCTTTTCATTGATTACGCATTACTAAGTGTGTGACACCTGGATAGCATCAGCAAAACCATGGGCAGTTTGTATATTTATCAATTTGGTGTCATTGATAGACATAGGTTGCAGTGTGTTACACATTGAGATAATAAAGCTAACAGTTTCAAGGCTGCAGGAGTGTGTGGTTAACCATCATGCAACCAGTGATTTGGTCTCACCCGGTGACTTGGTCCTTTGCTACAACTCCTAGACCATTGAATTATTGAAAACCAGATCAGGATGTATAAACGAAAAAGAGGCATAGAAACCAATACAACCACGACATTCACATGCATCATGACAGTTGTTAGCAGTTCTGAGAATAGAGAATTTCTTGCATTTTGCCAGAATCAAACCATCTACGTAGGTCCAGAGTGTGACAAGCAGTGCTACTGGAAGGGGATTAATTTAATGGTATCTCGCTTATCTGACTCCAAAATAATGTTTTAACCTTTCCTCTGTGCCAAGAGTTGTGCATAAGAGGAGACTCCAAATGAGAGACTATAGCCTCTTTCTGGCAGTAATGTGGTTCTATGCGAATCGCTATCTATCTTGGTACATGTGGACGTGCCTCTGGCTTGTGTAGCCTACATGGATACTATGTGTATCTTGCAACAGCATAATTGTATAGGCAAATGACTGTGGGGTGCAGATATTCTGAGTTATATGTGTCCAACCGTAAATACAGTCTGTTTTCCTTTGTGGATCTGATAAGGGGCACATTTCTGTAAACCATCCACCTCTGAGTTATGCTGGTATAGTCTTCCCTTTATGGTAGTCTTTGACACATCTATGATTACATCCTGGAGAATGTTCTTGATCTGTTTAACAGTTGAAAATAGGTTTTCTTAACAATTGTAAGTATCGTCTGTCATCCATTACAGTGGTCTTCCATGGTCTACCAGCTTGTTTGCTATTGTTACTGCTAAAGGTTGTTACTGATAAAGCAAGAAAGCCGTTTTTCAGAGACAAAAAGTGAAAAGTTCTTGACTGGCTAAGTCAGTCACCTGTCCTGAATCCAATGGAATATGTCTTTCACTTGCTGAGGACAAGACTGATGGTAGAATGCCCCTGAATGCCCCAGAAACAAGCAGGAACTGAAGATGGCTGTTGTGCAGGCCTGGCAGTGCATCACCAGGGAGGAGACCCGGCAGCTGGCGATGTCTATGGGTCACAGACTTCTGGCAGTCTAGGAGTTGCAATCAAGTACTAAATATACTGGCTTTATTTCAATTTCAAAATTAAAGCGGGCAATCTGCATTTAACCTCATATTCATTGTTTCATTTAATTTCCAGTGCAGAGCCACACAACAAAAATGTGTGTGTGTGTGTGTGTGTGTGTGAGTGAGTGTCTGTGTGTGCGCATTGTGGCCTGGTGTTTCACTGTCCCTCTGGCTGAGCTAGGCAGCTGCTGGTATAAAAATAACGGGTGCAACCTAGAGTGAATAAGTGATCCATCTGTCTGATGCACCAAGCCACACCCTGACAGGCGTGAAGTCCCTTACAACATGACAGTAGGGAACAGCAAATTAATTCTAGATAATTTCCTGTTGGGTAGTTGTATTCTCTGTTTTATTTAATAGTATGCAACTAACTTTATAATCCAACTGATTTTATTGATTCCACTTAATTATAAACAGTCAGAAGTGCATTAATTTGTCAGCATTGAAGTACCTTCTAACACACAAATTGATGAGAAATATCCATAATACATTTATTCAGTGTTTATGACTAAGACTGAAATTTTTCAGGGGATTTTCTGCTACTCTTTCGCTAATTATTGCTTTGCTTTTCCCCACATTTCTGTCAAGCTAGAGAAGTCTCGATGCATATTGGTGATTGTCAAATGTGTGTGTGTGTGTGTGTGTGTTCTCACTGCGATCCATCAATAAAATCACCCCTTTACCATCTATCTGAGAAACTGGATGTGCTGTGGTTTAGTGCCAGGGTACCAGGATATAAAAATAGCATTGTTTTCCTAAGGACATTTCCATGGCAACCTCGAGAAATACTTCCAAGCCCCCTGCATCTTTCCCAAGCATCACAACTGTTGTGAGCAGAGAATATTAGAGTGTTGTAGAATGTCTCGAACATTATTCGTAGCCATTATCCATCATTTTGTATTAGCCTACAATTTTATTTTGGGTATACATGTGCAATTTATTCAGTTTTATTAAAAACACATTCAACATCAACAAAACTGTTTTATCATTCACCTTTGTTCTGTTTGTATGTGGTGCTAAATGTGACATGAGAAAATAGTGTGGTTTTGTTTTTATATATCTGAATGCTCCATAAGAATTCTGGTGGTTTAAATGCGTATTAAACTGTGCAAGTTGTTGCTACAATTTAAAGCCATTGTAAGATGGCTTTGAACAGTGTGTCTCAAATTTTTAACTACTGTGTCTGTTCCTACTACAGCTACTTCAACTGTAAATAATACGTATTACTACTAATACCGGTGCTAGTACTCATCCTAATCATCATATTCATAGTTTTTGTCAATGCTATGTCGCATTTATGGGAATGTGCCATTTCTAATAGCAGTGTATTATTATAAATTATTGTTGAATGGAAAATAATAATTTGCATTAGTTAAGGGTTACTGTAAACAACAAAAAACAGGTTTTTTTATTATATATGTCAACACCTTTCAGATTGTTAGATACAGCTAATTTTGTTAAGAAATGACAAAGAAACGACAGTCAGTGGTTTACTAACATTACATGTTTCTCTTTGTTCAAAGCATTTTCCATCTACCTGGACACAATGGTAGAATTGCATATTGCATAATGAACTCTATGCTGTAACACTAAAAGGCTACAAGGCAAAGGTACATTGGCACCATCTACTGCTGAATAACAGGGACTGAAGGAATTGTACAGGTGCCCAGAGGTATGCAACACTGAATAATTAGAAGACACCAGTTTGGAAGAATAATTTAAAGGAGGTTGACTGGTCTGAGAATATTGCCTAGAAACTTGCCCCAGATATATTGTGAGTGAAAAAACCTGTTTTTCCTTTTGTTTCATTGTTACAATGAAGGTATGCATTGACAACAAACGGAGACTTGTTTGGGTATATTTTGTGTATTTCTAAAGATTCTAAGTGAAAATTATGAAAAACTTTTATGAGCATGCACATTGATACTTACAGACATGACCATGTGTACATTTAATATAATGAATGACGTTTGTTGTGATTGTCACAGGCTAATACAATATGTGGCCTACCATTCATTGCAGCCAATGAATTGATAGGTTTCACACCAGTTTGCAAATGCTGACTCGTAGATGTCTGTACCTGTTTCTTATCTCTGTGTCATAGATACCACATATGCATTTGTCCCTAAAATATTCAGCAGGGCTGAAATTTGGCAAGAAGGGACATCTACAACATAACCATCAGCAAAGTGTAAGTTGTTGACATACCCTCATTCTGTTGCATCCATGCGCATTGGTGGACTCTGGGCCACTGTGCATTCATCTGGTTTACAAAAGACGACTGTAACCACCTCATTTGCTTCTTTACAGTTGAGTGTTGTAGTGCGGGTTGCTGCGACCTTGCATTTCCAATGCAGTGGGGCTGGCAGGGTGAAAGCAACCATGAAGAGGAAACATGACCATGTCTCAGTTTTGGAGGTGTTGTAACTATCTGATTACAGAAAAATTCTGTTCATTTTTTGGCATTTTGGAAGACTATAAAGTAGTGAAGAATAGTGTAAGAGCATAAAATGTTTGTGCACAGGTTCACCCTTCATTGCCCTTTCTTTAATACATAGTTTGAATAGTGTTCAACATGGGTATTGTTTATATTGCTCAGTGATATTTTTATGTTACAAACACACACACATTCATACACCACAGTTTGTTTTTGGACAGTAAAACATTTTTTGATATTTTAGGTCTGTAGTCCAGCACATTGGATTTGTAATGGAAACAATGAATATAAGTTTAAAGGGCAGACAGCTATCTTTAATTTGAGGGTATTTATCTTCATACTGGGTGATTCTTGTAGGAATTACAGCCTATAAATTTTATACCTAGTTCCTCCATTTTAGTGGATGAAAAGGGCAGAATTCAGGCATTTGTTAAATGCAAATGATTTGCAATAAAGTACTAAATATGATGCCTGAAGTCGTCCAGTTACCTAAAATGGGAAACATTACTGTACCTTTTGATCATATATTTCTCAAGGGGGCATCAACCTACTGGAGCCTATCCCAGCGTGTATTGGGCAAGAGGTAATACATGCTGGACAGGTTGCCAATCTATCACAGGGTGCAGTCACCATTCACTCACACGCTCATGGGCAATTTAGATAGGCAACTTATGGGCAATTTAGTCTTCAATTAGCCAACTTGCATGTCTTTGGACTGTGGGAGGAAACCAGAGTACCTGGAGGAAACCCACATCGACACAGAGAGAGCATGCAAACTCACAGGCCAGGATTTGAAAACTATTTTCTAGTGAACTATGCCTTGTGATAAGGGCTGTGTACTGTGAAAAGTTCACCAGTATTATGCACTCTAAATTCTTCCAGGACATGGTGGCTGTTGACTGATTCATGAAGACAGGCTATGTTTGTGATGTTAACAATCTGGGTATTTCAGGTCTGTTAGTCAAACCCCCTCTTAAAATGAAATGCTATGCCTTCTCAGGACGTTGATTACCTAATGCTTACATAACAATAGGGAATTTTATATACTGTATAATATTATATGCACATACATACACAGTACACAGTCCATTAAACCATCGCAGTGTGTTTTGTGTTTGTGTATACAGTTTTCATCCCCCAGTGATTATTTCTCATTTGGCTGTGTAATTACATGTATGTCAAGTATATTCCTTTTTTGAGAGATCACATTGAATATTTTAATCAGGTCCACCAATGTCGATTCAAATCCACCTATGATATGCTGCATGTTTGCAGAATAATTTGTGAGCCTTCAAAACTGAAAGGTTGATCTGATCAGTTACACTGTCATAAAGACCAGTGAACTGCCAATTAAACTTTGAGATAAAGTTGCTTAGAGGCAAAAAAACTGGAGAAGGTTATAAACATGTTGACAAAGCTCTGAACCATGCTCAGACCATAGTGGAGTTGCAGAGCTCATTGGTTGAAATGGAAGAAACTGTCAAGAGATCAACAATCTGTTTATTAATTTACAGATTGGTCTCTTTGGGGCAAGGATTAGAAGGAAGCCAATTCTGAGAAAGGCCAACATTAAGTCATGTCTGGAGGTTTCCAGACAGAAGGCCAACATTAAGTCATGTCTGGAGGTTTCCAGACAGACACTGAGACCTTCTGGAAGATTCAGGTTAGTGGTCTGATGAGACTGAAAGTGAGGTCTTCACCTGACACAGCCCATCATCCAGGTGACACCATCCCTACCATTAAACAAAGTTGTGCAGCATCATGCTATGTGGTTGTTTTCAGGAGGAGGGACAGGAAAGCCTGTTGCCAGGAAGGGCAATATGTATAAAGCCAAATGCAGGCAAATTCTTGAGGAGAATCTGTTTCAGTCCTCAAAAGATGTGCATTTGGCTCAAAAACCAGTAGGTCAATATTCTGGAATGGCCCTGCCAAAGCCCAGAAGTAATTCCTATTGAAATCTGTGATATGACCTGAAAATTGCTTCAATTGCTCCTCCACAGATGCTCTCTGTCTACCTTGGCAGAGCTGGTTAAAATTTGCAAGGAGGAATGGGCAGACATTCCAAAATCTAAATGTGAAGAGCTGATACAGACATATCCAAGAAGACTCAGAGTTGGCGTGGGAGGGTGGCGTGGTGGTAAATACTTTTTAAAATTTGAAATTTCTTTCATTTAAAAAAATGAATGTATTGTTGAATGTATTGCATTGAAAGGAAAATATTTCAATGCATTAAAATTTTATGGCCGGACAAGGTACACAATGTCGAAAAGTACATAAGTTTGGAGTAAATACTTTCCAAGCAATGCTACTGCTATTGCAAAGGGTCACATGGATTATACCTTGCCAGTGGACCTGGATAATGTCCCAACAGAAAGATCCATTTAATGTCCCCCTTTCCATGCAGCCACAAGTTTTTGACAAACTATTTATTATAGAGCAGTGGTAACGAACCCTATACCTGGTGATCTGCTGTCCTCTAGGTTTTCACATCAACCTTAACAAAGCTCATCTCATTCAACAGGTAGAGATCTTGTTGAGCTGTTAATTAGTAGAGTCAGGTGTGCCAAGTAAGGTTTGAAATGAAAACATACAGTATGGTAGATCTCCAGAAACAGGGGTGGTTACTATTGTTATAGAGGGTACACACAAGCTGATAGTCCAGATTAATACTGCAAGTGCCACTTCACATCACATTGACCAGGCTATCCTTCAACAAAGGCCCATCTACGGTTACTATCCCAAACTGCTCAGTCTCAGAAATCCTGACATGACATACTCTCACATTCCCACAATAAGAGGCATTTTACAAGACAAATGCAACGGACCAATCTTCAGTCTTTTGACAGGTTGGCCACTCTTGCATAGATTCATCACTGTTCCAAGTGTTCTCCATTTCATGATAATGGCTCTCACTGTGGTTAGGTGGAGTCCCAGAGCCTTAGAAATGGCTTTGTAACCCTTTCCAGACAGATATATTTCAACAACATTTTTTCTCATCCCCTCTGGAATTTCCTTTGATTGCGGCATGGTGCACGTGTAGAAATTTTGTGGTGACTACTTTATTCTGATGGTAAGGTTCAATATGAGTGGGGTTTAAATTCAACAGGACTGGCTGCAGTTAAGCCTGTATGTGTTCAACCAGCTGAATCTAATTATAAATTAAATTTGATTGAGTAACTAAGGGGGAAATTACTTTTTCACATGGGTGATATTGGTGTGTTTGACAGCTTTTTTCATTAAATAAGTGAAATAATAATTTAAAAAATGTGTTTTGTATTTACTCAGTTTCCCTTTGTCCAATATTACATTTTGTCCAAAGATCATTCAGTGTGACAATAGGCAATAATAGAGGAAATCAGGAAGAGGGCAAATACTTTTTCATGGCACTGTGTATCCAAGGTAAGACACTTAAGTTGTTGTAATTTGTATTCAGGCTGTCAGTGAATGAGTTTCCATCAGTTTATTCCATAATTGTGAAATTAAAAAGTGTGTTTATATATCAATGAATATGAAACACTTGCATTATTAGAACAGGGGAATATTTCCATGTATTACATCTGAGGATTGTAGCAATATTATATGCAACCACTTTTTAAAAAACTGTTTATTTATTTATTTATTTATTTTTGGATGGGAGGCCTTACCACTGATAGCTTTTCTGTTGCTGTACTAAAGAGCTAACTACCTTGCCACGCAAGGGTTGAGAAAAGCCAGATAATTTAACAGCATATGAAGTCGGCATCATAAAGATTTGTGTTCGTAGTGCTTCCCAGTACTGAAATTTGAAATTAAATATATTATTAGAACTGCTGCCTATAAACAGCAAACACCTCATGTGAATAAAGGCCTGCCCTGCCTGTTAGGTAATGAAGTAATGAGCAACAACCTTGCTTCCCACATACAGTGCAGATACAAGACTCAGGTCATAATGGTTGATGACTGCATACAATGTATACTACTCAACAAAGAGGGGCCTTTGGCCTTTTCCTATCTCACCTTGTATTGTAAGTAGTTTGGTCTTATTGACCCAGTTACCTCATTTGTTGTGTAAGGCAGAATGGTTGTGGAAACAAGACTAACCAGAATGGCACTGGTTCATGTCCAAAACAGAGCACTGCTGCTGAATTCTTGGGCAAGATCCTTAACCTAAATTTTAGCATGTCCAGCTGATTAAAATAACAATGGCAGAAAACATATATGTAGGCTTTGTAACTCACCCTGGATCTGTGCATCTGCTAATCAAAGTTAATGAAAAGTTTTAAGCAAGCTTCATCACATTGCAGTACCTTCTTAAAACTGCCCTGAGTGCTAATTCTCCTGAAAGGAAATCAGAATAGGCTCCCCTTTCTCCATGAGGAAGGTAACTCCTCTCATAAGCAAAGTATTAAAATTATGTATACAGTTTATGACAGGGTGTAGCACTAAATTTTGGGCCCTATACATAAGCAGTCTCTGTGGGCCCCCTTCCTCTCTTGATCCATGTCTCTCACGCATCATTCCAGGCTTTTCGAGGGCCCTCCCTCCATTCGGGCCCTGGGTAGTCAGTCCCACTTTTCCCCCCACTGCGACGCCCCTGGTTTATGATGTAACTAGGTTCAAGTTGAGAGTTATGTTTTTCCCCTGAGTATTTTGTGGCAGGAACAGTGGCTTCCAATAGCTTTGGAACAAGCTCATCTTGGCTTGCTTTCACTTGCTGCCAGCTGCATCATTGCCTGATACCCACATGCAGAGCGAAGCACAGAATTGAAATATAACAGAGCCAATGCTTAGTATAATCAATTATAACAGTTCTCTATACTTGGGAGGGAATAGCAGGGCAAACTGAACTCTTTGCAGTAGTAGAAAGTCCTCCAGCACAATTTCTCCCTTTGATGCATTTTGACAGTGAGTCTAAGAATTGACCACAGTCTGCTTTGTAAGTGTGATTAATCGAGGCCATGGTCAACGAAGATGAGCCACACCATGCTTTTGTAGTTAATTGGAAAACAATTTTTAAAATATGAATTAACTAGTGATAGGGCAGCTGGTGCTGGTGCTGGTGCTGAAATCTCCAAACTGTATCATTAAGTTAAAGCCATAAAAATGAATGAATGATCGCAATGAGCGAATAACCACAAACCAGTGAGACCTGCAAGTTAAGTCTCATTGTGTTTGTTAGATCATCATGGGCAATGTAATTCATGTTTAAACTGTCCTCTGACAGCCTATACTACATTATAATGACCACAATGCAATTGTAGGAGAAACTTTCAATGCTGGAAGTCTACCGTTTTTGATTTATATTATGGATACTGACCAGGCAGCCTTCCTCTCTTGCTCTACTTTCCTGAGCAATTATTTTCACATTCCACGGGGATCAACATGGGGAATCCTCCGAATCACTCCGTAAAATTGCCAAATGTGCCCAGCACTTACGCTAGTCTACTATTACAAAGCAATATATATAAATAAATATTCGTCATCGTGTCCTAAATTTGGATAACTTGTTTTATATTAACTATAAATTCACAAGAAATTTGAAAACTGTTTCCGCCCTGTTTTTTTCCCTCGTGCATGCAAGGCAGCATATCATATTTCGATCATCGCCGCAACGCAACAGTCTCACCACCCAAAACCGACATACGTGTGACTGTAAAATTCTGCATAGCTGCTTCAAACATGAATAAAAACTGTATCTCACGGCATTCGTAATTTCACACAGAGTATTTTCAACGTCTCATCCCAAATGGGCAGAAATCAGGAAAAAAAGGAGAGGCGGGGTTTCATAACACCACATGATAGAGTGGGATTGTAGCAAGCGCGCAACTCACATCACACTGTAGCAGCAGAGGCGGCGGGCGTGTGGTGTGTGAAGAGGGAAGAGCGGACTCGCTGCCAAAAGCGCAGTCCTGTAACTACAGTATAGCACTGCGAACAGACTCGCATTGCGTACAGGCACACATACGCTCAACTAAAAACAAAACTTATTCTTTTAATACTTCCGTGTTCAAAATGGCTGACCCCGTGCAACTGAGCAGCGACGGAGAAGGGGCCGAGAATATGAGAGGGTTTGCAAGGCAAGGTGCCCTGAGACAGAAGAATGTACACGAAGTGAAGGATCACAAGTTTATCGCCCGTTTCTTCAAGCAGCCGACCTTCTGCAGCCACTGCACGGACTTTATCTGGTGAGGCAACTGTGATGTGAATTTGCCATGGCAGCAAGCAGGAGACTGGAATGATAGTGTTACTGTGGCACAGGACACAGGTGACACACTTGCTGCTCAGGACATTAAAACCGCTTGTCAATAAAACAGCCTAAGGGATTTTGGTGTCTCATATGAATAATTGAGAACGTGCGTAGTCAAGTGAAATGTCACATATATCAAAATGTGGTGCATAGCCAAGAATGCAAACTTAATTAGATTATTAGCAAACAAGAATATAGGCTACTAAGCAATTAAATATATTTTTGACTAAGTGTGGGGGTTTAATGGTTAATATTCCGACAGGCTATGTATAATATGTATAGTCTACTACAGAGACTGGATTTGTATATGGCTAATCTGTGTTTAACAAATTAAATAAAATCGGCTTAGAATGATTTGATTGAGATACTAATAGCTGAAGCGAGGTAATTGCACCATAGGAATTTTAGATTTAGTGGGTATGCGATCACCCATATAAAGCTCGCTTACATATAAGCGCTCCATAAATATATTATCTATAAAAATAAAATAGTCATTTCCATTCTTTTTTAGGGGATTCGGTAAACAGGGATTCCAGTGTCAAGGTAAGCACACGTCGACAGCATTGTCCATGTTGCGGCTATTTTAAAATCGAGCCAGTTTTCTTGAAATAAGGTGCATACAATGTGTTTAATTGTTTATTGGCTATGTATGAGTGTTGGCCTGATAATATTTAAGGACGACTGTCCTTAGTTGCTCCATTAACAAAATGACTGCCCGTTTAATCACCGATGTTGCGCAATCGCTTTAGGAATGGTGATTGTTGACTAAATGCAGACATTTCCTGAAGTATTTGGTTCATCATTTTTTGGGGGGATATTCAAGTGTCATTTTGCGTCTGTACCTTTTCGTTTACGATTGTTGAAATGATATGCAGTGCGGTATGTGTTCTCGGGGGGAGATACTGCATGCTGTATTAACAAGCTGGAATGCAGTTTCTGCACAATGCAAAATTTGAGCGTGCTGCATCTTCTCCCGTCGCCTCATTTGCGGAATGATGGCAGTTAATCGTGCAATGGCAGCATTCTGTGAACCAAGTTAAAATGCAGTCAGATTGGTCGTTAGTGTCCTGGTGGTGAAATCTTAAATTCGGCGATAAATCGGCGATGTTGTGTAGAACCTATCCCACCCGTATACCAATATACTCTAATGCTTCAGCAACTCATGCACATCATGCATTATAAAACATAGTGTTAAAGACCGGTTAAATAGGTTAGATCAATGAAACATGATCTTACCGTAACTTAAACATATAATGAATGAATTTACAGCAGTGATGTAGACTTGCTACCATGGCATACTGTTTGCCTTTAAACTGCAACTCCTTTCTTTTACATTTGAATACTTATGTCTGTTGATCCCTAGATTTTACAATGACGGTTATTTGTGAAGTAGGCACGTGTTCAGTAAGTAGCAGTTCAGCAGGCTATGGTGTATGATACGACCATGGTTATTCAATATAAATATCCTGATTTATTTATTTATTTATTTATTTATGTATCTTTATCAGTGATTTATAATGCCAAAAAGAATTGCGTTTGAATGGAGGGTCACTTTCAGTTCCCTTTATCACTGTTTCAGTATGCCCTCACAAATATTAGCATCAAAACTGTGTTAAAGCAGACAGCATTTCTCATGAGGCCACCTGAATCTGTACGTAATGCTCCATAATCTTTAATTGTTGCCAAAATTTGAGTACATAATGTTACATAAGTGTACCAGTCCAACCTGTTGAGGTTGGGTCTTTTGATTACAGTCGAACACATTGAACCAGTTGAAACCAAGGGAAATTGAAACTATTGCTTGGCACAAGCTCAGTGTAATTTTCTGAGTTAGAATTCTTAATTTGAGGAAGTGTCTGGTTTTATTTTTAGATGTATGGTTACATGGGTTCATTTTGTTTGTGATACTTTTCCTGTGTTTTGCATGTTTCAGAAAAGGTGTGCAAAGTCTGCCATAATGAAGCATTCTTTGTAAGCAGGCCTTTTATGTGAGTGATGTACTACAAAGTTTGGAACTGGTCTGGTTTTGTTTTATAAGTGTTATATGCACACATCTAAATGGTTAAAATTTAAGAATGGTAGAATGAAATGTAAAGTATTGATGCTGCAGTTTCTGGGGGAGATTATCGCAAAACTATGCTTCACTGTAGTGCATTTTTGATTCCCCCTCTGTAAAATAATTTAAGAAAAGGTATTTACTATACCAGACTTTATTTGATCCTGATATTTGCACTTGTGTTTGTATTATAAGCCATTTTGGATAAGAGTGCTAAATGCCAGTAAAGTTGAATTGTAAAAGGGTAAGGAAATGAAGAAAATGTAGGGGCAGTCAGTGCATACTGTAAGTATGTGGAGTGTGTTTAACCTTGTTTGTTGAGTGTGTTAACCCAGTGCCCTTACTAAATCTCACTTCCCCTTTGACCTTTATGGTAAATGACACACCTAAGGACAATTCCTTGCAAGCCTCATCTTTCCCTTGCAGCTACTGTAAGAACGAAAGTGAGTTTCATCGGGTGAGTTGAAGCTGTATACCAGAGGGGCAAGCACTGTAGTCATACAATAGTGACAGATATGAAGCATCTGTCTGCAGAAACCCACCCTTTTCCTGTTTTCTATGTTGTGGCTAAGTTAAGAGCGACAGGGTTTGATGAGCATATTTTTCATTTTGCACTTCGAATTGGAGTTGAGTTTAAATTCAGGGGTGCAGTGTGTGCAAATCAATCAGTCAGTGTCCATTTGGGAAACAGACAGAGAATGAACAAAACATGCATTTGTGCATCTTGAAACATGGTTTAAAATGCGTTGATGGCTTTGTTTCGTAATGAGGCCTTTATCAGTTGTTTTAATTTCACAGTGAGTACACTTCTGCTTATTTCTCATTCTATAGATGATGTGAAAGTTCACATGAACCACGTTTGATTAAAATAACTAAGATGCATATGATTTTTTTCAAAACAGCATAATATACTTTTAACACTACTGTATGCTCTTCTGTAACACTTCAGTGTAATAATATTTGGACATTGCATGGAAACAGGCAGAAGTAAATGATTTCCTGTAACCTATTCAAGTTACTATTTATGTTGTTTGATTTTGTTAATTTCTGTTTTTAAGCCTAAAATAATATTTTCTCCACATGATGTGAAAATTGTGAGAGAATACAATTTTTGGCTTGTCCTTGTAACATTTAGTGACATGACTCAAGAATTACATGTATTTTAAGAAAGCGCGTGCTAAATGTTTACATTTCGGTGATGTTTTTAAGGCCCTTCTGTGTCTGTGGGGAGGCATTTGTTTATATAACCGTGTGGTGAACTGGTCGTGCTCCTTTCTAATGCGTGGTGGATGGGCGGTCTCATTTGGCTCTGGTTAACTGACCCGCCTGCAAAGCGGACGCCTGCTGGAGTGAGCCGAAGGTCTATATTTGTGTTTGTAATTCGGCTCTGGGCATCTCAGCTAACTGACCTTGCAGCTCCTCTTGGGCCTTTGTCTTTCACCTCTCTGGTGCCCAGGAGAGGGGCCCACAGGCAGCCTTGCCTGGTTGTAATCTTCGTGCTCTCCAACTGATCGTCAGCCCATTGCTGCAAGCTGGTCACCATACCTAAGGTGAAACTCTGAGGAAACTCCTCCCTCAGTAATGCCAGCTGAGTCGTTCATTAACCTGACTCCAAATTTGGTTTCGGTTTGAATTTACGGGACCTGCAGTTAGACTAACCTTTTTGGCACATTTTTCAGTTTTATGGGCGCTCATTAATGTTACTACTTGTTATCTTACTTATCCAATAAGCAGATGTGTTTTATGTGTTTAAGTGAACATTAACTTAGGGTGATGTGTGCAAGGTTTTGGCCCGAGGCGCAAGCTGACCTTCTAGCCAGTATGATTTATTTTGAGCTTTCTTCTGACTAGCTTGTGGTGTGATGCCGTTTGATTAATCTGAATATGTATTTGTGGGTAAAACATCTCCTGTTCTTTTGTGTTCCTAGCAAGGGTATAAATGCAGCCATATTCTCAGAAATTCTCACTAGATGAATGTTGTCATGTTTAATACCATCTCTCATGAGGATTTGCTGTGCTTGTCATGCTATTCTCCTCCATGTCTCCTGATTTGTGTCTATCACGGCTTTGGTTTGACGGTACTTAAATCAGGCGACAGAGGTAATTGGAATCTGTCTCTACTCGTTCATGGTGGAGGTTTTTCCCCCACTTCATTTTACAGTTTCTGAATGGACAAAAACTCAATAAGTGCAGTGCAGCACAGTAATATATAATAATATAGAATTATAGTAGGTTGGCTAGCAACCTATAACCTTTTTCTTTGTGGTTGTGAACAAATCATTGTGAGATAGAAGATTAGATTCTATCCTGCCTCATTGTGGGCAGGATAACCAAGCACTTTTGTCCTTTATGGACAGGAATAAAATGCCAATCTGATGTCAAGCTGGTGGCTTTTTAAAGAGGCTGTATGCTTCCTGGAGAACAGCTTTGGTCATCTGGTTAGGGTCCCGCTGTGAAGACCTCAGTTAAACCCTTCTCAACCTCTGTTGTTAAGGGCTCGATTTTTTTTTTTTTAAGTGAGCGAGGGACACATTGTGCACTGCATCTCTTGGGGCCCTGGAATACCTCCTGCACCAGTGGAAGCTTCATTGACTGCCAGATCTCGTCAGACTCATATGCGCACAGCGCGTCTACACAGTGCCCATCTCTGTTCCACCTTTCCTCCCCGTGCTTTGACCAGAGAAAAGGCCTCTAGTGTTTGAGCATTCTGCTTATGTGGAAAAGGAATAACTGTACTGCAGGTAGAGGAAGGGATTTCAGAATGAAGCCATTACTCCTGCAGTGCTTTCACACCACATCCGGGGCTTTTTCCCCCCTCTCTGAGGATGAGAAACTACATTTTCTTCTTAAAGGACAAAGTAATTATTGGTCATGGAATGTCAGTGGTTCTGTGTGAGTTGCAGCTCTCCATGATTGTACACCTCAAGGGAAAAGGACTTGTTGTAATTACAAGTGCACCAGAATGAATGTCTGCCGGTGGTGGTGTACAGGGATTACACCTGCCAGCACCCCTCTTTAGTACATTTTAGTGCCTGTCGGTCTCTAGTGTGTCTTTTGACATGGTACTTAAATATATGGAAATGTGGCCACAGAAGAATAAATTGTTCCTACTTTTGAGATTTACAGGATGAATGTTTAGAGCTGTAGATAGCCGATGACTGTACACAGAGTAGCATTTTCCCAATTTACAGTAATTAATGGGAGAGGCCAGCTCATTGATTTAAGATGGGCTTCGTACATCGCTAAAATGATTAAAATGGCTATTTGGCTATTGGCTATCACAAAACTTATTTCCCTAAAATGTAGCATCTATAATTGACAAATACAAAATCAGCCTGGGATTGAGTAATGGTGGAGGTCTGCACAGTCTCTACCAACTGCATAGCGCTTTTAAATAGACATACTATACTGCGGGTAGTCATAGTAAGTGTTGCCTTTTCCCACAACTTAAATGCTTGCAGTGACAGAAGTGTTAACTATTATTTAAATTCTGAATATGAATCAACTGAAGAATGAAGGGAGGCAGATGGTCATTGTTGAGTAAGGCTCATGGATCTGTTCACAGAAGGGCTAGGGTGCCCCTGCCCAGGAGATGACACATTGCATGTGTTCCCATTGGGTGCGCTATGAGAAATGTACAGTGTGGCCTGGCCCGCCTTTACTGCGCTCCTTTAGACAGTTTGAGGGTTATGTTGGAAGTCCAAGGAGCTGCATGTGTTTACTGGCCCCATGTTGGCACCGTCCAAAGTTCACTATTCATGGGCTCTCTGGGCTTGTCACAGCTGCTTAAGAGTAGTGTATCAGCGCTATTAGCTGAACTGTAGATGCTGCGTTTGGTATGTAATTTCAGCTTGTTATTATTTTTCATTTTTGCAGTTTGCTTAAATTTTCTGACCCTCATGATGGATTTATATGCAGTACAGTTTGAACAGAATATATTTAGCATTCATTTATGCTGTCCAAATAGATTATTAAACCTATGGGTGCGTATTTTACTTTCACGATAAAGCAAGTTTATGAAGCAGTAATAATGCCATGGAAGAAACAATGAGCTGTTTAGATACTGACTGTGTGTCAGAGTCAGCAGACTCTGAGGTCTGTGACATTTGATACCAACATTCCTGGGGTCCTTGCCTGAGAGGGTATTACACCTGGCTGTCATGCTCTGACTTGTTTTTATGGGCTGTAAGGAAAGAGAGGTATCAGTCGAAGCATGTTGTATTTGGCTCCGCCTGTGTGTTTGTGTGCGTGCGTGTTTTTCCAAAGAAAGCGTGTGAGGTTGCAGGCAGTGGGTGAGGCGGTGGGACCCGCGCTGCTGCTTCCAAGCACCGCGGCGCATGCGAGCTGCCTGCTGTCTCTCTCCCAGTCTGCGCGAGCGGCCGCCACAGCCCTCCGTTTGTGGCTCACACGCCGCAGATGGCAGCGGACAGCCGGCAGAGCGTGCTTCGCCCACTCCCAACATGCTGGGACCAGCGCGGCCACCACTCCCGTCCAGCCGAGGGAGACGCGCATCCTCGATTTTACACCGAGCGCAGTTAACCACTCTAATTATGCCTCTGCTAATAGCCATAATAACCTCTTCATGCTATTAATATGTATCAGCAAGGCAGAGGGGGATTATGAAAGTGGTCGATGCAGCGCGAAGGGTGAGACTGCTTAGGCGCTGGCCCGTAAGGTTTGTGTCGCTGCCGTCAGCCCCCGCGTTCACGCTGGCGTGTGTTCGCGGTCTGCGCGTGGCGTTGCGCGCGTCCCCAGTGCTGCTTCCGCAGGCCGTACTGCGTCTCCAGCTCCAGCTCCGGGACTGAGACGGATTAGGGTGCACGACATCAGGCTGTAAATCGCCAGCGGGAGGAGGGGGCGGCGGCAGTACGCGCCCGTAGCGGCGAGGACGGACAATCATGAGTTTGACGTCGACACAAATCTTTCACGCGCGCGCGGTCTCCCGGGAGAGAGGGCCGTTTATTTCCTTCCGTCCCAGCGGAGACCGGGATCCCCTGCAGCCCGGGCATCCGTGGAGCCGGAGGGGAGAAGGGCGAGCGGCGTGCTGTGCGAGCGCTCTGCTCTTGGGCGGGGTGCGCCGTGTGTGATGCGGCCTGCTGCGTTCTTAGGCGCACTACGCCCGCTGATTCAGGAGGCTGTCAGCCAGCGGTCGGCATAATGGACAGAGGGACAATCATCGGCCTCCTACACGAACACGCGCCATCCAAACTCTCAATCACCCCTATTTGGCTCGAATAAAGAGCAGAGTAAGATGCCGGAAATAGGCAGGGATGCTGCCATTCATTGCAGAAGCCTTGGAAGAGTGGAAATCTGTGCAGGGGTAGGGGGCGGAGGAGGAGGAGGGATTTGCAGGTATTGCTGAAGCACTGCACGAGTGCAGTTGGAAGGTAGTGTAGCAGGAAGAGAGGACGGGTTTGCGATGAGGAGAGGGAAGCGACATGTAGGCCGAGGAGCCCAAATTGCGAATCGAGGCTTCCAGGCCACTGTGCCTGACTCTGCCTGTTCACTCCCATCGGCAACGTCCAGAACACTGCTAATGATGCGCAAACAAATCGAAATCACCAAAGGCGCTCTGTAAAGCTCGAAAAAGGTTTAGCTTCTCTATCGATAAGGCAGAGGACGACACTGAAGCAAAAGCAAGACAGCACACTCATGCAGCGATGTTTATGAAAATATAGGCAGGATGAGAAGAGAATGCACAATGTGAGTTTGGAGACCTGTGACCTCTGTAGACAGAGAGGAGAAATGCTGGCAGCTAAATGATGTGAAGCACTGCAGATTCTACATTTTGAATGTTGCACAAAGTATGGCAGCTGAGACTATGGCATGCCCCTAAAGAAACAAGTGATATATTTTCAGCAAATCAGATTCAGATTTAATTAATCTGCAATTGCTAGGGCATGGGACAAGTGCATGGGTCTGTGTCTTGGTCAGTTGGTGGATTCATACCTCAGTAGGGTCACAGAGAAATCACTAAGGAACCACTGCATGAAAAATGGAGTTAATGGAAGATATCTGCCGTATTAAATGTCAGTTAAATTTGCGGTGTGTTGGTTGTGAGAGAGAGATTTCCTGTGTCAACACATGTATTTCCAGAAACTACTGCACACTACCGGGCAACGTCTGTGATCTGGGATTTCTGGACTCTGATATTCCCCTCTGATTCGTCAACTCTGCCCACACTGAAATCTCATGGTGTGTCCTGAGACATGCATGGCCATGTCTGGTAGTTTATGCCCAGTGTCTGGAAAAGGAGACCTCGGTGCATGTATTATTTCAATTTCCAACGCAGTACTGTGGTTTTGGACATTGACACATGCTGCTGACGGCAGGAAATATCAGTTTTTGGATTTGTGTCTGCCCCATAAATGCTCCTTCTCATGCGGTGGACACTTTAGAAATCATGCCCTAGATAGAGCTTGTGCATAAGAGGCATGTTGCAAGGCTTGTGTTGTGGTGAATAAAACTAGTTTGACTGTAATGAAGTCAACTATTTTTGCAAAAATATTAAAAGTCCCTTAAGTCATGGTACTGTAGCATTATTTCACCTGAGGGAAAAAGATCGCTGCAATCCTAGCTGACCTTGCATGTTAATGTGTAGAAGCCCTGGAGCATCTTTACTTCTGGAGAGAACCAGTCAGTTGACTTCATGATGAGTGTCTCACTCCCTTCAAAAGGCCCATGACCAGCAAAGTCAGAGAAAAAGTTTTTTGTATGGTTGTTATTTTTTCTTGTCTGCAGGGCCAAGGGTCATCCTCTTAGTGAAACAAGAAACTCTTAAGTGTGTGGATACTCCTCTGCATATAATGCGTCCTGGCACACACAAGTTAACCAGCCTTCTAACTGTTGAAGGCACAAAATGGCCTTTCACGTGTTAAATGTACTGCTCACTTGTGATAATGTGAGCTTGGAAGTAAGAGCAGAGGCTCCTACCAGTCTGCATGTCTCCTAAGGGCAAAAGGAACATGTCTGTCTGGACTAATGGTAGGAGTCTGCACAGACAGAGTGGATTAGTTCCCATTTGCCTTCACTCTTCTGCGTCTTTGAGGAGTTTTGAAACGCAATTGGCGCCAAGGGGATCCATGTCTGATTGAGCTGCTGTACTGGTTTGATGAAGCAATCTGCATGAGCGCCTTTCGAAATCAGTGGGCCCTTTGAAGGGTGTATAAATAGGAAGAGTGTTCTGTGGAGGATGAATAAAGGATAGATGGGGGAAGGGGGTGGTTGTGTGGGTGTTCATGCAGATATGCACTGTACCAAGGGAAATTTGAAGGTACATGGGCATTTGGGCTGATTCCGATAAAACACCACATGATGTTCACCTTGAACTTCATTTTTATTTTTATAATAGTAATAGTTTCCTCCTACAATAAGATGTACCCAAGGAGCAACAGCTTTCTCCTCTGTGTTTAGGTTCAGATGGGTTCACTGACACATTTACATTTGTTCAGAGAAATTGCAGTTGCAACAGGTGAAAGAGCACTGAGATGGATTTCTTCTTATTGCTATGAAACAGACACCATCATACACAGGCCTTCATTTTCCACAGCTGATTGGACCTTGATGGTTTTTTGCTGGGGACCTGTTGAGGCAATCAGAACTGATTGTTCCATTACATGTGACAGTACTCTGAATGAACTGTCTGGATGGACAGATTCAAGGGGTCGCTTAATAAGCCTTTCCTGGTGCATTTGCAGCATTATGCATAACAAGCACACACTTGCACACAGGCAGGCATGCAAACACTCATCCACTCATTGGAATGAAAAAATGTTATCTATTACTGTTTGTAAAGATGGACAGCTTGCGAGATTATACGCCATGGATAGGCTAAGACCAAAGGAAAAGCAAAAAGCGGTTTTGAAAAACTTTCCTCACAGCACTGTTGTTAAAGAAGTCCTATAATGTGTTATAAATATTGCCTGTGGTGTTCAGAGTGCTGATGTTGGGGGTCTGTTTCCATGGCGGCAGATGCTTGGTTTTGGAGTGCGGTTACTCCAGGGAGCTGATTCACTTCCAGGCCCGACTGTGACATGTGTCACAACTAAGAGGCAACAAAGAGAATGTGGCATGCTAATGGTCTCTCCTACACACAAGAATATGGTCACAGGCCAAAGTAAACATCCCAAGCTCTGCATGTAAATTGTTTACTTTCCAGCTGATGCCTATCTTCTGAGGGGAGTTTGGTGTATTTGTTTGTTTTTGTTTTTGTTTGTTTTTTTTTTTGTTTTTTTAAGTACATCAATTGGTTGCTGCACTTCTACTATTTCATCAAAATGTGGAAAAATGTATATGTATAGACCTGGGTCTACTGCTTTTGAATTTGCGAATACTACTGCAGATCAGGGAATTTCCTTTTTTCAATTATTTAAAACAATATTCACTTATATATTCATGTATAGCTGAAGTAAAGTGCAAAAGTATTGGGACAGTGAAACAAAAAGGACTGTAATTCCAATCCAATATGCTGGAGAACAGAGCCAAAACAAAAGGTGTGCCTCTGTCCCAGTACCATTGCATTTAACTCTGTAAAAGGTCAATTGGTTGTCAGGTTTTGCCAGTCGTGTAGGTAAGGCTCTGTTACATACATTTGATAAAAACATTTTTTGGTTGTTAATAATTATTAAAAGCATCCTGATCCGGTATATGCGGTATCAAATGCACATTGCTATTGTGAAAAGTCATTTGGGGTCGTTTGTCTGGGCTACATGCTGTGGAGTGGAAATGGGTCCGGTGGGGAGACTGCAGCACTAGGGTCCTTACGAGGCTGAGGCGAGCCGCCACCTTGTTTTCGTTTCTCGTTCAGGGCGCGACTTTGTCGCGGTCTCTGCGGATGACGGAGAGGGAGGGAGGAAGGGAGGGCTTCCTTGCGGCGTGCTAATCACAAGGGCCGCCGGAGGGGAAGCGTGCAGCTCGTAATCTCGTGCTCTCAGAGCAGAATGGCCCTCGGAGAAAGTGATGGTTTGGCGAATGCAGCGGCGCATATTTCACTTCCGCGCGCGGAGGGAGGAGAGCCGTTAAGATGGCTATTGCTCGCGACAGCAGCGATCGGTTGTCATCAGCGCACGTCTAATGGCAGCGGCGCAGACATTTTATCGCCTCGCGTGGCCCCCCGCGCGCTGCCTCCTCTCTCAGGGTTACGGGAGATCTCTCATTCACGAGCCTCGAGTGCGCTCTGAGCACGACCGTCCCCGACACCCTCCGGGAGCATTTGCAGGATAGTTCAGCTTTTAGAGTTTTTTGATATTATTTCAGATTTTGTGTGTATGGTTTTCTTTTTTGGTTTTTCTTTGGCCTAGAGAGTGCTATTGAAGGTTACTGTAGATTCTCACAACCTCCACAATTTTCTGACAACCTGCTGGCTTTACAGTGTATATAGGGGCAAGAAAATACACTTCAGGTTGCTCCAAAGCAGCTTTTACAGTGATGTTATGTTCCAGAGGTTTTGTATGCGTAACATATAAAATAATGCAAAAACTCCTGAAAGTGAACTGTCCCTTTTTGGACAGGTTGTGCTGATGACCAAATCCCTTCTCCATGCAATGGCTATTGCTTCTGTTGTTGATGTCTTTTTATCAAGCATCCAGTGTAACAACATTATGTTGCTGGAGGTTAGCATCCTCGTTTGATCCCTGTTATTATATGCTAAGTCTTGCATTATTGATGACGCTAAAGATTGTTGCAGGGAGGCCCAAAACCACAGTAACATATGGCTTCAGTGGAAATTACACAACTTCTCAGAAGGTGACCACTAACCAATACATGAAAAAGCAATTCTTTTTTCTCAGGCTGTTCACGGTTGAGAGTTATTAGTCCCAGGTTTCCCAGGGTCATTCAATAAAAATAATTTCTGCCGGGTTCTTCAGGGCTTTCATAACAAATGTTAGCTGCTGTCAGTTTGGAACTTGAGTCTGCCTGACACGGTTACAGTAAAGTATTTGATCATTGTAAATTAATGGAGAAGTTGTAGCTGGCAGAGCAGGAACCTCTCAGACGGAGAGCGGAGATGTAAACTGAGCTGCAGATCTGCAGTATGTTTATGGAAACAACTAGTATTTGAGTATTCACTGCTGCTCAGAGCTTGTTTTCACTTCACTGTAGTCCATTGTAAAAGGTCACCCAGGCTTATTTTCTATACATAATTCCAGCTGCGTATGATTTACTAGCACTATAGTCTGCCTTGGTCTGGATAAACAGGCTGCTCCATTTTGTTCTGAGCTATGTTATGTATGGAATAGTTTTTGGTTGTAGGAGTGGAAAATGTCTCACTCGTTTTAGTATAAAATAGTTTATTATCTTATGAAGTAACACCCTATCAAGTGATACTGCAGTCTAAAAACATGGTAACAGAACTAAACCGTGAAACATTAGAGCAGTGTTCTCAGGCATCATGCTTAATGAAGTATCTCTGTCTCTGTAATGCAGTTCTTGCACATTTTCAAATAAAACTTCTTAAATTGTTTGTATTCCTGAGTACTCTATCTTCCTACACAGACCTCAATAATCTGTAACTTACTGTATGAATAGCATTTTAAAACAAGCTCTCTCTCTCTCTTTTTTCTGTCTGTGTCTGTGTTGTAGACTTCTGTTTTCTCTGAACTGTCCATTTAAATTAAACCAAAATATCATGAATATCTGCGTTGTTTTAGGTATAACTGGTTTCCTTTAGTATAGAATCTCAGTGTCTGACCATGATGTTAGATCTCTTGAGGGTGCTTCAGATATAGACTGAATAGGGACTTTAACCTCGTTTGATTTTAGCTCTCTTGAGCACTCAAGATGAATGCTTTGTGCTAGGGCTCCTTAAAGTCCAGTGAATTTGGTCTTGGTCTTACCCCAAAAGTTGTTGAGTTAGTCGCCCTGGGATAAATGTCACGTTTTGATCTTTTACGGTTTATCCCGTGAGGTCAAACCTGCAGCCCCGCTGGAGTTGTGGCCCGGGGCCTGGTTAGCCGTGTGTGCACAGTACACACGCAGGCAGGGTGGGTGGAGGATGGAACTGCGACTGGCTGCAGCTGACTGAGCTGCTGCAGCCAGGTGACGCGATCTGCGGGGCGAGCGTGTGATTTTGGGTCTCTTTGGAGGAGCGGAAGGGCGAGGCGGTGCAGAGGGTCACAAACTGCCAGTGAAGCATTAACGCAGGGGCGAAGCACGTGTATGCAAACATGCGCAGCTCGCTGCCGAAACGCCGCGGGGAATTCATCTTCCCTCGCGCGCGGAACATATTTTCCGCTTGATTCCCCGCCAAAACGTTTCGGGGACCAAGGGAGGCTTGTGGCCAGTGTGAAAATCCAGTTCCAGAGTCCTCGGAAAAAGATTTTATTTAGGATCTGAAGGTATTGTTTGGAAGAGAGCGAGGACTGCCACGCTGCGCACAACCGGTTTATTTTTAGTTGCGCTGCTTTTGATCTGCAGCCTGAGTGATGTTCAGGGAAGATACTCAGTGCTGTTCCTCGGGGGACATGTTGAAACATTGCATGATGTGGATGGTGCCTGAACCTAGGGGTTCTCAGTTTTAATGCGAGTGAGAAGCACATCCTCAGAGCATCATACAGGCTTTAATGTTGTACGGCCTATTCTCTTTGAAGGCATTAGGCCGTCCCGTGCTGCAGGTTCTCACTGAGGACAGCGTTTTTCATTTATTCTCACGTGCTGCAGGTGCTTGTGCGTTTATATCCCCTTCTGACTCGCAGCAGGCGAATGCATAAAATGATATCTTCTGGCAGCTGAGAGGGGATTTGTGTTATTATTCCTGAATCTGGAGTTTTGGCTGGAGTGACATCACAGTGCAGTGAAGGAGAGAGAAGCGCTTCAGTAGTGTGTTTGTGTGTGTTTGTATTTGCGTATCCATCCCCTTCCAGTTTTACATTTTAGCTTACATTGGGCCTGTCTGAGTATTTCCCCAGGCAGGCCAACTGTCACTCTTGGAATTGTGGGAATGAAAATTCAAACCCACAACCCCCCTCTTTTTGGCACCCTGCCCTCTCACCCAGCGCTCTAAGACCTGACTTTTTTGCTGGGACGTTGAATCAATCCGGAGTCAGATAACACGCGGGTCAGATGTTCACCTGACGGTGATGGCTACAGTTCTCCGGCACCAGTTCAATAGCATTCCCACGGGATTGGCGGTTACCCAGGGCCGGCAGCTTTGTGTTTTAATGACGGCATTATTACGGTGTTAAAAGCTGCTTTCAGTGATGGAGCAGGAGCTAGTGATGAGTATGCACAGCCCTCTGACAGGGGCTCTTTGGATTGGGATTTAAACCAGGCTTTAAGAGGAAATGGTTGTCCTCTTCTGGACTGCATTAACACACGCAAGAGTATAAATATCAGGCCTTGCACTTGCACTCCGAGTGCTCTGTGGGGAACTATTGTTTATGGCAACTGTATTGGTTCTTCATTAACTGATTCATTGTCTGTTGCTGATTTGAATGGTTTTTTTATCCATATTATAAGACCCATGACATTCAAAAACCAAAAGATTAGGCCCAAAAAGGCTTGTGGAATTGTCTGGAGACTGTTGAGCCAACGCAAACGACAACTCGACAACTTGATAACTCCAGTGACACCGAAAACTGGTAAACCCGACCCAGTAAGGTCATCTTATGCAACACAACTCTCCGTCTGACTCGACACTGATCCTGTGCAGCATTCTTGTCGCAGGTTCTCATTATTCCCAAAGCATGTGAAAGAGAGAGCTAATAATGAAAGGGTAGAAATGCATTTAGCTGAAGTAGAAAGGGGCGAGAGCATTATTCCAGTTGCCCACAGGTAATTTGGGAGCACCATGGGGATCCCTCCCTCAATTTCCCCCAGCAGACAGACATCAGAAGCCCTGCAGGTTAAAAGTCTCCCCAGGCTTCGCTTGGTTTTTAATTGAGGTAGCAGCCTCTCAGAGCACAGGCATTTGAAGAACTGCAGTCCAAGTATATTTGGCTGTGTGTGCGTGCGTCTCTCTGTCATGGGAGGGACTGTGTGTCTCTCTTGAAATTATCTTTTATGTGGCTAAGAAGAAGGTCCCTGAATTGCTTCCAAATCAGTGGTGCTGTTTGCAGCTTTAAGTTATTTGAACATAACCTCAGTCAGCCAACTGTGGTTAAACTCCACAGCCAAGGCCTGTAAAGCCATTTCTTTTTTATGTTAACCCAGGGAAGGATTTGAGCGGCTCTTCATGGTGCATATTGACTGTGTCCAGTCAGGCATGTGGGAAGTATAGATTTCTCCATACTGGTAGCTAATGAGCTGTGGAGCTGGAGATCGATACTGTGCGGACCACACCTGGTCATATATGGGTTGACGCACCAGAACTCAATGGGCCTCGTCCCCAGGGCATATCCAGTGCTCCACACTGCTGGGACCCAATCTGAGCTCAAACTGGCAGGAAATCGACATTGATCACTGCTGGATATGGATCCGACAGTATCGGCATAATCAATGTAAATACGATGTCGTTCCACTTTAAATTAAGCTACTGCAGCAAACTGCTCGACCATGATGATGATTGAATTGGCATCTGAGATCCTGAATAAAAAACACATTGTAGCATATATGCAAATGCATGCTTTATTTACATTTCAGTGCTCATTTGAATATTCTTAATATGTTCAATATAATTTTATTCAGCTCCTTGTATACACCCTTCTGTACTTTTTTAATAGACTGATTCCCAAATTTCTGCAACGCTAGTGATTTTCCCCCTACACCTACTGTCGGCCATCCAGTGGATTCCCTCATTTTCCTGCAGTAAATAACTGCAAATAAATGTACACTTTTGCATGTGAGAATTAGTGCCTTGAGAATTTATGGATCATATTTATGTGAATAAATACCTTGAATGTTTTATGGTTTATACACAGATTCTTGTCATCCACATATTAAATACATGGCGGGAGTGTTGCACCCCACTCAACTGAATTACAGTGACAGAGTGATTGAAGTTTTCCTGTGTACATTTTCCTGAGCACGGAAATGTGAAATGCCCCTCCTGTCTGCTCTACAGTGGTGTGTAGTTATGTTTTCCCCGACAGTAAGCGCATAATATCCAGGGGGCATACGGGGGTGGTAACCCAAAAGTATCTCCATCAAATAATATCATGTTCCCTGGAGGAAAAAAAAAGGTTTGGGCTTTTAATGCAGTGTCCTGTTGCTAGTTTTAGAAGAGTTCATCAGAATTTGTTTTGTTTGTGTGAAAAATATACGGCTGGGATAATTGTGTTGCAGTGCTCTTGAACTGACTTTAACCCATGAGGGTTCTGCCTGGTTGCTAAGCAACAGGACATGGACCTCTGGGCTTGCAGCCTTCATGTTTCTCCCAGTGCTCAGGGAGGCGATCCTGGGCCTGACTCACCCAGTAGTACTATCAGCACTGCTTACCACGTCAGTCTGCAGAGACTCCTTCTGTCTTCCTAACCCTTTCCTCACACCCATGCGACATTGAAGATTATAAATGCCATGACAGGGGAAGAATGTTCTCACTAGACTGATTACATACGTGATTGTCCCCTGTTCAACAGAATACGTAATCATAACTAATCGGTGTTCTTCAGCAAGCTTAATGCAGGGTGACAAGGCATTCTTGGAGAAGAACGGTTACTGTGGCCAGCTAAAAAGCACACGGCAAGCATGTGGATATTGAAAATGCACATCAGGTCTGTGTGCCATGAATGAAGAGATGAAACTAATGAAGGTGAAACTTAAAGTAATATAAAGTAGTTGTCACAAATGGCACAAGAAGCATCTGGTTCACTCTAGCAAACAGCATGACCACATTCCGTAAATGCCATGCTTTCAGTGGTAAATTCTGGTAAAGTTCTTCACAAGCACAGCATGCCAGTGCTTTGGGAATGGAGATAATTCTAAACACCATGTGAGAGAATTCTTATCTGGAAAAACTAGCCTGGCCAGAGGCTGTGGTAGGCGGTGGTACGTCTGGACATGCAGGGGGTTACAGTTCAGACCATTTTGGAAGCCTCTCCCTTTCCGTGATCAAGTGTAGTCAGTGAGAAATGGAGCATGGTGCCCTTTCTGATCAGTTAACCCAGACTAATTTCTTAATGCTTTCAATTTTTTATGGCTGCCATCATGTGCATGTGTTGGAGGCGAGTGCAAAGAGATAGCAGAGCCACGGAGACTTAGGATCACCTCTCCCCTAATCCCCTAATCCTTGTGTGTACTTGCCCTGTGTGTCAGGACATATACCTGTGTATCCACAGCTCACCCACATTCAAATCTGGACAACTCTTCCATGAAACCCGACACCATGGCCGAATGGCAATTCTAATGGTGCCTGGGCACTGGACTGTTTGCATGTGATGTTGTCTTTCTCTCTCTCTCTCTCTCTCTTTCATTTTCTTTCTCTGATGTCCATTTCTTGGTGTACTTCTCTTATACACGCACACACAGGCACACACTGCACTTCTCCTTGTCCCACCCTGTTTGTTATCCTCCTCCCTGGTGTTTCATTCAGTCTTCCTCTTTTCTCTCTTCTTTTTTCTTCTCTACATAGTGCTCTCTCTCTCTCTCTCTCTCTCTCTCTCTCTCTCTCTCTGTTCTGTATTGTGTGGGTAGTGTAGGGGCTGATGGAGAGGCTCTTCACTGGGAGCTGAAAGGGGGATTGGAGGGCTTTTGAGGGCTCAATAGGAGGGGGAGAGAGGAGGTTGGAGCTGATATGTCCCATCTTTACTCCACCAGCAGTGACACTGGGCAGCGCCAGCTTTCAGAATATCCTTCTTTTTTTAACCGGGCGTGTTTTAATAATGAAGTTACATGAGATTGCTCATTACCTGTGAAAACGGGGCACTTGACAGTATTACATTGCCTGTTGAGTTCTGAAGGGTTGAATTTTACTTTTATTGAACCACATTCAGAATGTTGTTCAGATTTGTCATGGTGTAATTTAGTGTTGGACCTCACATTTATTTTAAATAAATTGAGGGGTAAACCTTTTGTACCTGTCACTGTGGTAGTGGGTGGGGTAGTTTACAGCTCCTTACTGCTTTTCATCATGGCCTCTGTCGAAGTATTATTTAAAAATAATAATACTTCAACTGTGGGTCTGCTGTCTGAAAGGAGTGGTAAGAGTTTGAAAATGACTATTTTTCACTAGTGGTTTAGTTTCCAGACTTTCATCAGTTAGGGCCCAACTAATTTCACCAGTCAGTCTAATTTCATCAGTTCAATATTTAACCTATTTGTAAACTAATCATTTGCAAATAGCACATTGCATAAAATCATCTGACAGTTCAAATTCCAAGGGTATGACTGTGGGGCCGTTATTTTTTGTGTGGATATTTCTGGTGTTTTTAATACCTCAACAGACATTTAAGGAGAATAACAACAAACAGCTTGTTACAAGTGAGGGGCCGCAGTTGCGGTTGGAATAAAACCCAACCTACACAGAGGGCCACAGAGCTGAGCTTGTGACCCGCCAATGTACAATATTTTTTTGGGTCAATGGCAGTTAGTTTCATGCCCATAGATGAGGAAACTAGAACCTGTTTAGGTGCATTGGGCTTCATGAGTTGATTGTACCATCTGATATCTGGCAGGAAGGGGTGTCGGTGAATTAAGAGGAGGGAATAAGGAAATGGTTTTTATCCGAGGGTGACACACTCACCCCCGCCATGTGCCTCCACAAAGTCATGAGCGCAACAGCAGGGCTCTAAGATTAATATCTCCTGCTTTCGGTGGCTGTCTTCATTTGTGTGAATGCCCTAATCACGGGGGTGGAAGGTGCTAACAAGCCAAAGGACAACTGGGTATTTAGGTGTCTTATTAAAGATTTTCAGTGAATTCTGCCCCCACTAACATTACTGAGTATCTTTCTTTCTAATTTCTTTGCACCTTGCTTGTTGAAGATTTTGAGTGAGTCCCCACTCATGGATAAACTATACAGATCTCTTGTTAAACAGCCTCCTGGTGGTATGACCCAGTAAAGCTGGGAGAAAGGTCCAAATGAAGATCCCTGTATGGGCCTCACAGCCGTGGTGTAAATTGGTGGAGCATCTCTAACTGTAACCACAGCAATGTCCTAAAACGCAGCTCCCAGTTCAGTGGCCCCCTGTGAAGGTAGCCCGCGCTCAAGATGGTTGCCTGAGCTGAGGGCTGTTAGCAGGACATACTGCCTCCCGTGTCTCTTTCCGTCAGTGCAGTGGCAGATTAAAAAGACAAGTGAGGAGGAAGAGACAGAGGGATTCGGAGCTGGCGTACTGTCTTCATATCTCCCTGGTGGGGGGGGGGGGGGGGGTCTCTGGTGGAGGTGTCATTGTGGCACCGTGCCGAGCATAATTTCTGGGCCCCAGTCACAAAATGCACTCTTCTGTCATGCATGGAGAGGTTTGATGCAGCTCATCTGTATGTGAACTCCCTGGAGATTACAGGCAGCGATTACAGGCAGTTTGGTTTCAGTGGAAGGCTGCAAACTTACCGTGAGACACTGACTGGATTTGGTCCTGATCCCACTTGTTAGGCTGTTCTGGTTGGAAAGTCCGGTGGACTTGTGAGAATGTTTTTAATTTGTTGGAGCTTCTGCATTGTTTTTTTGGTGTCTGATTTGCCTGGCAGTGTTGGAGGTGAGGCAGTTATTAAAATATACGTGTTCAGCATGGACAGTCATCTTTTCTGGAGAGCTGGCTAATGCTAACAAGGAGCTTACTGTGGGTTGGACCACTGCATTGCTCATTTATATAAAGTGTGAAACCCGTAGAATGTAGTTCTCTAATGAACCGCTAATGGCTTGCCCTCCCCCTCATTTTGTCAATGCAAAACACGACGGCGATGAGTTGTTGTCGGGGTCATTATTGTCATTATTGGTGGTACTGTAGTTGTTAGTTTATAAGCAATCGTAGCATCGTAATGATATTTGTGGAACTGTAGTGGTACGGTAGCAGCTCGGCGTTGCCTCCAGGTGTGTACAGCACAGTCCGTCTACCTGCAGGGAGAGAGGAGAGAGCCGTAAGGGCCGGTAAATGTTGAAACGGCCTGAAGAACAGGGCACTGTTTATACCCTCTGTGAGTGCCTCTGTCATGCCAGTTGCCTGTAAGCTCTCCTTTCATGTGCCGAAAGGTTGCCTGCAGGTGTCCGTCAGGGCTCAGCTTTGGGCTCTTCCACCGCAGGCCTGACAAGAGAAGTAATAGACTGGATATAGTAACAACAGGTCATAAGAGGGCTAGGAATGATAACTCTTTCTTTCTTTCTTTTTCTGTCTTTCTTTCTTTCTTTTTTTAAGGGCTCCCCATTGCTCATTCATCCTGGAGTATATCCCTTTGAAACACCGAGGACAGAGACAGACTATTGCTGCTTTTTATAGCTGCTTTTCTCAAGGCAGCTGTAACAGACTCCTGGCTGGATTTTCCACA
Organism: Anguilla rostrata; assembly: GCF_018555375.3. Lineage (NCBI taxonomy): Eukaryota > Metazoa > Chordata > Actinopteri > Anguilliformes > Anguillidae > Anguilla > Anguilla rostrata. The sequence goes on along the minus strand of NC_057934.1, from coordinate 47,460,326 downwards.
CTGTTGCTCAGGGTGTGTTTCATTACAGCAACCATAAAACTGGAGGCAACTGTAGCATTATTTCTAGAAGCTACAACAGTAGGACCTCCCTTGTGGTCCCTTTTTTGCTTGCTGTCTTACCTGTGTAAATTCAGGTGTCCAATATACATTGAATGGTTGGACACAAACAACACAAGTCTATTTGTATGTGTCAAATATCCTGTATTGGGAATGGAGACTTGGTGCATGTATGGACTCAGTAGTCAAGATAGCAGATGGCAAACTGCTTGGGTATAGGATGCCATTCTTGTTAAAATAAGAAAAATCCCAAGGCAGGAACATACCTGTTTGAAGTATAGCAGGTAAACATTGTTAGGACTTCTCAAAATACATCTCAGTTCATTTGAACTGTACGGAAGATGGGTTCCATGAAGACTCTGTTCCTGTGGAAATTCTTTTATCTTTTTTAAGGGTACAATTTTTCATATTCTTAGAATGTTTACATATGTGACACAAGCATCTCTTTGAAGATGGCTGTCTTCAAATTCTTCTCCCGGCATGTGATACAGATGCACCCAAAATAATAAATCCTTCTGGTTTTTGACTAAACGCCTGTTGTCCCACTGATTTCTCATTTTGTGCCTCTGCCCTGAAATGGCAGCTCTAGTCACCCCACTGAGGTCTGCATCTGTCTCAGGATCCGTGCACCCCAACACTCTTCCCCTCCCTCTGCTTAATTATCTCATTACAGACTCATCAAGGGGTTTATTTTAATCCACAGCGCCGCAGGGCTCAGCCTCACCAGAAAAAAAAGTGACAGTGAAACTTTGGTTCCCCTCTGGGGGCGTGAAGACCCATTAGAGAGGTGGTAGCTACTGCACATGTAGGCTGGTGTGATGGAGCTTCTGAAAGTCCCTCCTGCCCCCACAGCAGCTACTCTCCTGCTTATTGGCTTTAGACCTGCAAATGTAATAACACGCAAACTCCACCTGGCAGACTTGTGGTGTTTCGCATAGAGGCTGTGCTCAGTAAACACCTTTTGCTCAGTATAATATCAACACGCTTTGATTATATTTCCGTGCTCGTTCGCCTCAGAGTGATCTTTGATCTTGGCAGTTGGTGAGCCTGGGAGCTTTGCCCTGCCGACTGTGTGGGGTTCAGACCCTTGTCTGAGTGGCTCTGTGTCAGGGTCTCAGGGCTCTGCTAGAACACCCACGCCATTCTCCGCATGGATGGCCTTCACCCCGACCATCCCCCCTTTCTCTATCTCTGTGTGTGTGTCTCTCTCTCTCTCTCTCTCCTCTACCTGCCAAGTACCAATTAAGCTTTAAGAGCCACCGGTTTACTTGAAAGCACATTAAAACAGAACAGGCTGTTCAATAGGCTGGGTCAAAGGTGAGAGGGGTTGGTTACATGCTGACATGTCATGTGGAGCAGCGCGGCTCAAGATATCCCGAGCATTCAGAGTCAAAAACCGCATAGTGACTAAGCGTCTCCTTCTGTGGGCCAGGCTGAACCCTAATCGCGTTAAAGCCGCTCTGTCCCATTGCCCTGTGCCACCGGGCATTCTACCACAATGCCACATATTTCAGATTTGCAGATACTCCTCTGTCCGTTCATTCTGCCTTCCTGGCACGCACGGCTGTATCCTCTTTCATAGCTTTCTACACTTCAAGGAGCCTGCTTCCAGACTACCTGTGCGCTCGCAGCGCTTCATTTGGCAGGAAGAGTCAGTTAATTGAGTTTGGACTCTGGCTGCTGGTCCACGGTTCATTAGCCGCCCCAGCAGAGTCCCCTGCATGCCGTGTGTGGCCTCATCGGTCTGAGGTGTTCAGCACCGAAGTCCACTCCTGCAGTGTAAAGTGATTCAGCATGAACTGGGCAGCTGCTTCTGCAAGCTGATTGGCTATTTCACTACAGTCATACCCACTTGATGGAAGCTATATTTCGTTTACATAAATAGTCATGCCATATTCATGGATTAGTGACTTTAGTTGCCAAAGTTAGCTGCAGAGATTGAGGCAGGTATGAACTTGTTCAGAAAAAGCATATTCTGTGGTGTTTGTGCTACACACTGGCGTAATATGAATACTTGGACATGCCCAATTTTGTGAATATTGAGAATTTGCTTTAAGGTGTCTGTCAAATGACCTTCATTGATTCTGTTTGCTAAAGCTGTGATTGTACAGTGGCCCATGTGATTATACAAGGTGCGCTCCTGGACATCCCCCGCTGGTGTGTAAAACGTCCATACCACGGTTCGAAATAAGAAATGTGTATTGATCACAATGAAGTAACTCATTTGGTTTTCACAGCTTTCAAGTGATCAGTTTTAATGATTTTGCTGTTTGTGGAGTGAAGCCTATTGATGTAATAGGAAACTTCACTCCGCTGCCCAGTCAATTCTAGATCTGTTATTAGTAAAATGGCTGTGTTTTAGTTAACCCCATAAGTGGCCCTGAAGTGGTAAATGGCATTGTTGCTGTGTTCTGGGAATAATTAATGGTAATAATTAATGGTATAATGGGGTAATGCTTGTGTGTCTGTATGCATGGCAGCGTGCATGCGTGTGTGTGCATGTGTACGCGACTGTTTTTGATTATTCGTGATATTAAATATTTGCGTATTTATGACTGTACAAGGCATTCCTCCTTGCATGTTTGTGCATGTGTGCCTCATTGGCCACCAGGCAGTGCTTTGGGGAGCCAGCCATAGTAGGTATTGATCCCGATTCCTGCTTTCTTTTAAATGCGGAGAGGAGGTGCGTGGCTGCTGTCCAAGCCGGTCTCTTTCTTCTCTGCAGAACTCTCACTGGATGTCTTAAAAGGCTGCTGGCTGCCAACTGTCAACATTCCTCTCTGGAACGTATGATAAACTTTGCATGTCAGAGGACCCGTTCCTGCTTTCAAATACAGTTTGACAGGATTGGCACATTGCTGTAGGTCAAAAATCGAAATGACGTACGATGAGGCCCTAAACTAGAAACCGATTTTCCCCTGTTGATTTATTTCATTAGCGGGCGCGGTTTGGGCATTTTACCGGTCACACGCACTCCAGCAGGAGAATTGCATTTGTGTGGTGGAGTTTTCCGCTGATGAGCAGTGAGCTGTGGGTGACCGGCGCGAGGCGCGGGCGTCGCTGGCTAAGGCTAAGGCTAGTGCTGTCAGTGGGTGGGGGACACACTGAGGCAGCGTTATCTCCCTCCATCGCGGGATCAGCTGGAATAATCCACTCAACAGGGCCCTGCTCCCAAGTACAGACGGAAACCCGGGATTAAATCAGGCCCCCTAATCCGTTTAGCCCCACGGTTCACACCCCCCAGGAAGGAAAGCTGGTGTGTTAAAGCACCTCTGTCTCTTAAAGCCCCACCACTGTCACAGAGCTTTAATGGAGAGATGGCTGTGGTCACTTGGAGGCTATTGCATTTTACCATAAGGGCAATTCTCATACAAGGCTGTTAGGACTGAGTTACCCCGCAGGGAAGGAATTTTCAACTTCGTTAAAGGGCCTAAAGGAATTTGAAAATCTATTTATATCAGAAAATGCTTTCAGGCTGAATTGCCGGGCCTCCTGTCAATATTTACTGCCTGATTAGTTGTCTGATAATTTTTTCCAGATCTGGGATGATTGAATTGTATAACACGGGTCCTGTGCTTGTGCACACATTGCATTATGGGGAAGCATTCTTGAGGCTCCACAACAGCTGGAGTAATGCTAATGATGCTATGCAGAGATTCAGTCTCCTTTGCTTGTTCTTATATCTTTATATCTTCCTCTTTCCTCTCCCCGACTCACTTCCTTTTGGTCCTCCTCCCAGATATCTTTGTGCTTTCATCTAGCTCCATCTGTCTAAGACTCTGAGGAAAACAGCTGCAGCAACTATGTGGTGGCCTCTTTCTGTCTCTCTCTTGCTCTCATATCCTGGAAGAGACCTGTGTGGTATGGAGATGCACGTCAATCAAATCAATCAATCAAATTTTATTTGTATAGCGTATTTTACAGCAGTTGTCACAATATGCTTTACAGACAACCCTGACCTAAACCCCTACAGCAGCAAGCCTAAGGCAACAATGGCAAGGAAAAACTCCCTGTGGCAGATGGGAAGAAACCTCGGAAGGACCCAGGCTCAAGGGGGAAACCCATCCTCCTCTGGTCGGCAACAGGGCTGTTCCCATGGCCGTGGCCTCTGTGCTGCGTTTGTATCCGTGGGGTGAGCCTGCTAAGAACAGTGACAAGCAAAAATACATCCATGTCTATTGCTGGCCTAGCCTCAGTTGTCAAGCTTTTAATGTATTCAAGCAGCTTTACAGTACGGTAGTTAGCCTTTGCTGCTAGCTCAATAGCTTGCCTGATAGCAAGCTTGTAAGCATTATGGTACCTATATTATTTATACCTATATTTATGACTGCTTTTCTCACTAAAAACCATCTTGCTTAGCCAGCTAGCTGGCTTTCAGCTGGCATGGTAATGTTAACTAGTTGGCTTGCATGGCTAGTTTAACCTCTTAGCGCAAAGCCCCTAGTGGCCCCAAGATTACTAAACTCAGACATTCGGTGCTACTGCAACCAAAGTATGAGTTAAAAACAGAAACGCGTTGTTTTAGTTTCATTGGTAGACGATACGCGACAACTATGCCGAAAACGAGTTTCGCTGCCCCACCATTGTTGCTCTGGTCGTTCATTTAACACGCACCCCCTCCCTGCAGTCTCATCTACAAAACACCCCCCACCCTTGACATAATGGACAATACTGTCTATGTTGGCATTCATAAAAATATTCTTTCACCACTAAAAAATCATATTCCGTCATAGCAACAAGATAAACCCGACAATAGCCCTAAGATATGCCTATACAGCAGTGAAAAGTTTTTAAAAATGATACCATGTCATTCTACAGTCAATATCTGGGAGTAAATATTGAATAAATATACAACCTTACTGTTGGTTTTACGTGTAGAGATGTCCCTTTTGAGACTGCGTGGTCATATATTGTCTTGGACAATCCGTTGGCATTTGTGACGCCTGGGTATCTTCCAAAATAGCTGTGCGTAATACCACATCTGTTGTTTACGGCGACGTCGCCCTTTTTAGTGCATTCATTTATTCAGTAGGTGAGTGTATAAGTTTTCTAACTTTTGGAATAGCGTTTTATAGGTCAACGTAACCGAAAATGTTCTTATCATCGCATTCAATTACGCATTCTCTGTGGTAGCAGTAAAACAAAGACGCTGCTAACAAAATTATTGTCAACGATTTTTCGTAAATTCTTGGAAAATACTATTATTATTGAGGACTTCTGAGCATAGCTAAGCCATATTTTTTCTGATAGACCTAGCTGACATCGTTTTCTGGAGCAAAACAGAAGCGAATTGAACAGTATCATTTATTTACTGTCTCTGTCTCCATCTACTGAACATAGATAAGATTTAATTCATTGCTATGTAAGTAGTAGCCTACTTCTCAAAATACTTCGGTTATATACGTTATTTTTGAAATTGAGAGTCTTTAAATAGGTTTGTGGTATTATATAATGTGGATATTTCACACTGTAGTGTAAGCGTTAGTTAGGACTGTAGTGTTTGTGAAGCATGCAACAGTGATGACGTAAAAGGTGGAACATTGCCAAAACGTGGTGGACGGTTGAAAATTGTTTCATGTCGTCCCATCCCCATACAAGAAAACATACGAGAGCACAGAGTATAGAAATACATACAAGAGTTAATTATTGCACATTTAGGTACTGTACCGCATTGTGTGACAATATTTTTGCATTATTTTTTAATCTGATAGCAATGTTCCATCTTAAACCTTCATAAGGGGCTCATTTATATGCTTTATAATGAACAAAAAGCATTTTATTCAGTTTTGGAGAGATTTTGGATATGTTTCTGGACCCCTAGATATTTTAGACCACTGTACTGACTGAAAGCTTGTAATTCCCACTTGAAAATTATGCAACAGTGATTTTCTTGAGTCAAAACAATTGATTTGTAGTGAAATACGTGAACATGTTGTGATTTACAGCAATGCATAATTTAGACATTTTGGATAGATTTGGAGGTGCTGGGTATACTGCTTAGTTTTTGCTTCATACATCTATAGTAGTTCTACATATCGACCCTTAGATTTTATGAACTTGTGGTCAAGAAGTTTTTGATCTAGCACATGTATAGTATAGTGCTGTATATATTGATTTTTTGTCAAAACAATTGCGTTTGTGGCACTTTATTTATTATGAATATAAACTAATCTGCGTTTACAAAGTATTGTAAATTGTACAAATGTCTTGCTTCATTTAAGCCATTTTTCAAGTCTCTGTGGTGTTCACATCTGGAGTTATAAAGCTTTAGTAGCGTACCCCCTAAAGGGGCAAGGATTGGTAAGATTTGGCTTGTGCGCTAAGGGGTTAATGCCATCCTTGCTTAGAAAGGTAGCCTATAAGCCTGCCATGCACTTCTGGTCCACAATAGCAAATTGCAGACTAATGAAAGTTATAGTGTAGCCAAGCAACTTTTTAAATTTGCCTCTATAATATAGATAGTGGACGCAATTTCCGTTCAGTTTTATCCACTGTGAAGTGCTGGCCAGTAGTCGTTATGTCGTTTTACAGAATGTGGAAGTCCTTAGTGAAAGCAACCCGTTGTGTTCCACTCAAGCTAATTCTAAGAGGGAAGTCTCTGGGGTGGGTGCTTGAAATGCTAAACCACCTCAGCCAACCAAAACAAGCTGCGGAAATCTGAAGTGCTGAATGTGAATCTGAATGTTTTCAGGACTCTCGGTCAGAGATTGGTCGTCTGAAATTGAGACTACTACCGACCACACCCTTCGCTTATTATTTTAAAAAGAGTAATTATGTAAATGAAAGAAGCTGCGTTGTAAGTGAATTTCCACACTGTGTTTTAGTTCCCTGTCGTCTGTGAGAGCATGTAGATTCACTATGTGCTGGTGGTGAATCGGTGAACACTCAGTTGGTGAACAGCAATAGTTAACAGTGGCTATGTTTTTTCTGTCAGTAGTATCACTCTGTGTGTCCATAGCAGAGCTTAGCTTTTTATTGCCTTTTCCATCTGTTGTGCCATAAAATAAATGTAGATGAACAAAGGTGAACACTGACAAGTGTTGAATGGCTGTGCATTTTCGCCTGCTACTTAGCAGTGGTAACATAGTGTAACTTCCCTTTATTATGTGTATAGGTCCCTAATTCATCATGTCTGTCTCTTTTTAATGAGAGTGAGAGAGAAATTTCAGACATTTCATTCAAATGGATGAACAGTGACACATTCATTTTCACCAGTTGTTTTTGCCAGCAGTGGAGAACAAAAAAATATCCAGATCTCTTAAAATTGAAATAATTGTTCCACTTGTCAAGTAGGATAATGAAAGATGTCTGTCTTCCGTAACAACCTCAGATCAGCGTGTTCTCTGCTTAGGCTTTTTTTTTTTTTTTTTTTGAGGATTCTACGCTTTTGCGGTTTTGCCTTGTAGGAGGATAACCAGTGCAGCTGGTCTGCAGACAAATGTCACAAGTGTGAAGTGTCATTAAATAAAGCTGCACACACCTTGAAGTAGGCTAATGGGGTATGAAGGCCATACTGGGATGGGAGTGGAGCTGGCAGCCAGCTTGCCTCATCAATGACAACCAAAATCACACCATACATGCCTTGCGTCCTTTACACATCTTTTTTTAGGTATTATATAGGCTCCAGTGTCAGTGCTAAATGCAGTAAAGTTGCTGGCTGTGGCACTGTTCCACATCACAAGAACATAAAAGCTTGCTTTATACAGTATTTACGTATTACCTGTGTAGTACCACTTTCAGTGTAAAGGGTGCGGTGGTTAGGTTTTTTGCGCTGCTTTGAACCTCTCATGGGGTTTTTTTATTAGCAGCAAGGTTAGGCACACAGTGGAACTTTAGGCTTTAGCTCTTATCAGTTAATGGATATAAACATAACCTCCCCCCATCCCTGGCACATGCTGGGGTGTGCTGGGGTGTATTTCTGCCGTGCAGATGACTCATATGTAATCAGATCAAGAAAACTGACTCACTAACTCACTGTAGATTCCTTAGAAGTTAATAAAAGGGAGGAAAGGGCTTGGCATTCCTGGAATATAGAGAGGGTGACCACCAGTGATGCTGTGGAGAGGTTGACCATTAACCCCTTTTCAAACAGTGGATAAATCCAGCCCATCTCCAAATTTGCCCAGTGAACCAGAGGTACCCTCTGGTTGAGGAAGGGATCAGCTTAGCTGGCACTTTTGATACTGGATTCCAGCTTTCATACAGTACATACTGTAGTTCTCTTTTAACCCAAAGGAGAAAGTAACAAAAAGAAAAAACAGTACTAAGGCTGCACATCTAAAAATAAAATAAATGCACTGAATTGCTTCATGCTGGCACTTTCATTCTGTGGCTGACTGAAGCATGACAAATGCAAGCATATTTTGGGAGGTGCTCCTTTCACAGTGCAACTTGCACAATGTATGCACGTCCATAAAGGCCAGTCAGCATGTAAACAGGTAACATAACATACCATAACATACCATGTTGTTATGTTACATGTTAGGTATCAGCGTATTATAATGTTTAGGGAACTGGGCTTGTAACTAATGTTATGGCTTTGTGAAGAGATGCCTAACCTAACTTAATTCTGTAAAAACTTCCAGCTGCATAAATTAACTTCATGTAAAAAAAGTAGTACAAAGTCGCTGTGGATAAGAACTTCTGCTGAATCAGATTTTTTCCCCTGTGAGCGGGTGTGTAAAATACTTGGTATGGCTGTGTTGTTATGCCATGACACTGCGTGTTGTTTTCAACAGATGTGTGTATCAGAGTGTCTCCAACTGAAGGGGCTCTTCTGAGTGGTAAAATGGGGATTACAATTTGACCGATATGAAATATGTTTGAGTGTGACTTTTGCTTGTTGGATACTGTATGCCAGTGTATACAGATGCAGAGCGGATTACAACAATTTAATTCCAGATGCAAAACTGGTCTAAAGGAATGTTGTCATGTAGGTGATTGGAATGATTACTACTGACATTTAAAAGTATATTTTCTTTCATAGGATTTCAGTATATGGTAGTGTGCGTAACCTGTTTTCTCATTATTAATTATAAAATCTAGAAAATAATAGAAATAAGACTGGCCTCAGAAGTGAATTTTATACATATTTTCCATAATTTGATATTATAAATATATGATAGTTCTTTTTTTTGAGTGGAATCAGTTGGTCTGAACAGAGCAATATATACTAATGCTTTTTCAGGTTTTTCAACATTTGTAATCTCTGTGGACGTGTCTAATTGTGTGTACAATTATTTAGACAATGAAGACCTGTTTTGTGTTATATAGTTATAGTTTGAGGGAAGAGTAGAAACATAGTCCTTCAGTCAAAAACAACACATTTATTACATTTGATATCTTATCATGCATTTTATTCTTCTCTAATATGGTGCTGTGTGCTCGATGTTGCACCTACAGATTTCCAATGGATTTCCTTTAGCACATGTTGCCACTCCCCAAAACCTGTTTGGGTCAGGAGGTTTCCACTGAAGTCATGTGGGTTTTTCTTTTCTTGCGTCATCTGTTCAAGTCAATGGAGGGAGCTGAATAGTGTCAGAGTGGTGTTGGGGTTAACTGTCACAAATGGCTGTGTAAAGATCAATAACAGATTAACTTTATATTTCCACCTTTTCAAGTGAAAATGGGTTATCAAAATACCTCTGCTGTACTTCTTTTCCCCCGCATTTAATAGAAAATATATTTCTCTCTTATGTTTTTCATATTGATGTTCTTGAGTGCATAACAAGGTGTATGCTAGATTTTTTAGATTGATTTGTAATCTGTCCTTGAACATTTCATAACATACATATGTCAAAAAATGCACGTTTAATGGTATGTCAAAACCTGTGAGTATTGACTGATTTCTCGTTGAATATCTGGGGCTCAAATGGTTAAAACTGGCTTTGAGCTGATGATTGTACGGGCTCACAGCTGCTCAATTGAAGGCTTTGTGTGATGTGGGCTCTGGTGTGTCACAAACACAGACAGGCTTAGGCAATTGCAGAAATAAAAATATATTTTCCGCGCTTCCAATATTTCCTGTTTGTCTGGCTTTGGTGCAGACACTGCAGCTGTCTTGCGGCAGACTTGCAGCTTGAGAAAGGCCCTTACTCCTGAAGTTTTGTCTTTGTAATGGCAGCTGTGGCGGGCATAGCAAAACACTAAGATCATTTGCATCAATACAGCAAGTATACTTCACTCACCTCCATCTGGACACACTGCAATACACCAAACACAACGGTCACATCCGATTAAAGGTTGCTTTGCCTGATACATTGCAGTGCTTTCGCACAAGTTTCCGATGATTTAGCACTCACAGATTGCAGTGTGGACAGTGACGAGAGGGCCAGTGTTCTTGGAACTTTTCTTTCCGTAAGGACACTGCATGGATATATATTTATTTATTCTCCACTCCTGCCTTCTCATCCTGCTGGAGGGAGAGGTTTGTGTAGCATCAGGTTGAGGCTCTGAACCGTGACCGTAGTTAATACATTACAGTAAGCGGCGACCTGAGTACAAAATATTGGCGATATTGAGCTGTGTAGGGGAAAGGGGGTGTGCTGAGAAAAAAAATCTCTGAAGCTCAGCAGGTTGGGGCACATTCCAGTTTAAGTGACATGTTAACCCAAGGCATTATCTAGCAGTCACTGGCTCATGTTTATATATTTGCATCTGGTTAAGCTGCAAGATAAAGGTAGATATTAATCTCCAAAACCCAAACTGGTCTATGACTTTGACTACCAATATTAATTAACAAAAAGCAATGTTCGTACTGAAAAGAACACAGACACTACATATAACTCAAATATCTTTCAAATGAGGTGAATTACTGCTCCATGCAATATGCAGCCCCACTAGGTCAGAATGGAAAGGAAGCAAATGTAGTAAAGATGGCTGTGCCTGCACTGAGGCTAATGGCTGCTTGCTGGTAGTGTTGTGTGTCTCCCTGCTCAGTGTTAAAGGGCATGCTGATCCTTGGAGAGGAAGCAGCACAGCTGGGCAGTTAAACAGTGGGCTATCGCATAAAGAGAGGGACTGGGAACTGGGGGAGGGACACTGGGGAGAAAGAGGGGAACCAGGGGAGGGAGTAGGGAGATGGGGAGAAAGAGAGGGGGCAAACAGAGAGGGACATTATGCACGGTGATGCACATCAACAGTGATTTATTACTCTTATCATTTAAAATGGGTCTTACATGCATCAAATGACCTTCAAGGCTAGGCAGAAAGTCACCATTGTCTGGCTAAAGGCTGTGCGTTGTGGTAAGATTAGATCTTTGAGTGAAGTTTTAATTCTCTGGATTCTTTTCTGAAGCCAAACTAGATTTGGCTTCAGAAAAGAAAAAGCTTATGACATGCATGGTTGGATTTATCATACACACACAGTGAAATTGATAATGTGCTTCCCAGTGAGACTGATATTCCACTAGAGCAGGCTCTCTAAAGACGATAAGGAGGCTGGTCTGTCTGAATGGGCCACTCCATTCCAGTAAGGCTGACGAAGTTGAGAGCCTTCACATCCAGTAAGGAGCATGGCGATTTGCATTATATTATATCAGCTACTGTAACGATGCCCAGCTTGTATACCACAGATGAATTTACGCAGTACATAACCTGTGCAAGCACAGATCATACCCTGAATTGTTGTCTTGGCAACAGACTTGCATCCTTCCTTGTGCACCATGGCTTATTGTGCACACTGGTTTGTTTCACTCCCAAGAATCTGAAATGGAGGAATAAGTTTGAATTTGGGCACATTATTGCATCAGTCTTTGATGAGCTATGCAGAGCTGATTGATACACACTTTCCCCCATCTTACTCCATTCCTCTTTCTCAATCCTCTATCACTTACCGTCAGAAACATGCACAAAGAAATATATTTGAGTGTCCATGTAAATCTACAAACAGAAATAAATAAACCTCCTGGCCACTGTTTAGTATTATTTTTAGGTGGCCATTCCCAGTATGTTTTAAGTAATTAGTCACCATCAAGAGGTTCAATATTTACTAGATTATATTTGATTTCCATCATTGTAAGTCTTAGAGAATTGTAAAGCATCCAACATTTGATTATACGAAGCAGACTGAAAGGAAATAACTTGAGGTGCTCTGTCCCACTTGAGAAATAATACTGTTGATGTTAACTCATTCTGAGTATTAATCTTCAGCTTCAAGCGTAATGTGCAATGACAGTTTTTTTCCACTGCCGATACCAATGACGCCCCATAATTATGCCCTGGTAAAATCATTTTGTCACTTTCCTGGCAACAGACAATGCAACAGTTTCTTTGTACCCAAACAAAGGATCTCGCTCGCATTCATTTTTTATGGGAGTATTGGAGCTGTTCACATCGGCACCTTTAAAGTTAAATAAACAATTCTTTAATTTGTTTAAACGTGTTTATACAAGTAATATTTGAGAAAATGTGGAAACGTCCAGCTGTGTCACGGGAATTCTGACTTTGACTGGGAGCTTTGAAGGGTAATGCGTAATACTGTAGCGTAGGCCAGGGTGGCCCATTTTCCCCTGCCTCGCGACACGTTAGTGACCCCTCTGGTTGGTTAAGCATCTACATTCTGCCTATGCCGGATGTGCAAGAACTATTGTCCTCTGGTGCAATGGCTGTGCAAGGAGGCTAGCGGTGGCCTACAGTATAAAAAGAGACACTTTGGATGATAGACATGCAATATATATCAAGCAAGAGATTACAAATTATTCATCTCTATTTTCAATTTGGATAGAATTCTCGGAGCAGAGCGAAAACAGGCGGGGCTTTCAGCAGCAGATGAAAAGACGGTTCCTCCGCGACAGTCGTCGGTGCGTCCTTCCCAACAGCGTCCTCCAAGTCCGGTCACCCGGCAACAGGATGCATGTTTACCTCCACCTGTATAGGGGAACACAAACAACCAGCAATACCCAGCCAAAAACCCAAAACAGTAACATCCCTTAATAATAACTGTGTTCTAAATAATACACTGGGATGTAACAGGCAACTGCTGCATGTATATGCCAATGTTCAGTGTGATCGGCAGGGTGGACGGGGATCAAAAAACGGCCCTGGCATTTGCCACAGACCGCCATTATTTTCAAAGCCAACCTCAACCCCAATTCACCCTTCCCTTAGCCCCACCCCCCTTGATTACTGTTGCTATTTCTGTCAAGCTTTCTGTGTCCGACAAAACAAACATGGCATTCTCAACAATTAAAGCATGTGAACTATGGAAGGAAATATCAAGTAATTTTTGTAAACAAAAAAAAATGGATCTTCAATTTCAGAGAGAAGCAGACAGAAAGGTCTGCACCATACCTATGAGGGGTACATACATGATGTCATTCTGACACGGCAGCAAAATAATAGCTGCATCATATAAATGATAAAGCTTACCAATCACAGATCGAAGGTCAGTCGCCTCATCACTTAAGGTCCTTGTACAGTTTGGCAATGTATTATTATTGCACCAATGCTTATCAGATTTTAATGGTCGTTCACAGTGACTTTATGCTACAGCAACGGACGATTTTCCGTCATCTCTATCATCCTTGTGCCCGTAACTGAAACTTAAATTTTATTGAACTTTGACCCCATCACTTGCTCCGTTGTCATCAGAATATTATAGAACATTCTCATCTCCTGTAATTATCTTTAGCGAGTGTAAAGTCACCAACTAGTCAAACCTTAAAATAAATAAAATGTTTGTTTGTGAATGAGTGTGCCTGTGTTTGTTATATATGATCTGTGTGCGCATGGATGTGTGTGTTTGACTGCATTTGCAGGTGTGTGTGTACATTTACAGGGGAAGAGATTACATTACATTACATTTATTTGGCAGACGCTTTTATCCAAAGCGACGTACAAAAATTGCATTTCGTGGTCACGGACAACTGCTAAACACAGGTTCAGTAAGGTACAATACTTATTTTGTACAGCTATTTCTAGCCAAGAACACAGTTTAGTTCACACAGTGAACACTATTCTGACCTAACCTCTGCAAAGCCAACTAGGCAGAAGAATAAGCTACGGTATTAGGACAAATACGGGGGATGGGGGATATAGAATAGTTTGTGTACTTTTATTAAGATGTTTTAAATAAATAAATAAATAAAATGGAAGTCCACACATTTTTTGAGAGTTTGATAATGTTTCAGAGCAATGTTTCTGTGTCTGTATGTTGCCGAACAGGCAGACTACAAATGTGCCATTAATGCCATTCGTGCTTGGACCCCTAATGAAGAAATGTAGCAATAAGTAGTCAAAATTAATAGCTTCCACATGCAAATTCTTTAAATAAACTGACAAAGTGGTAGAAGCTGGTTAGCCTGGTCATGCCTGAAGGTAAAGTCAGTTGCAGGTTTGTAAAATAACCTTAAGATGGCTGCATTTCAATGTAACATTTCATTGCACTGCATTTTATATTCAGAGCAATACAAAGTTCCTGTGAGAAAATATATATGCTTATATTTAAACTATATTTAGCATAAACCTAACATTGTGTGCAGTCGTTTTCTCAGAATGAGCAGCGTTGCAGAATTGTGCTAGTGGATGCTGTCACATAAATTATTCCTCCATTGTTTGTCTCAGTGTCTTTGTGTGTATGGGTTCAGTTACATGTTTGCAGCATTCAGACTGTAAATCTTTCTTTCTGCTACTGCCTTTTTTTAATATGAAGTCTGCAACGTTTCTTTTCTGTAACACTGGGGAAGCCTTGCTCATGCAGTTAGGAAAAATGACTGTGTTGCTATGGTTTCATACCCCAGATCTTTCAAAATATCAGGCCTTCTGTTCTAGATACTGTAGCTATTAGCAGTTCCGAAGTGCTTCCCCTTAATAAAATATGCTGCTGTGTATCATCATACTACACGCATTTTTAATTGCAAATGTTTATCTAAATGGATTGCAAAATCTAATCAGCTCGCAAGTAGGCCATTTACTCACCCAATAACACAGCTGTTTTTCCTGTTCAGTGCTCAGATACTCTTGCCCCTTCTTATAGTTCAGTCAGTCTGTATACAAAGGATGTTACAGGTAACTTTAAAATGGTTAGAATGCCATATGAAGTATGATTAGGATAATGTACTGTACACATTTTTTGTACATTTAAAGGCATTCTGTGTTTTAGGTTTACTGCAATTCTGTTTTTATTTCTTGCCTTGTTGCCAAAGTGGTAGTTGAGTTTGGAACAGGGACAGTTTGGTAGACTCACAGGTCACCATTTACCCAAAGCAAACGAATGCGTGTGCAGAGCAATGTGTTTACCCTTTGGGTGCACTTACATCGACTGCAAAGGGCGCGCACACACAGGTGCATGCTCATGTGTGAGCGCAGGAACTTTGATGTCTGTTCTCAGAGACCTCTTTAACTGCTTTGATGTTCCACAGAGCCCACTGATTGATGAAGGGCGATCATTATGATGCAGTCTTGTGCTCCTCTCGCTCTCTGGCCATCGGTCTGCTGTGACGGTGTGACGGAAATAATTGTCAGGTGGTGTTGCGGTCCTGAGCTCTCCTTGACACGGCAGCCGTCAGGAGACAGAGTCTCCTTGCCACGCCCTTGAGATGTAAGCTGCCCACCACCGGAACGACAAAAATATCGCTTCACCCCATGACCGAGGCCTACCTTATTCAGAGTAGTATATGCATGACGGCTGCCAATTATAGGAAGGTCCACTGACCAAGGGAAGATTAGCACAGTAAGACATGATACATAGTGTAGTTCCTAAAATTTATTTCTGTGTCTGTGTTGAAGCATCAGCGGATTTTGTGGGTTGAGCATGTGTGCGTACGTATTTTATAAATGACTCTGCTGTTGCAGTACTCTGCTGTAGACCTTCCCAGGATGCCCCAGCACTGCTAGTCTGCAACCGGAGTTGAACCTGATGAGCTTTCTGCCGCCTCTTTTTACATTTTAACTTTTGAACACATACATGTCGTCACTATTGTTTTAAAAAAAAAAAAGAAGCATTATGAGCATCTTCAAATGCGCAGAGGAGGCAACTGTGCCAGATTAAAGTGTTACGTTTAAAGGCGGATTTTAAAAGCCAGCCCCCATGCTGTCTGCCACACGGGTACTCATTAAAGCGCTGGAAGTAGGGAGGAGAGCTTAAAATGGCCGTGCAAGCTCCATCACATTCCTCTCACAGGAAAGGCAGAAACAATCATTATGACAGGGTCTATCACACTTGTCCTAAGGAGGAATATTGATATGAATTGAGCTACCTTCATTTAATTAGAATGTGGTGGTGCAGCACAAAATAATCACTCTGAAAATAATAATGATTATGAACTGCATTCATACATAACCTTTCATTGCTGTCCCAGGAGATGCTCATTTAGCATCAGTGTGTGGCACCTTCCTGGACCTGGGTAGTGAGTGGAAGCCATTTTGTGGCAGGACACTCATCACTTGTCGGCTGAAGCAGAGAGAGAGGAATTGTGTGGCTCTTTAAACAGGGGTGTTACAGTATAACATGGTCGGATTGAGATAACCTGATTAGAAATTTGGACAGGACACCAGGGAACTCCCACTTCTTTGCAATGAAAAGAGATGCAAAGCACCTGTCACCATGTGTTAGCACTTTATCTCATCCAGGGTGAAATAAGTTCCTTCATTTCTGGTCAACTTTAGCAATATCAACGACAATGTTACCTTGTTCCTCTGTGTGTTCATGCTATTGAATGAAAAGCCTTCCGATGGTAGTACGTTATTATTTTGCCATGTTTTCAAGTATTTCTTCCTTTTTCATATTTGAGATGTGAGTTTAAACTATTGATTATGACATGACCTGTGTAATTAGTAGAGGGGTTCTATACATACTGGATGTATGAATTTCTCCTCATACTTTGATTAAATAAGTGCTATATACACTACATTCAATGACAGAAGGAACAGGCCCCTATTTCATGACTGTGTTTTTATAAAACAATAATAAATACAGTTGCTTTTTTCTTTACAATGTATAGCCAGGAACTGTAACAGCTGATACATTAGATAGCCATCGTCTCAGTAAGAAGAGATTGATGGCTGTCCTCTGTCTCTATGTTCTTTTTGTTTTCTTGCAACTACAACATCCTATTCCCCACTGGAACACAAGGAATGCAGTCACAGACTGTGAGCTGGACAGCTCAACTTGATAGCTTTCCTATCATGATTTCTCAGTGACAAAGAACTATTAGATGTTAGAAGCCAGAACATAGTGATTTATCATTGTTTCACTGACAGTGAAATGGTTAAGAAAAATCCCAGTTGTGAAATGGGGTCAGATAGCAACACTTATTTCAGTGGAGCAAGAGATGAATGCCCGGTTTGCTTTCCAGTGTGGAGCACACTTCATTATCTGCTTTCCTCATTCAGATATGACAGTTAACCAGCTGTCTGTGGCTTTCTTCCTCAGATGGAAAGAATAAAGTCAGTAAAAAAAAGAGTGCATTCAAATTATCACTCTTTTAGTGCCGTTCCTTTTTGCAAGCATAAACAACAATTAAGCTCAGGCAATTACCCAAAACACCTTTGAAAATCAATAAAGAAACAAATATGTTCTTGGTTAACTTAATATTTTGGCACCAGGCCTAAAATAAAGTAAAATTTCACCTTGTAGTGAAATTTTATTTTATTGTTCTTTTAATAAGTGTATCAATTTTCTTTAATCACCATAAAAACTACTGTTAGCTAGTAACTGAATCTTTGTGTTGTAATCCGAGCAAACTATTGGCCTCTCTCTCGAAGTTACTGGAGTTGAGTGCACACACAGCCATTTCCTTTTTTCTAATTTTAGCATCTGTAAAATCTAACCGCAGCATGTTTGGTCTTCAACCAAGCACATTTTCACCATTAAAAAAACAGAACACTGAGTAGTCAAAACAGCCAAAACAGCTCTGACCCGTCGAGGCATGGACTCCACCTCTGAAGGTGTTCTACTGTATATTTGTATCTGATATTTTGTATCTACTGTAAATTTGTATCTGATTGTGTTACTTTGTTGTCTTTGATGCTGCAACAGTACAAATTCCCCCCAGGGATCAATAAAGTACACTACTACTACTACTTATTATATTAGTGGTTTTTATTACATAAATTACATTATTGGGAGTTATTACACTATTGGTAGTTTATTACATTGTTAGTTGCTACAGGGCTATGAAAAGCTAAGATATTGTTAGAGGGTGAATTATTTCCACATGATTTTAAAAACTCTCAATGGGTCAGAGCTGTTTTGGCGGCCCGAGGGGGACCTACACAATATTAGGCAGGTGGTTTTAATGTTGTTTCGTCTTGCAACGTAGCCTCTAGTTATGTTTTTGAAGTCTCCTGCAGGGAGTAGTCACTGACTCATCCACGCCTATTTCCTGAAGATTGTTCTCTGATCTGTTGGACAGGTGTTTGGGGTTTTTTTTTGTATTATGGTGCGAATTCTTCTGTCATCAACTCTAGAGGTCTTACTTGGCCTGCCAGGCCCTTTCCCATTAATGAGTTCACCATTACTTTTTTTCTTATTAACGATCTTCCAAACAGGTGATTTTGGTAAGCCTAAGATCTAGTTTATGTTTGACAGTTTTTTCTGATTTCTCAGCCTTATAATGGCTTATTTAACTCATTGGCACAACACAATAGGGGCGACATAGCTCAGGAGGTAAGAGCAATTGTCTGGCAGTCGGAGGGTTGCCGGTTCGATCCCCCGCCCTGGGCATGTCAAAGTGTCCCTGAGCAAGACAGCTAACCCCTAATTGCTCCCAACGAGCTGATTGGTACCTTGCATGGCAGACTTTCACCGTTGGTGTGTGAGTGTGAGTGTGAGTGGATTGTAGGTGAGTGAGTGTGAGTGTGAGTGTGGTGTGATTGGGTGAAGTGAGGGAGGATGGGGCATCAATTGTAAAGCGCTTTGGATAAAAAGCGCTATATAAATGCAGTCTATTTACCATTTAACTCTGGTCCTCATATTGGCAAAAGCCAATGATGGACTCCAAAGGCAATCAAAAGCCTCAAATAAATACTATAAGTGCTGCGGTGGTGCAGCAGTCGAACAATTGGCTTTGGAGTCCATGCAGTTGCACTGACTGCAAAGGTCCTGCCAGATCCGAATGTGGCCGGTGCATTGAGGGTGCGGCAAATTGGATGGCCGCTCCAAGAGAGGGTGGGACGGTCACAGTGGGGAGATTAATCGCATATAAAGTGGCCCTGTGTAGTGCTGCAATCGTGTCTTGGAGATGTGGCAACCTCCTTCCTACTGCTGACCGATGGGGTTGTGTAGCGGCGGATTTGGAGCGCACATGGGGAATTGAATAGTTCTAGGATACAGTTGGCCACTAAATTGGGAGAAAAACAGGGAATAATCAGAAGTAAATTTTTAAAAAGAATCAAGACTAGATGCTGAAAGCTCTCTTATTCCTGCAATTGAACGCACCTGACTAATCAGGAACGCCTGTGAAGCCGTTTGTCCCAAACGTATGGTGCCCTGAAATGGGTATACTGTATAAAAAGTGCTGAAAAAAATTCCTACATGGTGAAACCAAAACGTATGAAGAAATACCATTTAATGCAAACTGAGATTGTGCACTTTAAGCGCATGTGAATTGTTTGATCGCTAAAATCTAAAATTGCGGAGTGCAGAGCCAACCAAGGAAACATATGTATTGTCCCATTCATTATGAAACTTATGGGCAATAACTTTGCAATTGCCCATATCAAAAAAAAAAAAGTTTTTTTTCTCTTGTATTTCTTGCCAAAGGAGAAAGAAAGCAAGAACAGGTATTCATTTAGCTAATAGAGGACATTTTAAAATAGAATTGGAGATGCAGTGTTCAGATGAGTCATTGCAGCTGGTTCCTGCAGCGTGTCTGCCCACCGCTCCCGTGGAGTTGGTGGAGGCTCCGCCAGCAGCCGGTGAGCTGTTAAATGCATGTATATTTAATGAAGCGCTGAATAATGAAGTGGGGGAGCCGTCTTGCTGCGATCGGGCTGCAGCGTGAGCCTGCCACCCACGCTGACCTTTCGTGAAGTCCGGTCCCTTCCCCTCTCCGCGCGGTCCAGCCTGGTGGCTACGAACGCGGCGGGGCGAAGCCGCGCGACTGGCCCGCGTCCTGTCGCTACAGCGCCAACCCCGTTTCAGGAACGCTCTTTGACCTGGTCCTGGTGTGGGTTTAGCATTCGTTTTCACTGCAGCATTTCCATCTCACCACTTTCTTACGTGCTCACCCTCATTGATCACTGCCACCGATGATGCAAGTTATTAAACTGGAAGTGGGGCATTAAGTGCTTCTGTGTTATGTATTAGCGTTGACAAGCTAACTGGGGAATTGTCCACGTGACTTACTGGGCCTAAATTAATTAGAATTGGGGTGAAGCAGAGCTCCCCTGCTGCTGCCTCCATCACTTTATTCAGATTGAGCCGTGCTTCCCAAGCATGAATGGAAGATGAATCATGGTACAGTTTAGATGCCAACGAGCAATCACCACTTTAATTAAATTAATAAGACCCAAGACCACTTACGGACCCGCGCATAATGCTGCATTCAATTACCTCGAGAGGCAATATGGTGCATGGCCCCGTTCCTTACACGCGCAGAGTGCGTGCTCAGCTCTTTCCGAGAGGAGAAATGCTGCATGCAGGGCTCGTTTTCGAACCTCAGTCATTCTGTCAGACGGATACGTCGCTCTGGCCTGAATGAGCGTGATGAAAATGGGCAGGATTAGCGAGCGAGGCACCGGCGGGCGTTGCATCATTCGGCCGCGGACCCGATTGGCTGCGCGGTCTGATTTGTGATTGTTCCGCACGCCGCGCTAGCGCCCTTAAGCGAGCCACAGTGCAGAACCGCCGCTCCCCGCGTCAGAGGGCTTTCCGTGTCAGGCCTCGTGGAATTCCGGAAACGGAGTGCCGAGGGTTTTATGCCCCGCAGAAATTCCATTACAGGAGCGAGGTAAATGTGCATTAGACTCAAGGTCATTAAAGTGAAGGCCTGCTCTGACAGTGAGATTATGTTCTGTATTAGTTCTGTCCTTGTGCAGACAGCAAGAGTGAAAAAGGCCTAAAGAAAGCTTGGGTGAGCAGAAGTGGAAAAATCCAGTGACCATTAAAAAAATAAAAATAAAAGTGAATATTTGCTGAGGCTGAATTTGCCAGAATAGTCCTGACTTTACGCATATTGAGCTCATTTTGAGGCCATTTTGTGACCAGGCTTGACAGGTTACAGCTCTGCGGGCTGTTTATACATATCAACAAGCTGGATACATGAATGCGCCAACTGATCATCATGGAAGCTCATCAGTCCACAGGGCAAATCTGAAAGCACCTTTTTATGTAAAATGATATTGCAAGATTACTTACCCAGGCTGATTTTAAAATCAACAAACAGAAAATTGTACCAAATTAATTGGTAGGTATAATTGACCTTGTAGATATTTGGCTCTCATTCAAGGGCGCACTAAATAGCAGTGATACAATTTCAGAGGAAGCTCAGGTAACAGAGAGGTAACTCTGCATGGTTGTCAGAAATGCTGAGAACTTCTGGAGAAGGAGCTGAAAGCAAGGCAAGACAACTATCAGAGGTTGATGATTTGAAATTAACATTTTTAATTAAAGTCTCTTCCTTTTTTTACTGGCAGACCTAGCAAAGATGAAGTCAGCACAGTTGGGCACTCCTCGCTAATGGGGTGTGAAGCTTGCAGTAAAAGGCCTCTCCCCTTGTGGTACTTGGGCAGATTAAAATGTGCGGAGTGTTTCTTGGAAGCCTTACCTCATGAAGGCTGTAATTCTCTTGAAGACAAAAGTACCGTTGATGAATCCAGCAAGTTCTTTCAAACGAAGGCTGCCATAGGTCAGCCAAAATATATTTCTCATCAGCTGTTCAGCTCATCAGATCAGCATCTGATAAATTGCTTGATTTTCAGCATTGTGTTGTCAGTGCTCTTATTTAGCTACACTTTTGTCCACAACTTGCCTGAGCCCAAAAGGCTTTAATTTTGTGGAAGGTGAAAAGCAAGTAAGATCAAAAGGTGGAGTGTTATTTTTGAGGTCTAAATTTTTTAAGGTTAATGATTGCTCTAGTTTCTGTTGCTAATAAAGAGGTCTAAGAACTGAGAGTCAAAAGAAAACAGACTTAGCCTCATTAGAAGTCTTTTTTATCTACCTTCCCTTTTCCATACTCCCCTTTCTGTGTCTGTCTCAGCTTTTTTCAGCTCTCTCTCTCCCCTCCCCTCTTGCTCTCTCTCACTCTCTCTCTGTCCTGTCTCTGTATCTTTCTGCTCTCCCCTCCCCTCTTGCTCTCCCTCTGTCCTGTCTCTGTATCTTTCTGCCTCTCTCAGCTGCCCGCACTCGTGTGCTGTAGTATCAGTGCGGTGCGTGGGTGGTTCTGCGTTGGTGTGGACAATGTTGGAGGGCAAGAGCGTTAGCACTGTAGGCGCTGAGCGTGCCGAGGGCAAGCACACAGACTCCCATTATTATTCTGTCCAAGGAGACACTTTAATCCGGAGTGGGATGTGTCGATTTCTTCATCTAATCCTATTGCTTTACAGATTTCTGTCGATTCCAGACAGCGGCAGGTTATTCTCAATGCTACAGACGTAGGTTGGCATTGTTTTGTTGGAGGCTGTAGAACAGAAGGATTTGCATCGCTGTCTGTTGGTTAGACATGAATTTTTAAAGCATCACTTTTGTATTCTTTGTTTTGATCATATCGAGCTGGAAGTGCATTGGATTTCATGTAATATTGTTGCAGACACAAACTCCCCTTGTGCCCAGCCTTCAGTATCAAAGAACGAGTCATTCAATGATGTGGGTGGGGTGGGGGGGGTGGGGGGGGTCTAAATGAAACGTTTTCCATCGTGTCACTGCTGCATAGATCAGGATCTTACTCTGACACTCGGGTCCTCTGCCATAATTCATGCTCAGATTTCAGGCTTTGTGTGAATGGCATTCTGCGCTGTCGGTCTGGATAATTGCTGTTATTACTCGGTGCGCGCTGATTGGTCCCCGCTCTGCTGCGACGGGTCGGTGGCGCACCGCGCTCTGGGAACGCGCTGATCCGGGCGAGGAGCTGGCATTGATTAATGGGCGGCTCTCCCCTCCTCTCCCCTCTTCTCTCCACAGTCTGCTGCTTCGTGGTGCACAAGCGCTGCCATGAATTCGTCACCTTCTCCTGTCCCGGCGCTGATAAGGGTCCCGCCTCAGACGTGAGTAGAGCGCCGCCTTCCTCTGAGCGTGGGCTGCTGCAGCGCCCCCCCGCTGAGCAGCCATTGTGTGTTTAATGCCTGACCCGGGTCACGTGCCCAAACACCGAAACAACACTGAAAGGAAACCGGGGGCTAGCCGTCGCACAGTCGGCGAGGCGCTGGAACGAAATTCGCCCTGAGTGGCGTTCCGCGCCGTGCCCTCCCACCTCCCGCTGTGTAATGCCAGGATAGGAGCGGCGCTCCCCCCCTCCCCCCCCCCCTCCCTCTGCCACCCACTCCTCTCCCGGCCAGGCGTGTCCCTGTCGCCCTGCCCTGGCTCCCATGTCATGTGTAATCGGTTCCAGATTACGGATCGGCGGCTCCTGTGGGATGTGTGTCCTGCCAGGAAGCCTGCTGCTGGGATAACACCATTCCCATGCCTGCAGGAGAGACGCCGTGTCTCCGCCTGCTGAAGGCTGCTGGGGTGAAGGTGTGCTGAATTGTGTGGGAAACGTGGTGGAGCCTCAGGAAGCACCCACACAGGGTTACAAAGCAGCTCTCTCTCTCTCTCTCCTGTGAGGGCCTGTTCTGTTACCTGCAGCAGAGGAGACCTCAGTCAGCAGAGCGGAGGCAGCCCTGGAGTGGAGAGCAGTGTGGAAATTTACAGAACATTGCGTCTTTAGCCAGGCTGCAGTCCACCGGCTCAGTGGACTTACAGCCTGCCATGCGAGGCTCAGTGTTTACGTGTTTTACCCATTAATGCCTGGTGCTTTGGGCCTTTCTGCAGTAGCTGTACAGTACATGTATATCATCATTGATGTGCTATTTCATTCCTGCTTGAACATACTCTGTCCTTTTGCAAACTCACCACCAGCAGAAGGCTCTCTCCTCCATTCTGATGAAATTTCGCTCATCGCCCAGTACTCACTCTGCCACGGCAACAAAGCCAGGGAATTTACTGCCATGTTTATTAATCTGTGCCCGTGAGGCTGTTTGCTGGTAGATGAGCGGAGAGCTGCCCTTCTGTGGCCGGATGACCTATGAGCACGTCTTACTCACTGGTGTAGTCATGCGTTCTCCTGGACGCTGGCCTGCAGGTATTCACAGCGCAGAACTGCGAGCAGATGAGCACGGTAATGAAGCAGGGCGCAGCAATCAATGCTGTGAGGAATCCTTAATGCTGTCACTCAGCGGGTTGGCCTGGGAACAGGGGCCGGGGCCGCATTGTTCTGGGGTGACCTGCGGCTTGCCGTTTCCAGCCTCTCCCGGGGAGATTGGCCGGAGCAGCTGGGCGTCCGCGGCGCAGATAAGGTGACAGAAAGCAGGGGCAGCCGCGTTATTGACGTGGCTTTTGTAGTTTTTTAGTGCCTCCCTGATTCTGCTCCCCGAAGATAATGCCCCCCGGTCTCCCGCTTTTCCATTATCGCTCGTCACAACCGCGCAGGGGACGGGGTACCTCCGCCCGCGTGTCCAGGGGTCCAGTCGCTCCTGCAGCTGCTGCTCCTCTTCCTGTCCTTTCACAGGAGGAGACTTTGTGCCCTGCAGACCCCCCCCCCAACCCCATCCCCTCCCGTTTGGCAGCCTGGCTTCCTCAGGGAGAACGCACTGTGCACAGGCTTCAGCAGTTATTTGCTACAGTATGTTCATCGCTTGCCCAGATGCACTGAACGCTTATTTGGGTCAGTGTGTTTGTCAGTAATTGGGGTTCAAGGTCCCAGGGGTTTTAATCACATGAAAACTATGCCCATATCGAGGGGGCTGAGGGGGGGTGCAGCGACGGTCGACTGGAGGAGATCCAGTGAATGAGCCGGTTAAATATTTATTTGCTGGCCACTGATTAAACCGTGCTAAATGATCCATGCTGATACCAATAATCCAAGACTCGTGCATACAAAGAGGTGGCTGTACTGCAGTGGCTGGTGGGTAGGGGGTGTGGGGAGGGTTGGGGAGTGTTGGGGGGGCTGCTCGCTGGCAGGCCCTCTGAATGAAAGAAAGCCCGACTTGGTGCTTTCCAATTCCACCGCAGCGTGTGCACCTGGCTGGGCTGTTGCTATCTGTCCCCACTGGGGCTGTATCTATTCAAATGACCCCTTTTGATATTCTCCACTGCGCATTTTCCATGTGCTGCAACGGACGCATTTAATAATCAAAACAGAAATGCGTCCTTTCATCCTTCTTGTGTTACATGAAAGGAAGATTTTTCTCTTGCTAATTCGACACGTTGGCCTGATTCTAATTGGTCACTAGTAAATTGAATTCTATTAAAACCTGGTGAGGACAGCGGTTTTGATAAGAGTCTAATTCGAGACGATTTCCTTTGCAAAATGAATCTTAGCCTTTTGCACCTTGAATAGGCCTATTGTGTGAAATGTAAATGGGCTGGTTTGCTTCAAAAGACTCTGGGCGTTGGAGATGCATCGAAGGACCGCCAGTCTGAACTGCTCAATCTCAAATGCAGTCTTTCAGACCCAGTGGATCTTGAGAGAACTGCTTGGGCTCTTTTGGAGCAGACTTGTTTAGAAGCGCTGAAGGATTGCTGTGCCACAGTGTCAGAGTGCCGGGATTTCAGGATGTGTATCTGCATGATTTGCATTGTTGGCTCATTGAAATGAAAATGAAAGTTGGAGGTAGAGCCAGGGATAAGCCAAGCCGGTAGTTCTTTTGCTGTTGCTGAAAAAAAGCCAGCTCACACACACACACAAAAAACGGAGCTATCAGCTTATATTCCCACAATACCACATTGTGTACTGTACCTGGGTTGTAAGACCCTCCTGTACACGTTTAATGGTTATTTTACATCATCTGGCTTGTGTCTGAGTGGATTGAAGCTGACTTGCTAGCATGGGTTGCCTAACTGATCTCATTGCAGGATACAGTTACACTAAAGAAAGGGGAAGTCTTACCCTGTGTTAGCCTCGTGTTCTGAAAAGCATTGATAAGCTGCACACACACATTATTTTCCTGTTTATTTGTGGATGCAGGCTTTTAAGAATTTGTTTATCTATGTTGTAGTGGGCCAAACTTCCAGATGAAGTACAAGTCTGCCTGTGTAGGACTGAAATGCTGTGAGCCGGTATTGTAAGGCTTTTAAAGTAGGCCGCTGTATTTTGCATGGATGAAGGCTGCTTTGTTCAGTCCATATATTTTTGAGGATTTACTGTTGAGCATTGTGGAGGTGTTTAAGTTTTATGTTCAGTGCTTCGAGGAAGTAGTGTGAGGTAATTTAAGGCATAATGCTTAGCATGTAAAGGACAGCCTTTTCAAATCCACTCAATCATGTCCAATACAGATTCTAGTTTTAAGGGGAGGAGAAATCTGGTTTTCTCCACTTTGGCTACTTGTCAACAATGGGAATCTACAATGGGACTTTTATCTAGGGCTCATGCATTTCTGCACTGACACTTCCACACGTCAGGGATGGCTACAACTTAAACTCGAGATGCTGTGCTATATATTCAGTGCCTCATTAGAATGTACCTGCGAAAATCAAATGATCTTCTTAGAGATAGCGCTTGATGGAGAGGGAGCATTCCTGACTTGAAAAGCAGTATGGTCCAATTAAAACTTCGCCAGTAAAATGACTAATTCATTTCCCTCACATTTATTGCCTAAGCTCTTTTCTCACAGGCGATTTAAAATTAAAGTGATCCCAAGCCCTCATCATAGAATTCATCAGAACAGTTCTCCTGGTCCTTCTGTGCGTATGTTGTGGGGCTGCTCTTTTATTCCCAAATTCTTAGATTATGCCCTTTTGCTGGTGTTTTAAATTGATTGTGGTTCAGTTCATTTCAGTCCACATCTCAGTTTTTTCTGCTAAATGGTGAATTATAATTTTACTTTTATTCAGGGAAGATTATTATTCGTTGTTATCAATCCTACAACTAGATTACACCGGTTTTGTAAAACTCTGTATCTTCCAGGGCATTGAACGAAAAGAATGTACTGCGTTTGGATTGAATGAGGATTTAAATTCTTGGCCATGGATATACATCTCCATAACTTGGTTTGACTCTGTAGCCTTGAGTCTTTCAGATGATTATTTCCTGTGCCATGGCCAGTATTGTGCTGGCTGTGTGATCTCACCCTTTCCTTCAGACACCCAATGCAGAGGGCTGCTGAGTATGCTGGTGTCACTGAACAGTTTTTCCTGTCTGACTGGTCTACAGAAAGTCAGACATACATACAGCCACATTAGATGTATATCGCAGCAATACATGAATACTGCATTGTTATGTTAGTGGGTGTTTTATGTGCAGTATATTTCTTGTACGTGCCTTGTGTTGCTGAGGTGTGTGTCTAATGTAACATGTGCGTCTGTCCATGTTTTACCATTTTTCATGCTTGTCTAAGGTTTTCATCCAGTTTTGTGTATTCTAAATGGCTCCTAAATGAACAACTAAAAAGTTGGTTCAGTGCCTCCTGTGGCCTCATCGTGTCTCTATAAGGTGATAAAGGTTCACAAGAAGCCATTTCAGAGCATGCCTTTAAGAGCATTGTGCCTTGCAGCCCCTGTATTTGTTTTCAAAGCAGGGATTTTGAAAAGCGCGGTAGATTGTGCAACACAGCAATGCTAAATGAGCTTGTTTTCCTTCCTGTGAGGCTGAAGAGGAGATCTGAGGGATTAGCGCTGAAGGCAGCACACTCGGCTGTGCTGGCAGGAGGGGTGGCAGCCTGCGGACTGGAACCGTAGTTGCACTGCAGATAAAGACTGTCTGACTGCCCGTGTCTGTGCACGTATGTGCTTGTGTGGTATGTGTGAACATGGGAATCTGTGCATGTGCACTGCTTTAGGAGAAGAACCTGACCTGCCGAAACCCTCAGCTTTCACACGGTGAAAAAGCCTCTAGTCAAATATTCTTCTTGGGCGGTGTTGGACTGCTCTGACTCTCTCTCTCTCTCTCTCTCTCTCTCTCTCTCTCCCCCCACTCTATTTATTTTTCTCTCGCTCTTTCTTTTCTCCCTTTTTATGCTCAATTTCCCTCTCTGCCTCTCTCTCGCTCTCTCTCTCTCTCTGCTCTCTCTCTTTCTCTGTTTATTTTCATTTGACTTCCTCTGCTCTTGAGTGCGTGATTTGCTGCTGCTGCTGCTACTGCTGTTGTTTTTGTATTTGTTGCATTTGTTGCCAGAACAGGTTTTACTTGTGCTTGTGGGCTCCTGTGCCCCCCAGCTGTGATTACATATTCCTGTTTCCCCAACACAAACCGGGCCTGACGTGTTCAGCAGCGAGGCCACAGGAGGGCCCCAGAGCTTCTCACAGGAGCCTTTCAGTTAGCATCTGACACTCACCCCAGACCCGGCCGCAGGGGGTAGAGGGTAGAGGGTAGGGGGTAGGGGGTTGGGGGGTGGGTCTGCCGAGTGAGTGACAGGCTAGAGGAGTCCTCTGTCACCTCCCCCAGGAAACAGCATTCCCCAGCGCCGGGGTTCAGGAACGGCAGGGGAATAATAATGCAGATGGCCCATTTCTGTCCAAGGAGTCTCTGGCACCTGGCCCGACCTGCCACCCGGACCACAGGGTGCTCTTTCTGTTTCTGTAGGCCCTGTTCCCGCTCCCCTGCACCTATGAATCCACACTGTGCTCCTGCAACACAAAGGCAAGGGAAAA
This sequence comes from Anguilla rostrata, assembly GCF_018555375.3. Classification (NCBI taxonomy): domain Eukaryota; kingdom Metazoa; phylum Chordata; class Actinopteri; order Anguilliformes; family Anguillidae; genus Anguilla; species Anguilla rostrata. The sequence goes on along the minus strand of NC_057934.1, from coordinate 47,431,546 downwards.
TCCAAGGACTGGCCTGTCTCGCAGTCCCAGGCACCCCCCAACCACCCTATAATTAACCCCTTCAGCTTGTTTGTTACGTTAATCAGTGCCCTGTCCCCTGCCTCTCTTTCCCTCGTCACTAAAACCATGGCTACGGCCCACTCATGCGTGCGCGCAAGGTTATGAGTGGGTGACACTATAAATATGATGTCGTTACACTGCTTCTCATCACTCATGACGGACTGATTTAATAAGAACAGGGCCCTCCGTGGTGTTCTCAGACATATCCATTCAAGCAACAGTAGCGTGATGAAGTAAATCATCGGTCGTTGGGCCTGTCATGGGCAGTGTGTCTGCGATGATAATGTGCATAAGCCCGAATGCACAGCCTTCCCACTTTTTTCTGCAGCCTATTTATATTATATGTAAATATAGCTGCTCTGTCTACGTAAGAGTTTTCCTTCATAGCCGTTGCCTGCCAACTCAGTTATTTACCATTTCTGCAGACCCACTCAACATCACGGGTTGTCAGAATGCGTTAGTTCTGCAGAGAACGGTATCCAGGGCTGGACGGTTCCGAGCACGCGCGTGTTGTCGAACTGGAGGAGAAATTGATGGCATCGTCATGACCGCAGCCTCTACCACCACCAACCCCCCCCCCCCCCGCTGACCAAGAGTTCTGGAAAAGCATCAGCCTTCGCAGTACTGCGGCACAGCAAAACAACTAACTGCAGAACATGCATTGATAGTAAAGTGGACTTTTTTTAATTAAAGCTTAATTTTTATTGAAGACAAAATAGTAGTTTATCACTCTTGGGTTATTTTTAGTTGTTTAAAATAGGAAATAAAGTTGTAGAATGGAAAGGAAGAAAAGCTCAGTTTTATTTGATGTTCTGGTTGGTTGAATGCCTCCTTCCCCTCTGGCTGTTGATTGCCATTGCCATGCTCTGTATATTTGATCTCTGTTTTTCATTGAAGCCATTTCTAGCTGCTAAACGGCAAAAGATGAGATAAACGTGTGCAAGGCAGCAATGGCACCACAGGTGAATTGGTGCTCACCACATCCACTTCCCCTTCCACCCCTCTCAGTATGCGACACGTGCCCTAATATCCACAGAATACTGAGTAATTCCCCTACTGTTCTGTTGACGAATAATCACCACAGAGCTTCACACCCTATTTAACGTCCTTGAACGCAGGTCTGGAAAACATTTCTTTTGCATTTATATTGGAATTCTGGTTTGAATGTCGACCACATTAAGAGCGACTCAGTATTCTCTCAAATTCTAAGCACAGCCCAGCCGTCTCCCACAAAGAAGTGCTTTTGCTTAAATATATACCGTAGGTGGTGAAGAAGAAAAAATTATGCCAATGAGTTATGCTGAAAGCAGTGTAATTCACCCTGGACAAGGGCATTTGCAAATATATGTAATATTCTAATGATTAATAAGAGGTCTGCCAGCACCGTAGTTCATTCTACATATTTATAGCTTTAGCAATGCTTGCTAACCCATTGGAGTACACTTGCACCTCATTATGTTCCTCGTTTGATGTCTCCTGGGGGTGCTTATATGAATATGCATTGCATTTTCATTCCTTGTGCCGTTGCAAACTGTAATAAAATAGATCTAGTCACCCGTGTGGAGGGAAATATGTAAGTGAATGTGGCCTGTCCTCTGTTGGCTCTGAGCAGTTTGGGGTAGTTGCAGTATGTTCATTGAATATCGGCAGATACATCTGACCACTGTCAGACTTCAGATATACCTCTGCAGCCCTACGGGCCCCGTGACATTTATTCTGTGAAACGATGATCTTGGTGAGCGTGCAACTGGTGACTGCCAGCATTTTGTCCTGGCTTGAAATTACGTGGACTTGTGCGGCGGCTGTGCGTGACGGCGAGTGTGGTCGGTCCGGCTTTACTGTCGCTATCAGCGAGACGCGGCATCTCCCTATATTTTTCTATGTTTAGAATCTAAGGTTCTGCTCTTCAAGAGGCCACCACTCATGTATAGAGGAGTTTACTCACCTGGCTTGATGTTTACTCTCATCTTAATTTCTGGATGATACTGCAATGCATCGAAAGCCCCACTACTTATAAAGTGTTACAGTAGCTGGGAAAAAGACAGACAAACTTGAGTCAGTTTCTGAATGAAGAATGGTCTCATTAAACGCATACTTCCAGCAAAGTAATGTGAAACTCGCCCCCTGTAACTCTCAGCCCATTAGCATGATTTTGAGCGCGCATTTCAAAGGATTAGCAGTATTAAGAAGTGTTGAAAACCGGATCTGTGAAGGATTGGACAAGGTGACTGGATTTCAGGTGCGCTATCAGTTAATTTGTTGCTTGGTCCTTAAGCTATCGCTTTGACCATGTCGGTCACTGTTGTTTTTCCTTATATTAATTTGGGGAACATGTAGAATAGTTGTTTGAGCCTTTGAGCCAGAAGATGTCTGGTTTGAATCTGAGTTACTATTGCTTAGCCCCTGGGGCCCCCAACCTGAATTTCCTCAATGTGTCCAGCACTATAAGTGGAGAGTGTGAAATCTAGGCAAAGTGACTGGCATAATGATGTCTGCAAATGACATAAATAGATCCATAATAATTTAACGTCATATTATTTTCACATTTTTAACTCACTCTGCCAATAATTTGTTAGGCAGCAATCATGGCGAGCATCAGTTAAGACCCTCACAGGTGCTGCGTTATGTGATGTTATTTGAATCAGACTCTGGAAAGGAGACTTCATGTAGACACAGGATGAAAATGGATGGCGCCAAATCAGAGCCATCGATGTGTGAAGTCATTAGCACGTTTCCGACAGATGAGCATGGCTCTACTCGAGCATGCTATGAAGGTATGGCTTCGCTTCTTTCTGACAGAGAGCAGGTCAATCTGCTGTGCTAAAAATGTCACTTTTATGCAAATGAGCAGGTAGCAGCAGCTGCGTCCGGTCAGCAGTACTTCCTCCTTGTCTGCTCGTTACGGAGATTGGGGAGGCAGGTCTAATCACTCAAAAGCTCCCACACTGTGAGCCTTCAGCAAATACAAGCTGTAACCACTCTTTTCTTTAAACACCAGAGTTATAAACACAGACACAAACATAACACACAACAGACATACACGCATAGCACTCACACACGCACACGACAAACACAGTCGTCTGATGTGGTTTCCACTATGGCAACGTCTTACAGATGCAGCCATGCATTTCCTGTTGCCTTTCCATGGTATGAACAAACACGCTGTGAATACCAGCGGGTTCTTATGAAATTCAGCCTCTGAACTCACTGAAAAGCCTTCGCCTGCAGCGCCGCTTCGCCTGGCGACGCGTTCGCTTGCTCAGACAGAGAGCCTGGCATCCGCAGATTCCCTGGTGTCCGTTTGGATTGGAAGAGTTAAGGCTGAAGGTTTGCTGTGTGGCACGGTTTCTGAGGATGTCACCCATGCTTGCACTTCGGAGGAAGAGCAGATTTTAAGTGCAGGATGTGGCCTGCCTGCAGTAAACGAACCGGAGGGTGCTCTTGCTCTGTGGTGTGGTGTCTGGTGTAATGCAGAACTGTGGAATGTGTGACCACATGTGTGACTCAAGTCAACGGCAAACCTCTTTTAACAGAGGTGCTGGTGCCCTTTTGAGTACGGCTGCAGCTTCGTCTTAAACAGTGGCACCACCATCCTCGCTGTAGTCATTATGGCTATTGAATGAAAATGAACAGATAGCACCGAACCTTTCTTGTCATGTCCCTGGTCTGGCACAGCAGTCAAGAGAAAAAGGCACACGTGGCATGCAGGATTGTGAATTTTGATGGGGCGTGACCTTTTGAGGGGAGTGGCTTGCCAGTGTTTGAGCTCTGTCTTGGTGGGCCTTTTAACTTCTCCTGCCCTGTCCCTGCTAAGCTGGTGTCTGGTCATGGCCACACCCACTCCACACCCCTGTGACAGTGTCACAGACGTCCCCACTGCCTACGAGCACCGCCACGCCCAGCACCCGCCAAACTCGGCACCCAGGTTTGAGGGCTGTCCCACAAATCCAACCCAGCGTGACTCAGTCAAACCCGAATTGCGCAGGCTGCTTGGATTACTTTCCATGGAACGATTCCTTGTTTGTATACTGCACCGTAAAAGCCCTTTCCCATATAAGCACTGATCATATCCTCCACCGATCCTCAGATAAGCACTTGATAGAGAAATGCTGGCCCATCTCCCTGCTGTGATGCTCCGCCTGAGGAATCTGCTGCAGTGCAATGGGAGAGCCTGAGCGCCTTTTCATGTCCTTTACTTTCGTATGTATTTGATTACTGGCAGATATTCAGTATTTCCTGCATAGAATTATGTTCATATTAATGAGCAGAGTATGAAAAGGATGTCTACCTTTGTCAAACTGTGGATAAGGCAGAGGTATATGTAAATATGTTTTCTAGCCCTATGTACAGTGTATACCCACCCCCCTACCCCCCCACCCCAAACCCCAACACCCGCAAGGGGTTGGCATCATGTCCATTTTCCGGCCTTTACAGGGGGCATCCTACCACAGTGCCTGGCTTTGCAGTCTGACAATATGAGAAATTTAGCCCAAGCCTGATTTTCCTGTTCTTTTTCAGTCCCGTTAGGTTTCCCTTTTTAGGCGATTAAGTGCTTCATCCGGTTACAAATTAAATTGTCAAAAATGTCATTCAATCCATTTCATCTAGAGGACCCCTCCAGCATTTACATAATGGGATTGTTTTTGTTCTGTTAGGTTGTGTTGGTTATTGGATTTCCATTTTGATGCGCAGCTGTTGGGTGTGCAGGAATCCTGGGAGGTGAAGTATTGGGGGCTGAATTTTTTCATGCGGAATGTGAGAGTTTCATGTGACGCTGGGGATGGCAGGACCAGCACCAGCACCGTTCTCCCAGGGGACACTGCAGGGGCACAGCGCACACACACTGCACCATGGCAACCGAGTCTCTACTCTCTTAGACTCCTCTTCTCCTCCCATTCCTGTACTTCCGAGCCTTCACTGCAGAAAAGCTGTGTAATGCACTGCAATGACCTTGGAGTCTTCTCCTTCAAGTGTGTGTGTGTGAGAGACCGACTGTCTGTCTGTCTGTATGTCTGTGTGTGTGTGTGTTTGTGTGTGTGTGAGACTGTCTGTCTGTCTGTCTCTGCGCAAGTGTGTGTGTGTATGCACTCATTTGTTTAATTATTCATGCTTTTTTTCTATTTGGACGACTCTTTGACCAAGGGCCTCTTGCCAGCACATGCCTGCCAAACTTCTGTGTAATTTAGCCAACCATTTTAATGGAGTGTATTCTTCGGGTGCATTGGTGTTCAAAAGCATTCTGCCATAAATCAGAATCTCCACATGAATAAGCTATGAACCGCAAAATTAATGATGAGTATAATGGAGGGCGTAAAGTGATGTGTGTGGGAGACACTCTCCCCCCTCCAAGGCCCCTCCAGTTACCTTCCCTCCTTCACCTCAGACCTGAAGGCGGGTGCTCCTCTCTGTACACACGGCTCACATAAATAAAAGCATGACCTCCACCAGCTGGACAGAAACGCCCCCCCCCCCCCCCCCGTTTCAGTCGATCAGGGGCCTGGCTATTTTTGGGGTGCCTATTATTCTGCCTGTATTGTCTGCTGAAAAGCTGCCTTGCGAGGAGGAATGAAAAAAGCATATTTCCTGGTTCGTTCATTATTCGCCTCAGGTTTATCTCTGCCACGGATACAACAGCTGTGCCCTCACTGTGTGTTAGTGCAACCCCCCCCCCCCCACCCTCCCCCACCCCGAAAGTGCTCGTGGCCCAGATGTTGCAGGTGACAGCTTTCCTTCCCCTCGTTAATTGGTTCATATTCTCATTTCTGCACTGTTACGCTCCAGTTGTTCACTATTTCGGATTGTGGTGTCATGCAAATTCATTTTACGGCGACGTAGCAGTAGGTACTTTCATCACAGAAGTTCACATACAAGCTGAAGAACTTATAAAAGGAGGTGGTCATGTCATCTCCCTTTGTGGCAGCATTTGTGTGTGTGAAGTTTAATCACATGCAGTGTTATTTCTATAACACAAATAAAAATAATTCTGTTCACTTTGTGTTGCATACTGTGAGGATGGCTAGGCTGTCAAATGGTATTTAATTACAATTTTCTAGTTGTAGTGAGGCAACCAGCTGTACCACATTAGCAAAGGGCTGTTGTACCACTTATATTTGCATATTTGAGAGTTATGCACTTACTAAAAATGTTTATTTTTGTAGCCTGTGCATTAGTGTCCACCCTCTTTCCCCCTTTCTTCTCTCTCTCTCTGTCTGTTCTTGCATCCTTTGGAGCGCTTTTTTCTTTTTGGTAAAATGGCGATATTAAAATATTTTTTACCGTCAATGTTTTGAACTGTAGGGTAGTGGCATTAAGTCGCTCACAACTCTGTGTTGGAAGGACACAAATAGACAAGGGTGGACTGACATCATTGGCTTACAGCCCATTCAAAATGGATACATGCTAGGCAGGAAGCAAGCTCTCGATGAAAGCGATGCAATGCGTGCACATAGGCCTGAATGTACAGTAAACTGGTGGTTGGAACTGCCGGAACCACAGGCTCCTACAGAGATGGTTCATCCAACACCATGTCTGTTTCTGATATGCAACGTTCTCACATGATTATTTTGTCAGAGGAGTGTTTGTGGTGATGTAATGCTATCAGGGGTTTCGTTGTTATTGATGTGATGTTATGCAATGCTATCGGTGTTAATTGCTTCCCTGTTGAGGTCAGTGCCTTTTGCTTTATCGTGCAGGACCCACGGAGTAAACACAAGTTCAAGGTGCACACGTACTCCAGCCCGACCTTCTGCGACCACTGCGGCTCCCTGCTGTACGGCCTCATCCACCAGGGCATGAAATGTGACCGTACGTATGACCTTTAACCTTGACCTCGTAACGCCGTTACCTCCACACTGCCAGGAACAGGTCACACGTGTCTCGGCTGTCAACACTAAGGAAATTGAGGCTAACGGTAGCGATATAGGTTTCAGAACTTGCCTTATAGTGACATCTAATGTCCAGTGTGCAGTACTGATTGTCATTTTAAAGTCTGTACTGATACTGCATGGCTCTGGTGCTTTTGGGAGTCTGTAGTACATTATCATTGGCTTGTAACACCTTTATATTTAGATTAGTTCTACTGGTATTGGTGACACTAGTATTAGTAAAATTTGAAAGCGTGCATACTCGTTAAATCAGTAATATACAGTGCAATTTCTACAAATTATATATCAGAAACTGTATAATGACAAATAGAAGAAATACATGTCTCAGGATATTTTTCTGAGTAATTATGTTGCTTTTATTTAATACACAATGCAAGAAAATTGCATATACCCCCTAGTCAGTATATTTTGTAGAATATACCGACTAGGGGGCACTGTTCTTTGGGTTTTCAGATTCAAAATTAGAAATAAATTGTGTCCTAATGAGTGCACTATGCGGCGCCCTCTTCTGGGTTAAGTATGGTATTACTTGTAGATCTTGTAGCCTCTAACACACAGAGGAAGCTGCTCATAAAAGGGTGTCTATAGAATCGTGAATGGCCCCGCAGGTCTGCCAACATGCCCAATGCAATATACAGCCTAAAGAAAGCCAGATATCTCTCATTCATTGCAGTTTATGCTACTGCATATTATTAGCGTGTACATCTAGTCAGAGAGGGAACCCCACACCTTCCTCTAGCTCTACTGATATCTGATTATTATTTAAGTTATAATTTCAGATATAATTTCACTTGTATTACTTTAAATCAAATGGTATTGTAAGATTTACTTTGAATCCATTGATTAAGGTAGGAACTTCACCTGGATGCAAATGCATTCCAAAGCAGAGCTCTATACTGTCAATTATAGTCACTAAGGTTATTTCATGGTTTCTTAGTTTACGTTTGCAAAAGAACTGCTCAGCAGAAAAACAAAACAAGTGAAAATAGGGAAAACCCCATAATAAGGTCTGTGTTATTTCCATTCAGTCAAACTGCATTCCAGCGAATACTTTGTGAGATTAAATGCTTACACAGATCTCCCCCTACCCCAGAAATGAGTGTTTGTTACACATGGCCCAGAGAAGAACATAGGGCACGTTCATCATTTATAAGAGGTTTTAATGTTTCTGATGACCCAAAACTTGACATAAAGGTTTCCCATAACGAGCAACATTTATCTGACCTATGACATGTTGTGAAGGGAGTGCAGAATGTATATATTTGTGCTGGCCTGCAGCCAGTCATCAAACACTTCACAGCACAGCCAACCAGCGAAACTCTATCAAGTTTAGACTTGTGAGATACCAGTATGACCCAGAATATAGAGATGTAAATGCTGTGAGAATTTTAGAGTACACACCCCAACCCTCATAAAAAAACTTTGAATCAGGATATTATTTCAATGAGAAACTGCTGACGGTATGTATACTTAAACCGGAGCATAAATCAACAGTTCCTTCGAATTCATTTCCATAAATTTCAAAAATCCTCTTAAGGTGGAGTTTTTTTCTGTTGTGGTATTTATTTAATATATTTTTTGTGAGCAATGCCGTGCTTTGTTCTTGTTCATTTCCAAGTAAATAAAGTCATAGGAATTATTTGGAAGAGCCCCTCCCATTTTTCCATTTCCCACTTCATACCTGTAACAGAACACAGCTTTGTTATAGCTGCTGACACCATGGGGAGCTATAATTACCTGGATGGATGGAATTTCTCCTCAGTGTATTTGAGACAGAACTGGCCTTAAATGTCTGTCCACGGTCCATATCAAATCGCCCAGACTTGTCTCTCAGTGCAAGTTGAGCTGGGCCATGTGTATGTGTGCCTATGTCCCTGTGTCCATATAAATTTGCTTGTTTCATCTGCATTTGGATATGTGTGCTTTTGTGGGGGTGTATGTGTGCTTGGGGGGATTGGGGGGGTTGAATGTTTGTTTGTGCCTGTATGGTTGTCTTGGCATTTGCATCTTTGGATCTATTCGTATGCGTTTGCATGCGTGCACTTATGTATCTGGATATTTTTGTGTTTGTGTTTGCTTGTGAGTGTGAATGCAAGTGTTTGTTCAAGAAGGTTTGTGTGTGTATGTACGTGTGTGTTTGTACGTTTGCAAAAATGTGTGTGTTGTATGGGTGCGTGCTGGAGTGTGTATTTATGTGTGAGAGTGTACAGCATGTGTGTGTTTGTGTGTGCGTGTGTGTGTCAGGGTGAGAGAGCGAGAGCAATAGAGAGACCTCTCATTGCTCCTCTTTCCTCAGTGAAAGGACATTGTACAGCACACTCTGCAGGGATGAGAGATGGACTGCAGTGTGCTTTGTTCTTTTTTCTCCAGCCCAGACAATCCCCAGACTATCAGTTGCAACTCCCTGTCTTATGTGCCTCCATCTTGCTCATGAATGATTAAGAGACTGCAGTCTCCTGGTGCCTGAACATCAAATGGTTCCATCTCCATTCTCACAGGCTGTGGGGCTGCTAGCATTTTGCAGAAATAAGTGGCGTGCCTTTTAAAGTTTCCACGGCAATTGAGAAGCTAAGATATTTCTTCAGCCCAGTCCCTTATAAGATGTCCCAACTTCACTAGTCAGGATCTGTTTCCACCTCCCAAGCCTGGGTGAATGAGTCCCTGTCTGTGGTACAGTAAGTATTTTGTCTGTGATTTGATTGGCTAGTGTTTTGTGTTTGGTTTGTATAGCTCTGGTAGCATGCCTGGGTGTGGAAGTGCTGTGATGTGCTGCTAATGGAGCATCTGCTCTCTCCCTGTGCGCAGACTGCATGATGAACATCCACAAGCGCTGCGTGGCCAACGTGCCCAGCCTCTGTGGGACTGACCACACCGAGCGGAGGGGCCGCATCCAAATCAGCGCTGCGATCAACAGCAATGTGCTGACCGTCTCCAGTGAGTCACCTCCGTCACGCTGATACTGCCTGTACACACCCTCTCTCTTCCTGTCTCTCCCTGTCTCTCTCTGTCTCTCTGTCCTCTGTCTTTCTTTCTCTCTCTCTCTCTCTCTCTCTCTCTCTCCCTCTCTGTCTCTCTCTCTTTCTCTCTTCTTTCTCTTTCTCTCTCTCCCTTGACCTTTAACTCCTGACAAGCGATTGCAGCGGTACAATCAGGAAACCAAAATGCCTAATCATACCTCAATACTGATAATTAGTAAACAGAAATGTACAAATAACTTCACTTATTAATGTTGTGTAGTGGTAGCAAACCTTTTTCTGGAAATCTGCGGTCTTGTTAGGACTTCATTCCAACCCTAACAAAGACACACCTTATTCAACAGGTAGAGACCTTTAGCTGCCTAGGAGTCAAGTATGCCAACTTAGGGTTGAACTGAACACCTACTGGTTGGTAGATCTCCAGGAACAGGGTTGTTTACCATTGATGTAGTGTATGCCTGCTTTGCATGTTTGCTCAACTGCAAGCCTCAGACACGTTCTGTCCCCTGTAGGCATGAGGATACTGGGCAAGTGATCTACATACAGCATGTCAGTCTGTTTTCCAGACATCTGCCAGAATGAACATGCAGCTGCAATGAACTCAGTTAGAGAAATCCCCAACATCCGCTCCATTACGGAGAAACTGAGAATCGCTTTTGCATTGAATTGTTAGCCAAATGAATGCATGTACATTTTCTCAAAAGTGCATATTTAGTTGTGGATTGCTGACAGAGGGGAAAATTTCTCTTTTTATTCACTGTGAGCCCTGATTTTCTTGTCCTTGTTCCCAAATCATTCCTATTAAAATTTGATTTACATTATATTTTATTATATTTTAACAGGGGTAAATTACTCCAACATGATTGACAAACTCCACTGACATTTTATTTTATAGGGAGTATTGGCTTGTCCCTCATGGTCCAACAGTTTCCCATGCATCTGTGTGTCCATACTCTAATGTAACAACATAAAACTTTAATATTAATATAACAGTTATATTGGTAACTCTTTGTAGGAGTAGTGCCATTTTTGTCAACAAACCTGCATTTGTGGTGGCTTCCCAGTGAAATTCTGACCTTTAAGCTTTAAGCCACTTCTCTCACGCATAGAATCTCTCGTTGGCATGTTTTGGTCTTGTTCGATGCAACAATGCGTAATTGTTTGCATTAGGTGCGTGCAGTTTTTAATTACCATTTTGATTATAGCGGTAGGTGCAGGTGCCAGTATATTGGAGACAGTGTTGCACTATAAAGTGTAGTCTTATTGGTGGTTAATTTTTGCATATGTGGTGCTAAACTGCATATTTATCCTTGATAATTCTTTGAGGCTATACTTTGTATTTATATGTAATTTATATGAATTTCACTAATTAGACGGCCAGTATTACTTTTTAATAATAACTGCATCATTTTTAAAAAGCTGAATATTTCAGTTAATTATACCGCATATTTCTACAGGAGAAGGGGGGAATATGACAAAAGCTGCAGTCATTGTTCCGATTTCATTTGTGCTGTTTGACAAAGCCGTCAAATCAAACAGCAGTAACTATAGGGGCTTGACCCAATGATTGGTTAATTGAACCTGCCAGAGGTGCAGGTTGAAAGGAGAGGCTGAATAAAACAAAGTCTTTATGCTCTCAGCCTTAGGAGGCCCATTTTAGATACCAAGTTTAGTTCTCTCCCTTTGATGATCATTTACTTATTAACTAGGAACGAAGTGCTCTTAAATAAATGTGATTAAGCCTGTACCTTAACACAGGCTTAACTTAAGTGTTGATTAATAAGTTGCAATATACTGTAAGGTGAACTCAGTGGAATTGTTAGTTATACCTTTTACAGCAATAACATATAACACAAACTGCACAAACAAGCTAAGTACAAAATGCTCAACATAAACTTGGCCTGCCTCTAATATTTTATCTTCTGAATTTGTGTGTATAACTGTTACATTATAGCAATTGTAGCAATATCACCAGGTGCAATTTGTCATTAAATTATAAATTAGATTGTACTGTACATCTTGTTTAAAAAACATGTAATTTAGCATACAAAACTTGTAGTTGAGTTCTCCAACCCAGTGGTGAACTAAGTGACTAAGCTGATAGCTGTAAATATTTCCTAGTGTTAATGATCCCTGTACAAATTGTCATGTTTAGTTTTGAAAACCATTTAGGTAAAACAAATCATACAGCACAGTGTCTGGTGCTGGTAACCTTCAGACCTTGACATTCCCTAAAATATCTCTGAACTCTTTCAACTTCAGTTGACTCCCATACATATTTTCAAGAGTTTAACCCCATACCATCTTAAATCGCCTCTTCTATTATCGACTTCCATTCATTTTTACTTTTGAAGGTTGATCTGCAAACCTGACAAATTGAGGTCAAATCCTATACCAGTGCTGCCTTCTAGTGGAAAATACGATACATTGCAGGCAATCTGCAGGAGATGAAATGATGTGAGACCATTAATCTGACCGAAGCTGGCTAATGTAATTCACTGCCAGTAACCAGGCTCTAATGCATCCAGAGTGGCTCTCTAAGATTTTACAGATATTTTCACGAGAATTTGTGTAAATGGGGTGCATTAGTGGTACCTAATCATTAATGCACCCTCTCACCAAAGAGTTGCAGTAGTATTTTAATAAAATGGAGCCGCCCAAAATCTTGGAGAACCACTGTGTGATTAATCAGTGAAGGTAATCGTGGAGGTCTTTAAGTGTTTCATAATGTAAATTCCTTTAACAGAATGTTGGTTTAACTCATTACAATTTGCGTTGGTGTTCTTTTTGTGCACGCAGTTCTTCGATTTCAGTAACCAGATTACATAGATTACATGCTTTCAGCAGTTAGGACTCCAGTGTGATTCTCTGTCTGAGAAATCAGATTCCGACATTAGGTTTTTTTCAATCTGTAAAATGAAAATTCCTTCTAAAGAAACTGTCATACGAGGCATCATATTAGCAATTAAAAACCAAATTTGATTTGCATGTCCTTAAACGTGCTTCACAGAGCCTTCATAATGGGGCCTTTTGGGGAACCCTTGCAAAGAAGCTAATTCATGCTTGAGGTCCTGTACGTATCTCATTGCACTTGAGAAATAGCTTTTTTACATAATGAAAAATCAGCACACACTGGGGGGCTCCCCATGACCACATGTGGGCAGACTTGTGGAAGGCTGTTCCCAGCTCATCGTGTAACACCGCCCTTTGCTGCTAGGTGGCAGCAGCAGCTCATGTTGTGCACAGGGAAAGCCTTGCCGCATCAGCTCCTCCCTTTTCCAGCTCTGATGGATCCCTCTGAGCCCAGTGAGCAGGGAGGACACACTGCTCGTGTCTCCGAGGCCACGCTTCACAAAGGATGAAATCACTGCATTGAAATCACTCGCTGACATTGAACTGTTCCAAACTCACATTTCTCTCGTGAACGAGGTGCGTGAAAGATTAGCTTAATTATGATGAAAGATTGCAGTACCCAGAATAATTCTGAGGGCGTGTTGAGGACTGCAGTAATTTCAGTCTCCTTTGGGGGGCAGTATGACTATGCTGTGTGGTTCAGTGGTGTTCAGTGGATTGCAGTCTCTTCTTCACAGTGCAACAGGGGAAGGCCCTGGATATTTTTCACCTTAGTGTTCCATGGCGTTATCACATTTTCGTGCTGTAACTCCAGACATCTGTCTGCTAGCTGGAAGGTGTTGCCTAATGAAATTAGAGATGCAAAAGACACATTATGGGGAGGGGTGAAAAGCAAACATTAAACCCAAAACTAATTTTAGGTTTAATGTTTGCTTTATGCTAATCCTCTTCTTCCTTTATCTTCCTGTAATCTGTATTTTCGGTGATATAGTTATATATCAAACTGAGGGCTGTTGGTAGGCGTGTGTCCCTGCTCTCTTCGTAACATAACTTATTTCCGTTGGCTGAGAGGTGTGTGACCATGAGGTTTATGCATCTCTTTTACGCTGCTGTACATTTTGCTCTGTGACGTCTACATTAAACGCATGGTGTCAAAACAGCAATAAACTTTCTACTCTTTGGTCCGTACCGTCTCGTATGGAATACAGACCCTGACAGTGCTGACTCTTTCCTGTATCGTCTCTGACTGGGGGAGGGATTTCTGTCCATGGGGCTGCCGTGTTTTATCATGCACCTGCAACCCCCTTAAGCGGCCCCCACAGTCTTCCTGCTTAGACTGCACATGAAGTGTCCTCCTCTGCCTCAATATCTCAGCAACCTTAACTGGGGGACTGCTGAGTGAAAAAAGTAGTGGCTCCATGTGTGTTTGGCTTAGTACCAGTTTTGTTGGCTTCTGCAGTGCATTTGTTTTTCTCTCAGCCACATATATTGCACTGTTGCTACATTTGTGAAGATACCCACAAGCAGGCTTGTATGTTATGTATGTTATGTGAAGCGTTTTTTAGGGTTTTATCCTCAGTTTTGATTGTTGTTTTTTCAGCGTTCATTGCTCCAACCTCCGCTGTAGATTTGATGCAGACAAGCAAATATGCTTCTGTGGTGTCACATGATGTCAGCTGCAATTTCTTATCACACTGCAGTTCACAAGTTAGGGTTCTGCAGACATGAGATGTAGGAAGATACTTCACATGCAGCTTAACAGGTTGACGTGCTGGTGTCTGATTGACCAGCATGGGTGGGTGGTGTGCGATGAGAGGCGATTGTCCTGGCTGACTGAAACCCTGCCGTCACTGGGCGATGCTAATTGTGTGGTGCCCTGCAGGGCACGAGTTGATGCCGCTAAAGCAGCGTGTTAATGGAATGAGCCACCCAGCAGCCCCTAATACATTACATATTAACTGCCCCCACTTCCTCCTTACTCAGTCATGTGGTCTGTTTGTAGACCGAGGCCAGGTTAGCAGCAAAGCAGTTTCCACTAGACTCTGTACCACTAACTTGAAAGCTGCTTTCACAATGCAAACTAGTGTTGTGGTATTGAACATAAAGTAAGATGTAGTTTTGGACCTTCTGTCAGTGTTGATAAGTCCTTCTCTATCCTTGCCTCTGGTGTTGGCCTGGTGGAACCTCTCCTTGGTAATTGTGTCTGGAGTCGGTGCTGCTTCTCCACAGGTTGGCAACGTGCTTGTTGGGCCACTGGTGGAAAGTACATTAGAAGATCAATAGCACAACGATTGACCTACATCCTTGAGAAGAGAGAGACAAACCGATATCAATTTGTTGGCTATTGGATTGTCCTGGGCAAACCATCGGAAAGCACCAACAGCCAGTGCAGTGAATTTCATGGTCAAAGAGCTTGTGTGAGACCAGGAAGGACTTTAATGGAGTGATGATGCCAGGGGACTTTTTTTTAACTGGCATAGATATTTGTTTTATGAGATATGATTGTCTTTCCAATTGAAGCTTCATGTATGTTTTGATAGATTTGGCATCTTCAGATTATTCTAAAAATTCTTAAAAATGACTATTGTTGTGCAATTGGTCCTTCTCCTTCTGTGTAGTAATTTGGGTTTATGTGAATCTCCTGTGTTTCCTGGTCTTTTATACCAGTGTTAGCCTTTTTTTTAGTCACTAACCAAGAAGTACTCCTTTCATGGTTCTGTTAACATTATTATTTTATGTTATTCTTATTCAAAAGTAATCATATAATGGTGGTGTTCAACCTAGTGTAGTTATGGTATAGTTCAGATATAGTATTGGAGTTTATATGTGGAATTAATATGTTCTTTTAGGATTCAACAGTGAGTTGTACTTCTGATTGTTTTGTTTGTAAAATATATGGTACATACTTTAGTAAGTAAAGCCATTTACCTCTTTGTTTATTCACTTGAATGCACAGCAGTTAAATGGAGTTTACAGTGCAGTAACCTCGAGTTGTCTAGGTTTGTCTCAAGCTGGGCTCAAAAGCGAGAAAGAGAGTTAAATAGGCAATGTTTTGCTCACATGCACAGCGAGACAACGAGGCACATATTAATTTGAGGTCATTAGTGGAACTTTAAATGTTTATGAAACAGGAGTTTAATACATTGTGTCTGCCCAAGATTGAACACATCATTAATTTTCGACAGGTTTTATAATTCTTTATCTGGAAGCTCAATAATGATATTTTGAACTGAATAATTCCAGTTTATTTTCCACACTATCAGTCAAGACATAGCTACATTAGTACCAGCTTGGTGGCATTATTCCACACGATGATATATGGGCTTTTAATTGGTCTTGAAAATGAAGTTTGGCTCAATGCTGTGGAAACCCTGTATTCCTGCAAAAAATGTCTTCTACTCTCTAGTCAAACTTCACCAGAAAGCCATAGGAACAAGGTAGGAAAACCTGCACTACTATTTCATCAGCTCCTTTTCTGCAAACAATAAGAACTCGCACATAAAAGCACAATGGACTCCACACAATTAGGCAATTAATTAGAAACGAGCATATTCCTGGTATAATTGTGTTGTTCTGAAGTATTCCCAGGATGCCAGCTCTGTAATTGTGTTGTTTCATAATCAGAATTAACAATATTACAGTGCATTATCCAGCAGAGTGTTCCGGAAAAGGATAATCTCATTTCTGTTCCTCGCATACTGTGTCCATCATATGTTACTATCCAGCAAATAAATAATATATGCTGAAGGACATGCTCATTCATTTATATCTGCTGTGGCAACTGGTCTTTGTGTCCTCTAAATTTTAAGAGTGAATTGTTTAGATATAGGAACCAGTTTCTGTATTTGAAAAAACCCAAATTCTGACTGCTTGTGAGAATTTTTAGTCTGCTGATTTGTAAAACTCTATGGCTATTTGTCTGAAGTGGGACATTAGTTAAACATTCATATCCAGCCTTCTGTACCATTTACTTGCAGTCCATGGCATTTCCCCTTCCCTGGAAACCCACTGATATTATGAATGAGAATATGGTCACGTAGGTCCTCTCTGATTGGCTGAAATCCCGACCACCCCCCTCCACTGAGCTAGGTGGAGTGCCAGTGACTAGTTTATATTGTATATTGATCGTGAAACCACTGTTTATATTGCATTAGGGTCCCTGAGGGGAAATGTAGCATTTAGACTTTTAATCAGTTAGGGAAAATTTATGATGGGGCCTCCCCACTATTGATTCTCCCCCCTTCCCACGCGGGGTAGCTCACACAGAGAGCGGCAGGGAGCGCCCTGGAGTTTTGTGGCTGATTGGCCATAGAGCAGGTCCATGTGTTCCACCGCTGTGTTCGGCGTGGCTGAGAACCAAGTGCTTAGCATGCTGAAGTTCACACTCGGGCTCTTATGCAGCCGCAGAACACTGAAAGTCAAGGATCTGGAGTCTATAGCCGCGTTTCCACCAAAATTACCCGGAACTTTCAGTCCCAGGAACTACTTTACCAGGAACTAAAAGGTTCCTTCAGCCAATGGTTGTCTGCGTTTCCACTGGGGTCTAAAGTACCGCGAAGATTAGGCAAATTAGCCCACTGACGTTGTCGTCGGTCCATCTGTCATATGATTTCTTCTGTGACCCCATACTACCACCGAAGTAGCCTACATTATTTTCTAATAACCGGGACAGCCCGGAGGGGTTTATTCCACTTATATACAACGGGTTACCAACAATGACTATATATGGTTACTTTTGTATTTATTGATTTTCATATATCCTCTCAAACACATTCATTAACAGCAGAAAACATGCACACGTTGTAAACAATTTGCTGTTTTATTACTTTCTCGTCGTCAATTCCATATAGGCTAATCGCAAAATGACAAGAATAGAACGAAAACTCGGACTTGCGTGAAAATGTAAATTAGTAGTGGTACAGCCACCGTTTGCTTTCCTTCGAAGTTACTGCTAGCCGAGCAGCGAAGTGTGCCCTCCAGATGCGAACCATGCACCATAAATGAGTCCATAGTCTTTCTGGTCTTTTCGTGGAATTGAAAAATGGCAGTAAAATTGAGTAAAATTACGGCAGTCTGAAAAAGCTAAAGGGAAGATTACTAGAATTAACCTGTTATTTTACCCGGATAAAAAGTGCGGAAGGTGATTTCCAGTTTGCTTGTACTGTATCACCAATGTTAATTATGCAGAACTACCGCATACCTCACATAACTGTATCAAACGTTTTGAGTCAATTACAACGGGCTAACAAAGAAAATCCGGAAGAAAATATTCAGCAACCGAATTAATCCGTTTGAATGTTTTGGTAGCCTACGTAATATGCTGTCCCAGCACGAATGCTTAGCATTTTATAAAACGAATACTAAAGCAAGAAAAGAACAGAAGAGCACACGTTATAATTCCAAGACATTGACAGGCTATAACCAAAAGTAGGCTACTGCGCCGCATAACATACAAGTTTGATTTGAAGTTATTATGAAAATAAATTGGTTTGCCGCTGCATATTTTCAAACATGGCGGGTAATGGCGGAAAATAAATACAACACAAATGCTACGAGTACTCGACCAATCAGAAATGTTCAGCGCTGCAAGCTCCACCCAAAAGGTTCCTGTACTTTCGGAAAGTACTATCCCCCGAGCAGGAACGTTTTGGGGGGTAAAACAAAGCCCCCAGAACTAAATTTAGACCCTAGTTCCTGCGGTGGAAACGCACTGAGTTCCTCAAAAGGTTCCTAGTTCCGGGGTATAGTTCCTGCGGTGGAAACGCGGCTTATGTAGCCCTGATCTGAACCTGCCTGTGAGTCAGAGCCCGGGTGCATAATGCAGCTCTGGTGTTTTTCAGCAGAGCGTTATTGCCTGACACACACCTGCCACAGCACACACTCTTATCTGCATTTTTGTTCTCTGCCACAGGTTTGAGCGCTCCAACACTCTGTGCATTTCATTTTTCATTTTCCTTTTTTTCCCGGGAATGTAATTAAATTTTCTTAGCCTTTGAATAGTTAATGAGGGAATCTTTCCTGTCTGGGGCAATTGCAGACCTCTTATGTTGAATTCAGCATATAGCCTCTGACTGCAGCTATTTTTCATCCATCATGCTGTCCTCTATCATTTCATGTCACTTCAAAGCACTGCGGGTCTGTTCGGTGTACTACAAGATGAATGGAAGCGTTTCTCCCTATTCAGCGCAAAGCCCTGTCACTAACACCTAATGAATGCTTAAATACATCCTGAAAACTGCATTTCCCAGATTGAGAGGTCCATTCCCTCCTCTTTCTTAAGCATTTTAAGGCTTATTTATTGAGGAAATTGTTGCAAGTTGCATTTGAGTGACTTGCTGTGAGTGCATTGTCAAAGGCTATTATCTTGCATCATTCTCTGCTCACTGGTTTAATTCCACAAGCAATAAAGCCGATTTATGGACTTCCATGTATCTATGGGTAGGCTTCACTGTCTGAGTCAGATCTGGGAAATGTGGAGTGGTAGTTGAGGTTCTTTGCTTCTCCACAGAAAGGGTATTGTGGAGTAGGATTTGGTGTTCCTCGTGTGGGACCGGAGGAGATCATCTTCTCACATAGAGGCCCAATAATGTTGCCCGTTATGGCACCCTTTCTGACTGTATTTCCTGCACGGCTTCCCAGCTATAAATGTAGTGCAAGATCTGGTCTGATCTGATCTCTCCTGTGAGGGGCTGTTCTTCCAGCAAAGGGAAGCCTTAAGTTAATTTAATATCCAGAGAAACACCTGTACTGTACCTGCTGGTAAAACAATGACATGGCTGAAGCTGATGGTTATGGGGGTGTTAACCTGTTTGACAGTGGTGGCTTGCCTCACTGTGTTTGGGCTTTTCTGCAAGTAAAAGACCAACTAGGTTACTAGGTTTTCCCCAGCCGAAAACACTGGGTGGAGTAATCAGAATCCCAGTCTCAAAACCTGTTAACAAATGTAATTATGAGTGGACCCTGGCTGTTATCTGCCGGAAGGTGGGCCTTCCTTTCTAACCTACACCCCTGGAGTCACATGCACCGGCATACCGTAAATCATACCAGGAAGAAATCCTGAGGCCGCAGCTGGTTTGTCTGATTAATTAGATGTATTATCAAATGCAAATTGTTGCGTTGGTCAAGTGGTGGGGGAAGGAACGCAATGAAAACAAATCCTATTACAGGAATAATGGCTAAACAATCACAGAGTGCGAAGGCGTTCTCAGCCAAAACCTATTGAGCTTTTAAAGGATTTATTGCTGGATCTTGCTGGAGGTAATTTCCACCAGGAATACCTAGCAGTTTTGCAGTTTGTGAGGAGATATTCTACACACCCAGACTGTAGGGCTGCAGCTGATTGAAAGTGTCTGAAATGAAATCTGGGGTGATCTTCAATAGCTCCCATGTAACAGAATGTAATTTTGAGGCTGGTAGTGTTGAGAAAGGGTGGGTAAAAAGGAAAGAGCAAGCTTTTGTTGCCTTTGTGTTGTAATGTGATGGCTACATTCATAGACTCCACTTGCTAAAGTTCACTGGTTCTCTAGAAGAGGCTGTCTCTCTACCCCATAACATCTCTCTTTTTTTCTTCCTTTCTCTACCCTCTTCATCTGTTCAGTTAAAGAGGCAAGGAACTTGGTACCCATGGATCCCAATGGTCTGTCTGACCCCTATGTCAAGCTGAAACTCATCCCAGACCCCAAGAGTGAGAGCAAACAGAAGACCAAGACCATCAAGTGTTCCCTCAACCCTACATGGAATGAAACTTTTATATTGTGAGTAAAACCAGGGGCAGTGCAAAAGCCCTATAAAACATAGCTTTGTCCGGGCATTTGTACGTGCAGGGGCTTCTGATTTATGGAGAGCTCTTGAGATACTCTCAAGGTTTGACGTTAGCATCCGCCCAGCCAGCAAAGAGGGGTAAAAGTTGCATGTGGCCTGTAATTCCGTCTGTCTTACCAGCCCAAAATCCTCTGCCATATCCATGAGGGAAGAGCTGTCACAGATTTGAGCAAATGAGTAGAGCTATACTGTTTTGAGCTTGCTATGTATGTGGATACTGTAGCGATGAAGCTGTATATCAGCACCACACTGTTCAAGTTATACCCCTGAGCAAAGCATGAATTATATGGCAGCAACATGGTCATTACCAGGCTGCTTCATTGGTTGCTGTAGTCAAGGAAACTACTATAAATCCCTACCCATCATTGCAGTTTCATAGAACTTTTCTCAGTTTGACCTCGTGATAGCCTGTAGTGTTTTGTTTGTCTGTTTTTTTTTCTTAAATGAAAGTGTCTAACTCAGTGCAGTTTTATATATATATATATATATATATATATATATATATATATATATATATATATATATAATATTCTAGATAAAATAGTGTCTGGAAATGATTCTGAGTGGGTAGTGAATTTCATCATTCATGCTGGTTCTCAGTAAAGTTCATTTCAAGCTGTGTAGTCTGCTTTACATTTGATTGTTTTTGTTTAAAGAACGTTTGGACCGCACTGAAGCTTGCCTCTCCCTCTCCTCTCCAGCAATCTGAAGGAGTCAGACAAGGATCGCAGGTTGTCTGTGGAGATCTGGGACTGGGACCTGACCAGCCGGAACGACTTCATGGGATCGCTGTCGTTCGGGATCTCTGAGCTGCAGAAGATGGGGGTGGATGGATGGTGAGAGACCGAATGATTCGATGTCAAAAATCACTGTGTCCGAGCGTCAGGGGGGGATTCACATGGGCAGAAATGCTCAGTCATGTGCACACAGGCTCTCTGCAAAACGCGCCTCTGCACGAAAATGTCTTTTTCATGCGGCCCTGTTTGCAGGTGAGCGCACAGTGAAGGACACTCGCTCCAGATCTTTTCCTTGACGCTCGGTGCTCTTGTTTTTATCAGCAAATCTTTTTGTTTTATCAGACCTGAGTCTTTACTGGGTAATATCTGGCTCCAGCCGGCCTTATTTTTTTTTTCCCCGGCCCTTCTTCCTGAATGATTTTGAGCTACCGGTCGTTTTGCTTTACCTGCATGCACCCCCTCCCTGGCAGACAGTGGGCCTCGTGCTGAGTAGCTGTGTGGAACAGCGCTGCCTTAAAGAAGGCGCTTTGCCTCAGGCTCTCCTTCATCAAATAATTATTTGAAAGCTTTTCATTACATTCCGCATAATGTTATCGCTGTGGAACAGGATCCTGTCATGTGACGAGCAGGCTAAACCCCACCCTCAGGACAGCGTGCTTCAATGTGCTTCACGGTTCCCACTCAGCTGGGCCCAGTGCCGCTGTCTGCGCTCGGCCAGAGAGAGACGAACCGAACTGATCCAGGGCTAGTCGAGCTAACCGAGGTCTAGCGCCCGATGCTTCTCTCCTCAGTTCTGTGCTGCCCACAGGCGCGCGGACCAGAACCGCCATTCTGACGAGCTTCTCTCCTCAGTTCTGTGCTGCCCACAGGCGCGCGGACCAGAACCGCCATTCTGACGAGCTTCTCTCCTCAGTTCTGTGCTGCCCACAGGCGCGCGGACCAGAACCGCCATTCTGACGAGCTTCTCTCCTCAGTTCTGTGCTGCCCACAGGCGCGCGGACCAGAACCGCCATTCTGACAAGCTTCTCTCCTCAGTTCTGTGCTGCCCACAGGCGCGCGGACCAGAACCGCCATTCTGACGACTTCCCATTGCTCCCAAGCGCGACCAGACGCCATTCTGACGTCCTCCTCGTTCTGTGCTGCCCACAGGCGCGCGGACCAGAACCGCCATTCTGACGAGCTTCTCTCCTCAGTTCTGTGCTGCCCACAGGCGCGCGGACCAGAACCGCCATTCTGACGAGCTGCTCTTTTCATTTCTGGCACACAGACTGCGGTTTCTCTCTAATTATTTTTCGCACTCCTTTATTTTAAAGACTCTTATTTTGCCGTGCATCTTATCACACTGAAGTTATTCAACGAAGTGCCTGGCCCCCCCCCCCCCCCCCGCGTTCTGCTGACACTACCAAACCGTGCGCTTTTAATGAGAAGCCCGCGTTTGAGGGAGAAAAGGAAGAGACACAAAAGTCTGCTAATGTGCTGCAGCAGCAAGCCGGCTCCCTCAGCCCGCACTACAAAGCGCACTGCTTTATAAAAACACAAAGGAGAGGAGGAGGGAGGGAGGGAGGGAGAGAGAGGGAGTGGAGGAAGTCAAAAGAAGAGGAGGGTGGAAATAAGTTCATTTTGGCTGTGGTGTACAGGGAGGACTCTGTGGGTGGGGTCCGGGGGTGTGCAGCGCGGTGGATGTAGGCAGTGTCTTTAGATCATCGGTGCGTGTAAATTATGGCACGGTGACAGTACGTGTCACCCCACTGCAGAGGAACGACACTTTCTTCCACCTCAAAAATAGCAGCCAGACTGATTTCAGTTCACACGTAAATGTTGCAGCCCACACTTGTTTCTTCTGTGTCTTCAAAAGTTATGCTGGCACTCTTGAGTCACTTATAATTTGTGGGCGGTTTGACAGTTGCCACAAAGACATTTGCAATTCGGAGTTGATTTTTTATATATTTTTTTTTTTCGTGAGGTATGTAGGTAATTACTGCATGTATCTGCCATTAGGCAATGCCAATGCTATCCATTATTTCATCACCCGGAACATCCCTGCACTTGCCAATTAACACATCTCTTTTATTCATATTGATTAGAGGATTACCGTCGGTGTGAAAGCAATCAATTTAAACTGAGTGGTGAGGATGGTATCGGAGTTGAGTATTTACAGTATGTAATGGGCACTGAATTCACTTTGCTCTATAAATGGCAATTAGCTCCCTGCTCTCCCAGCTGCCCTCTTTTGCTTGCTTAATACAAGACTTCAGTTATAATTAAAACAAATGCACAAATGTTATTGCCACAGTTAATGCACTCACAACCAGTTCTCTTCAACAACTCAGAATATGTGCATGTGCCAAAGGCTTTGTGTGTGCATTGAGTGGCATAACTGCGTGTGTGAACAGCCCCCTTCTTAGTCAAGGTCTCACTTATCTGCTGGATCACATGTGGAACTTGTGTGATGGTTTTTTTTTTTTTTACCACAACCTGGGAAATTAAATACACTGCTCAAAAGCACCCCCCGCTAAACATAAAAGGACAGAAATTGTCTGTAATTTTCAAAATAAATGGTAGAACAAATCCCCCCTTTGATTCAACTAAAATGCAATCCCCTCGTGCATATGAAAGACTGCACTGGGATAAAAATTGAGCAAACGGTAGGAAGAACAGTGACATCACCTTGTGCTTCAGTAGCGGAAGTGGCAAGAACATAAGAATGTTTGATGAAGACGAGAGGCCATTCGGCCCATCGAGGTCTGTCGCTTTGGTCTCTCGCTGTTTTCCGTAATAACGCAGTACGCAGTCGAGACCGTGCTAACTGCGACCTGCTACGGAAGGCACAGCGGCACTGAAAAGAGACATTCCCTCTGATGGAGTGAGCTGCAGGTGTCCCGCGTCGCGGCTCTCTGAAGTGCACTCTGAAGTGCACTGAGTCACCTGAGCCGAGTGCATCTGCAATGCCCTAGGCGAGGACTCGATGCCCTCTCTCTCTCTCTCTCTCTCTCTCTCTCTCACAGGTACAAACTGCTCAGCCAGGAGGAGGGGGAGTACTTCAATGTGCCCGTCCCACCCGAGGGCGACGAAGGCAACGAGGAGTTCAGGCAGAAGTTTGAGGTGAGGCGTCCCGTCCGGGCCCCCCGCTCCCGAGCCTCTGCTCCACGAGGGGCCATTTTAACTGGACTGTGCCATTTCAGAGCTCCTGTGTGATCCAAAAAAATCTCTCCCCTGAGGAACAAATTGAGCCGGTTGTCTGTCCTTTACCATGTCTCTTTCTCTCTCTCTCTCTTTTTCTCTGTCTATCTCTCTATCGCTCTCTCTCTCTCTTTCTCTCTATCTATCTATCTATCTCCTCTCCTCTCTCTCTCTCTCTCTCTCTCTATCTATCTCTCTCTCTTTCTCTTTATCTATCTCTATCTCTGTCTGTCCCTGTCTCTCTCTCTCTGCAACTCTCTCTCTCCCTCATTTGCATACCTGTTATCCTGCTGTCAGAGCACAGCCCTGTTGCCGTAATAATTCATAAAATGCTCAATAATGGGGACATTGGCCAAATTACGCTGGAGAACAATTGTCCCCCAGTTGATATTGGTTTCCCTTTTGAATATTGTCATTTATTTTACATACCCATGAGTGTTCGCTGGAGAGTAATGCTCTATTGTCGCCAGAAGGCATTGTGGCCCAGTTATGAATTGAATAAAAAAGTCAGCTCAGCCACAATAAACAAATTCAGTCTAGCATGAAAGTCAGAGAAAGGCACGGAGCGGTAGGTATGGTAATTGGCGGATCAGAGGGGGCCCCAAGGAGCCCGGCGGTCACTTCTGTTTCCAGGGGGCGGAAGCCCCCGTTCCAGGGATAGAACATCCTGACACATGAGCAGCGTTCCACTTTTAGCTGCTCTGGAAGTCCGTCCACGACCTCCCTCTGCTGTACTGGCCTGGCTGCTGTACTCTCGGTCTTACTGTTGTGTCCGCAGCCACACACGTCTTTACTCCACGAAAATATTTCTCTTCATTTTTTTATTTTTACATTGTGCTAAAATGACCTTTTTAGCCAATGACTGTAAATGTGCTTCAGCCCGCAACTCCCTTGCGTACATCTCTGTTTAGTCAATAACGCTTCACCTTGACCGTGCAAGTAATTCATGGGTTTTCCAACGGAAACTTCTCTTTCCCAAACATGACATTTCCAGCTTGGTGGGAGATTTGTCTTTCCGCTGACCAAGAGCACTGCTGAATAATTCACCCCCGGCCTTCGGTGGCAGGACAGATGGCGTTGTTGTAAAGTAACTTTGGAAAACAACACCTGCACGTACCACAGGAAGTCTCAATGCACAGAGCGGGCCCTCACTGAAGCTGAGGCGTGTGCCTGTGTGTGTGCTCCTAGCTAGCGTGCAGAGGCGGGTTCAAACCCCATGCACAGCTGAGAAGCCAGATCCCCCCCCCCCCCCATAGGCTCAGGCCATGCCCCCCCCCCTCATGAATAATGCAGCAGCTGGGGTAACCTCATCATCCACCCCAGCATTGTGGCATTATTGCAGGAGAAAGGATTCTGCTGCTCTAGCTGTATGTAATTTCAAATTGCAGTTTTCTTTAATAATGTGAAAACGAGCGCGGGGAACGGAAGTGCTCCCCGCCGAGCGAACGCTCTGACGGCTCCTGCCTCACGGGCGCTTTGTGCCACGCCGTCAGAAACCCGCCAAGGTCAAAGGTCACTGTTGAGCGGAACCGCTGGGAGCGCAGCCGGCCAAATTATTCACGCTTTTTTTTGTTTATACTTTCATTTGTTTATACTTTCATTCCTAAAAGCTACAGCCCCCACCTCTCCAACCGCTGCAATTCGGCGATAGCAGGGCCTTCTAAAATCATGCTTACGCAAACTGAATTTCCCAGCAAAGTTTCATTAATATGTTGGGCACTTGCCCTAAATGTCTCTCTTCAAGTTCTCATTAACAGTAACCCAGCAACCCCTCAGCCCCCCCACAGGTGTGCTCTGTAAATGTGAGACTCGGGAAAAGTGCTGATGTGGGTTTGCGTTCGGTCACACACTGTTTTAAAAACACACATGTGCTGAATGGATCACTGCCCCCCCCCCCCCCCAAGAGCCTCTGCTTGCTATTTGGTTTTTAATTCGCTGTCCTGTCCTTCGCTGCCTGCCATGTTGTGTCCGTTGGACAGCGTGGAGGAGGACCTCCATCTGTTGTGGTTAGTGATGAGGCAGGTGCCCTCGTTAATGTGGGTGACAGGGTGGGGAGAAGCGTGGCCCCAGTGCGTCCCTGTCACAGCCCAGCTGTAGGCTCTGAGCTGCAGCGCCTGGGCCGGTTCAGCACGTCCTGTTCTGGGGCACTTCTGTTCTTCACCCTCCTGCCCACCACACACACACTAACACACACACTCAGACGCACGCACACACTAACACACACGCACGCACACACACACACACACACTAACACACACACACGGACACACACACACTAACACACACACACACACACACACACACACACACACACACTTGCACAGACACATACACGCACACACACACTTGCACAGACACACACACTCACACACGCACACGCACACACACACTTGCACAGACAGACACACACACTCGCACACACACACTTGCACAACACACACACACACACACACACACACACTGACCACACACACACACACCACTGCACAGACACATACACCACAACACACATCACACACACACACACTCACACACCACACACACACTTGCACAGACACAACACACGCACACACACACTTGCACAGACACACACACGCACACGCACCACACACTTGCACAGACACACACACACACGCACGCACACACTTGCACAGACACACACTAACACACACACACACACACGCGCATGCACACACACACACACTTGCACAGACACATACACGCACACACACACTTGCACAGACACACCACACACCACACGCACACACACACTTGCACAGACACACACACACACACACGCACACACTTGCACAGACACACACACACACACACACTCTTGCACAGACACACGCACACACACACACAGACACATACACGCACTCACAGACACACGCACGCACACACAGACACACGCACACTCACACACACACACACTTGCACAGACACACACACAGACACACACACGCACACACTCACATGCACACACACGCACACGCACGCACACACACACGCACTCACGCACACATTCCCCCTTCACCTCTCTGCTCAAATTGGGATGGCAAGGACAGCGGAGGTGCCCTTTCCTCCCAGCGGAGCAGACCCACGAGCGGACCGCCGGCCCTGCCAATCAATGTGCGTTAGTGCTGTGTAACCCTGCCCTTTCCACCGCGGCTACGGATCGATGGGTCTGACCTTTGGTGCTCTCAGCAGCCCCTGTCAGGGCCCTTCTCACCGCCGCGCGGCGCGCAGCTCCACCCGCTTCCCTTCGCTCAGAGGGCGCGTGGGGGGCGCGTTTCCTTCAGCGCCGCGCTCTGAGTCGGCCTCACGCCCCGCTCTTCTGCGCGTTAGAGACCGGGGCGTGAGGGCGGGGCGGCCGCCGGCGTCCCCAGAGCCGCACGGCACCGCGACGCGCCGCACGTCAGCGCCGCCCCTCGCCGAGCGGGCCGCCGCCCTCCTCCACCCCTTCCTTTATGGAGAGGGTTGGGGAAAGAAAAGGAGGGCGTTGACGCAGCCGAGGAGGTGTAAATAACGGGCGGAACGGGGAGACGGGGCGCGGTGGGGGGGGCGGCGGAGCCCCGTCCTCCCACCCTCTCTCCCGGGGCCCGGCGCCGAGGGCAGCCGGAGGAGGGGAGGGGAGCGTGGTCCGCTGTCGAAGGTTCGCGGCCTCCGCTCGACGGAGGGAGCGGCGAGATCCTAGAGCCTGCGGCCCGGCCCTATATTCCTGCGGCCCGGCCCGGCCCGGCCGCTACCTAATTGGCAAGAAACCAGGCGGAGGGACCGGCCCCCAGAGAGCGGGCCCCGGCAGGGGCCGCAGGAATATGGGATTTTTAGGGGAGGTCGTTTATATATTTATTTCTCCCGCGCTCTCCGGCTCTTTCCGCCCCGCCGGCCGGATCGACTGGACCGCCTCATCGCCGCTCCTCCGCAGCACGGAAGCCATCGCGGCAGAAGTCTGCTCATTTGTATCCGTTGCTGCGGCTGTGCAGCGGCTGTGCTGCACCGGTGATCGAGTGTTTCTCTCTTCCTGCCTGCACAAAGCACTTCATGTTCTCTTTCCATTTGATCTGCCTCCGCCAGAATAAAAAAAGTAGTGCTTTTCCAGCACTTCTTTATCTTTTATGTCAGTAGAGAATTCGTACCGCTCAAATGTACAATTTGAACTGAAGCGCAGATCAGCCTCTTCTGTATGTTCCGCGTTGGGAAGTAAACCGCCCAGTAAACAGGGCTCCCCTGACTCTGGCCCAGCTTTGCTTGCGCGTTTGTATTTTCTGGCTTCTGAGCCGTCCTAAATGCTGTCTGAACCCGACTCGCCGTGGCCTCTTTCTAGGTTTATCCGCCTTCGTAAATAGCACTGTGAAGAAGTGTTTCTCTCAGGTGGCAATGCTGGGGGAACTGAAGTCTCATGGGAAAACATCCAAACAAGTGGTGCAGTCAAGAGGACATCTTTGAGCATTTGTCCACTTTATGTATTTCTCAATTCTGAGCTGTTAGCATCCTTTTTTTATCCTTATGATAAACCAAAAAAACTCAATTGGATGCATTTCATTATGCTAATATGACTGAAATGTCAAAGGGCAATGGGCTATATTATAATAAAATAGTTAGCACTCGGAGGATTTGCCATGATTGTGCTGGACACACGTTCAGACTGGCAGAACAGGATGGATATCTGTGAGCACTGGGTTGGAGACTCTATTGAGCTCTTTAATTCTGCTCATTTCAGTGCGTTCACCTGTCTGTTTCTCTGTCTGCTTCTGTCTCTCTAATCTCTGCATCACTCTGTTCTCTCCGGGTGTCTGCGTGCCTGCTATTTCTATCTCTGTACTTCTCTCTCTCTCTCTCTCTCTCTCTCGCTCTCTCTCCGCATCACTCTCTCTGCTGGCTGTCCGTACGTCTGTCTCCCGGTCCGTCCGACAGCAGGGCTGCTGTATCTGTCTGTCGCCACACATTTCTGCCTCTGCATCTGCTCTCCTCAGCCTTGCAGGTGACCTTGAGTCAGGACAATCTGTGCTGAGTGGGGAACGACACAGAGGAGGAGGGAGGAGAAGGGGGGGTGGGGGGGGCACAAAAACAAAAGGCCCGGTGCCAGGCTGGGCTCGGAGACCGGCTGTGTGAAACACTCAAACCGAACCGCGGGAAGCGGGTTAATGGAATTTTATGCTAGGCTGAACCCCGTGCCCGTTTCACAATATGGCATGTTTCGGGAAATGAAGGCTGAGAGGACACCAGGACCGTGGAGCGGTGTGCACGGGCGCCCGCGCAGATACACATGCTCGCTTTAGCTAGCCTGGGTTTGACCCGGGTGGAGCACGGGTCCGGGGCGGGGGCGGGGGCGGGGGTTGCGGGGTCAGGGGGAGAGAGGGGGCCCAGACTCTTCTCGTTGAGAAAGCGAGCGCAGCCAGGAAGGGAAGCAGCAGCATGGCGCCTCTCCCCCGCTCCTCTGCCAAATGTGCTAATGAATGAAGATTAATAAGACCCCGGCGCGGGCGCGGCTGCCGTCTCTCCGCCTGCCAGACCGGGCTCCCGGCCGGCTGCCAGCCGCAAAGCGGGCGCCCTGGGAGAGCGCGAAAGCGCACGCGACTGGCACGCCTCCCTTCGCCGCCGCCACCGCTGATCTGAGGAGACCAGCGCACGGATTCTCTGTGCTGGGGGGGCCCGGGGGGGGTGGGGTGGGGGGGTTTGGGGGCTGTTCTGACTGGCAGGGCGACGCTGAGCGCTGTGTGAAGGCTTAGGTTTCGATCTTGAGCGGAATTGGGAACATAATGACAGTCTGTGACCGAAGTCGCTGTGATTTATAATGCGAGTGGCTGGACTGATGATGTCCACCCTGATCTCTGCTATATATATATATATATATATATCTTTCTCTCTCTTTCTCTCTTAATGTCTCTGAGCAGTTAGGGTGTCATCACTAAATTGTGCACATAAATATGGATTTGATTCGCAGGATTACACATGATTCCATTTGTGTTTTTTGTGAACGTACAGCCGCACCCCGCAGTTTACAGGCCATTATTTCTAACTGTATGTGGTAGGCGGTGCGCACCAATCCAAAAAACATGGTCTCCTCTGACTCCTCTGCATTAAAGACAAAATGTTGCTGTGCAGTGCATTATGATAAACCAATGTGATATGCGAAAGGGGGCTAGATGTATCAATTTTGAATAAGCCTGGGGACTAGTAGTGTATGCTGTTCTTATGTTTAGTTTACAGTTAAGGTTGTTCATTATCCATTATTCTGCTATTCACAGAGAGCCAAAATCGGACCTGGAAATAAGAACACAGACATGGGCACCAACGTCATCTCCAAATTCGACAACAATGGCAACCAGGACCGCATGAAGCTGACTGACTTCAATTTCCTCATGGTGCTGGGCAAGGGTAGCTTTGGAAAGGTAAAGCCTGTCGTACATCTTTTTCATCTTCCCCTGGCTCTTCGTGTGGTTGTGAGAAATAAAGAGAGAGAGAGTGAATGAGAGGGACAGCATTGGGCATTAGTTTGCAGACGGTGTTACAGAAAGGCATCTACTGGCATTGACAGGCGAGGCTCCAGGCACACACGGTTTCCATAGTGACAAGCATTTAAAATATTATTGATATGTTGATTCAAACTGGCAGACCTTCATTTGGCTCATTACTCAAAGTCCTGGCTGACACTATTGCCTTGGCAACAATCAAAACGTTTGGGCTTTTTTTGATAACCTCCTCCGCGTCGGGTCTGAACTCTGAGCAGCCCACACACCAGCAGGGCGTGGCCGGGGTGACCTGTCACTTTGACCTGTCACTATGGCCAGCTGTGCGTCCTGCAGTTAACACCCGAGCAGAGTGCCATGCGGGCTGGGAGCAGAGTATCGATTCAGCAAGGTACTGCGCTGTCCTCCTGTCGCCATGGCAGCGGTTTGGCATGAAGCCTGATGACAGATCAGCGTACGTGTCAGTCGGCATACGTGTGATGAGTTACGTATGTAACCACGGGCTCTGTAAGATCAGCATCTTCACAGGGATTAAACCACACAATGGCGTTGTGCGGGTCACACCAGGATCCCTGCCCCCCACCCCCAAGCTCACAAACCCTTTCTTCGAAAGCAGCACGCCTCGTTTCCGTCACTGAAATCCAATCTGGCCCACCTTGACCTTGAAAATTAAATCTGGAATGGCAGTATTGGCTATCAGGCTGCTGCTGGACATATGTTCTGATTATATATGAATTATTATTGTTTTAATTACCGCTCTTACTGCCGCATGTTTCCAGCCGCGCTATTAAACCCACATAAAAAGCTGACACTGGATGCCGGCAGCTGTTAATTACCCAATCCCAGCGCCGGGTGCAGGGAAGGCTGTTTACAGACTGTACCACTGGAGCATTAGCAAAAGCCTTGTTAGAGCCAGTAAAACAGGATGTGTCACTGAAGTCGTTTACTAGGCCGAATATTATAAATGTGATAATGAGTGTTTGTTATAACGTGTCTGTGGCTTTGGAGGAGCCGTTCCAGCCAAATTCAGCCCTTGATTTAAATTTTTGATATGCGGTGGCGCCGTCTCACGTCTTGGTCCTTTGTGCTTCCACGTACATTGAGTTGTTTTGTAGTTGCTACATGGAGTGGGTAGATAATGAGGTCTGGTGACAGTAATTTGCCCCAGTGGTACCGCATTGGAAGGCTTTTTGGATCGTTCCCCCTCAGTTTAGGCTTTCATTCTCAGCGAGAAGCAGATGGTTCCTTCACTGATGCTAACGTTTCCAGTTTTCAGTGAATATATTCAGTCTGAAAGTCGTTGCGCTCGAGTCTTGAGCCTGCGCAAGCATCTTCAAAAGCAATATGCTGCCATTCATTTATTTAATGCAAGGGACCTTGAAGCTTGAATCTCAAAAGCAGAACTGGCTATACATTCTGAGGACAGAGGAAGCATATAATGTTCATTTAAATATGTGCATTTTAAAAAGGCGGGGGAAGCATTTTTGGACGATTTAAATGCACTCCTGCATTTACTGCTTAATTTTGACCTTGAAGAAAAGTAAATTAACTGGCATCCACCTGCTTTGTCCCTGCAAAGCCAGACGTGATTGTCACTTAATGGGTCCAGCCGGTTCTGCTCATATAGCACACAGTTATGTAGAAATACTGCATTATAGCATGTTTAATAGAGAAAGTGGGCTTATTCGTCATTATTTTTTCTTGAAATGACTTTTGGCTACCTTTGGGTATTTTACATATTTTCTGCCGCAGGGTAGTTATTGATTTTTATTTATGTCCACCCACCATGTGGCCCTCTAACATTAACACATACATTCACACACACACGCGCGCACACACTCGCACACATACACACTAATACAAAAGTGGATGATGACAACATGTGGAAAAACCAGGTTTTTGCATCTCTTCCATATCAAACTTGTCAAATTTAAAATATTCTGGCCCTCAGCCCCCGAGTGTAAATCTTTTCTGCGAGCTGAAAGAGACCTTTAGCACTGAGGTCTGTATTTCTGTATTTAGCGTCGCTCTCCCTGAAATTGCTTCTCTGATTTGGCTGAGGCCGGTGTTTGTGTTTGGAGGTGGGGGGGATGTCGGAGGACTTGGGCGACATGTGGCGACAGATGTGCTCGCAGATTTCTCCGGACCGGAGAATATGTTTTTGAATTGCCTGACTGCTATCTGCCAATCTCGTGTCCTCCTCCTCCTATCTCCCGCTCTCTCTCTCCACTCTGCCTCGGGCTCCCGCTTTAAATGAACACAGTCGGAATCTGCCGCCCCATCTCTCGCACTTATTCCAGCCCACCCATTGTTTGACACCCTAATCTGTTTGCCATCTGCCCACCAGGGCAAGTTTGTCTTTTAAAATTGTATGTCTTTATAAGGAAATGTGGCAAGGAAAAAGGAAGTGTTGTTGGGGGGAAGAAGTAGGGTCTGTAAGGCCTGTCACTTTGACCCAGAATACCATGTAGGTTTAATAAAAACTATTCATCTTAAAAATGTATGTAATTTGCCATAATTGAAGTATATAATAAGCTCACAAATATTTGATTTTATTGAGTAACATTATTTGATAGCATGGGGATTTACTGACTTGTGGTAATAAGTTGGTGTGAGATTAGCATTTGAGTCACTGCACTGTCACTTCAACATTTAATATCTAGTAAGAATGTGATTTATTTAACGTGGTTTATTTAAGATTGAATTATCATCATAACACTAGGTAGGCAATTGTTTCTCGAGCCCTGAAATTTGTAGTAGCGTCAGGAAATATTGACATATTCACAGTATCTTTACTTACTATTGACAAATCGAAAAACAAGCCATTGCAGTAGCTTTTAAAAATCAATAGATACAGTGAGAGAAATGTCAAAAAATATAATACAGAATATTTAATGCTGTACGTGGACTATATGGACAATAAATATTAAAACATGAAACCCATGCAGATTGAATATATTTACACATTATAATTGCAGTTGAACTGCAGTTATTTTTTGTAAGAATTGGCCATGATTAATCATAAGATTTAAAATATAATAAAACTGATGCCACACTTTTGATGAAATGACTAAATGAAATACCTTTTGTTGTGTTGTAGTAAAGAATAATAACAAGAATTTTGAATTAACCGAATGTCAGCTTAGCTAATGCCGTTTTGTTGACCGACTTTCCCCGGTGTAGTTTGATGAGCACTGCTTTGTTTAGTCATGCTAGCATCACTGGCAAAGCTGTTTGGCCCATAGCCTATATGATATTTCAAACTCATAGTGCTCCAGTGAGAAGACAGTTCATCATTGCTGTATGTGCATATAATTTGGTCTTATCCAAGGATCCATCAAGAAGTATGTTAAAACATAATTTGTCTATTAGTGGGTCAACTAGTGTCTCGACACTCATTATTTATTCACACCAGATCATAGAGAGTGGCGATGCGAGAGTTTCGAGTCAAGAATGAGACTTTGTGGGCAACATGAATTCATTTGTTTAACATTTTTTAATTAATTGCAGGCGTAAACGCAATAACAGACAGTCCTAATATATGTACTTTATTATGTAACAGAAAGCATTTGAAATAAGATAAATAAAATTTTAGCATATTAAAGCATATGGTTTTAAGTGATGAGGAAATGTAAATTTGTGACTTTAAAGTTATGTCTTTGATACTTAATGCATTTTAACTTTAACTGTTCCTTTAAAGTGGTCATCTGAGTCAGAATTAAGCATCTTGGCCTGAGTATGGTTGGCTTTGTTTTACATTTACTGCTCATTATTTGTGGTAATGCAGTGGTGGCGTTGATTGTGGCAAGAATCTTACTGACGCAAGATGGTGTGCTCACTTGCTTAAGGAAAGTCACATTCTGTTATCATCAGTAGTGTTGTACACAGCCTCTGTTGCTGCAGTGTTCTTT
This sequence comes from Anguilla rostrata, assembly GCF_018555375.3. NCBI lineage: Eukaryota > Metazoa > Chordata > Actinopteri > Anguilliformes > Anguillidae > Anguilla > Anguilla rostrata. The sequence goes on along the minus strand of NC_057934.1, from coordinate 47,396,652 downwards.
ATGACTTCTGTTCATTCGCTTAGATTTTTATTTATTCCTTATTGTTTGGTGTGTTGTATTCTAAAAGTTAGTTCATCATTACCCTGTTCTGAGGTTTCGTGCACAATTACTTGAATGGAAACTGTGAAAACATGGTTAATGGTTCTTGGTCATGTTATTTTTATTAAAGAATTGCTGTGAGAATTGTCTTGTTCAGTGTATGTAGCTTTGAACCACTCTGTGGCTTTTAATAATTTTGGCTGAGATTTCCTAGATTTAACATGTATTAATGCTTTTTTATGTCAGTTTGATACAATGGCACTATGTATTGAACTTAACTATGTGCCTGACCTACATTTAAAATATGAAGATGTGCATGTGTGCGTGTGTGTGTGCACTCGCCTGTGTGTGATGTGTGGTGTATGTGTGTGTGTGCCTGCATTTGTGGTTTGTGTGTGTGCCTGTGTGTGTGTGTGTGTGTGCCTGTGTGTGATGTGTGTGTGTGCGCCTGTGTGTGTGTGTGTGTGCGCCTGTGTGTGTGTGTGTGTGTGTGTGTGTGTGTGTGCGCGTGCCTCTGATGTGTGTGCGGGATGCTTTAATGGCGTTGATGGGAAGAGGAGCTCTGCTCTGGCCTAGTTCTGAGCTCTGTGGGTCACCTGTGAGTCATGTCTGCTCAGACCTGCCTGGGGCTCTCAACAACCTTTTTAGGTCTGTGTGTCTCTTCTGTTCCACTGAATAGATTTCCCATCTGTAAAGACGATCTGTCTGCTTTAACCTTTTAACCTCACTGGGTCCTTGACAGCATCCGCCCACACCACTCTGCCTGTGCCAGCCTGCACACACCACTCTGCCTGTGCCAGCCTGTACACACCACTCTGCCTGTGCCAGCCTGTGCACACCACTTGCCGTGCAGCCTGCACACCACTCTGCCTGTGCCAGCCTGTGCACACCACTCTGCCTGTGCCAGCCTGCACACCACTCTGCCTGTGCCAGCCTGTGCACACCACTCTGCCTGTGCCAGCCTGCACACACCACTCTGCCTGTGCCAGCCTGCACACACCACTCTGCCTGTGCCAGGCTGTACACACCACTCTGCCTGTGCCAGCCTGTGCACACCACTCTGCCTGTGCCAGCCTGCACACACCACTCTGCCTGTGCCAGGCTGCACACACCACTCTGCCTGTGCCAGCCTGTACACACCACTCTGCCTGTGCCAGGCTGTGCACACCACTCTGCCTGTGCCAGCCTGTACACACCACTCTGCCTGTGCCAGCCTGCACACACTGCCATAACTGTGCCAGTCTGTACACACCACACACAGACAGGTCTCTCTGTTCTGCTACTATAGTAGTAGATCTCTCCTGCTTTCTACAGACACCAGGTGAAGGCTGGCATGGTCCTGTAACTCTCTCTCCCTCTAGTCCTGTCTATAATTCTCTCTCCCTCTGGCCCTGTCTGTAACTCTCTCTCCCTCTAGTCCTGTCTATAATTCTCTCTCCCTCTGGCCCTGTCTGTAACTCTCTCTCCCTCTAGTCCTGTCTATAATTCTCTCTCCCTCTGGCCCTGTCTGTAACTCTCTCTTCCTCTGGCCCTGTCTGTAACTCTCTCTTCTCCTGGCACTGTCTGTAACTCTCTCTCCCTCTGCACTGTCTGACCCTCTCCTTGGCCTTCTGTAACTCTCTCTCCCTCTGGCCCTGTCTGTAATTCTCTCCCTCTGGCCCTGTCTGTAATTCTCTCTCCCTCTGGCCCTGTCTGTAACTCTCTCTTCCTCTGGCCCTGTCTGTAACTCTCTCTCCCTCTGGCCCCGCCCAGGTGATGCTGGCAGAGAGAAAGGGCACCGAGGAGCTGTACGCCATCAAGATCCTGAAGAAGGACGTGGTGATCCAGGACGACGATGTGGAATGCACCATGGTGGAGAAGAGGGTCCTCGCCTTGTCCGGAAAGCCCCCCTTCCTCACGCAGCTTCACTCTTGTTTCCAGACTATGGTAAGACCACGTGTCCCCCCCTACTGCCACACCCCTTCCCCCCCTCACCCAGCCACTCGCGGTTACACATTGCTGTCAGTACACATCATTCTAACATCAGTCCATTAAAGGGCGAGGCACGCGTTACCATGGATACAGCTGCGCATTTCCCAACCGCAGCCGAACATCCGCTTTATCTGACAAGCGGCCGCTGTGTGTGGGGGGGGGGGCTGACAGTCGGCGGAGGAGATGCACAGTGAGACGGACGGCCCCCTCCAAAGCCGCGGCCTGAGCACATGCACTCCCCCCCCGCGTTATCCCACGCAGATCCTCCAAACGGCCCTGCAGGCCGGCGGCTGTGAATACCGGACGCATTAACAGCGCGCGGAGGGCCAGTGCGTCGCGTCCGACACCAGGACCGCGCCGCGAGCACGTTCACGTTCCCGCCCCGCTTCCGCTCTTTATCTGGGACACGGCCAGCAGGCCCGCGTCGCGCACCGCGTCGAGAGGCGGGGCCGAGCGGGGAAAACGCGGCGGGCGGGGCCCCTCCGCTCCGGGGCGCGAGACGAGCGGCGGCGGCGGTGGAGAGAGACGCTCGTCTTAGCGGGAGGGACGCGGCGGGCGCAGGAAGGTGCTATCAAAGGGAGGAAGGAAGATTGGATTTTTTTTTCTTGTCGTCGCCGTGAAGAAAACTGAATTGCATTTGGTTTTCAAGTCGGCGCATTGTCTTGTGACACATTTATGAAAGTACGACAGTTGGGAATAGAGAAAGGTAGAGGATTCTGGTCTTTGAGCGAAAATCTCTCAAACTGCGAACCGCAGCCTTTCTGCGGAGACCCCAGCCGTCAGCACAAAATAGACCCGGTGTAAAAGCACCTGTGTGCTGAAAGCATCCCTGTCATTGGAGGTAACTGTGGAGAGACCCCCCCCCACCCCCCCCTGCTCTCCCCCACTCCTTCCTGCAGCTCTACCCATCATGACATGTGCTGCCATTTCCTGCTCTGTCATACAAGGTTCTCACTGTCGAAAGCAACCGCACGCACTGGCAGTGGGGGGGACACGTCCTCTCACACACACTGACAGTGTTGGGTCTTCCTTGCACACACAGGCAGTATTGGGTCTTCCTCACACCCACTGAGAGCATTTGGTATTCCTCACACACACTGACAGTGTTGGGTCTTCCTCACACACACACACACACACACACACAGGCAATGTGGGGACGTCCTCAGACCACAGCAGAAGTTTTCCTCCAGGCGCTCAGGGTCTTTAGGAGTGTAATCCCTCTCATGCTTTAAATCCCCTGACCAGCCCTTACCAACCAGAGGAATTCCAATTAGAGCCAAGAAGAGGAAGAGGCAGAGAGAAAAAAAAGACTTATTGGCACGGCTCAGCAAAAAAGTAATTAAGAAACTTAAAGCCACACGCATCGTGCTGAGATATCCCTGTGTTTCCAGCTTTCTCCTGTTTGTGACAGGTTGACAGCAGTTTTGTCACAATTGGGGGTGTGGTTTCTCAAGGGGGAAAAATGGGAAATCTGTGGAGGGTTAGCCGATGAGGACGGTGGGGTGGGGAGGCGGGGTGGGGAGGACGAGGAGGAGGAGGAGGAGGGGGTGCGTTTGGACTGGATAGCTTTACATTAGCCAGCTGACATTGTGCACACAGTTCATTAATGCTGGAACACATTGCCCCATTTACATTAGCAGTTGCTTCTAAATTCCACAAAATTAGCGGCTTAATCACCAGAGAAAAGGAGCCAGAGTAAATGAGAGCAGGGAGCGTTGGAGGCTTAGAGAAGGAGGCGATCCATCTCCACAGCCCTGGGCCTGGAGAGGGGCACGTGGGGGGCCTGGGCACAGGGCACCTCTGCCCCCCAGGCTGCTCACGCTCCACTGCCTTCTCCTGGCAGCGCGGAGGGGGGGGGGGGGGGGGCTGACACTCAGGCACAGCCCCACGATGCATCACATCTGCTGACTACGCCAGCAAGCAGACAAAGAACAAAGAAGCTGCCTCTTACAGACAATAGTCACAGAGCAGCATAATTCTGCTCTGTCATCTCATCCCAGTCCTTTTGAGTGTTAAAGGGGTGTTTTAGCTTACATCTTCTTTGCTCCCTGGTCAGTAGTAGTCCTGCACTGGCTCGCAGGCAGCTTGCAGTGTGGCCTGTGGATAGTCGGAATGTGAAATTCTGGTGCCATGCAGTTCAAGTGATGAGTCACCACACGCGGTCCTCCCTGGAGTGTGGCTGAGAAGGGGCTGTGTGAACCCCCCCCCCCGCCTGGACAGAACCCTGACAGCACTGCCTGTTGTCCTGCAGGACCGCCTGTACTTTGTGATGGAGTATATCAACGGAGGAGACCTCATGTACCAGATCCAGCAGGTTGGCAAGTTCAAGGAGCCGCACGCTGTGTGAGTATTATTCCCACCGCACGCGTTCAGGGTGAGCCCACAGCTCTGTGAGAGTACGTCAGCCCGACACACACACATACACACACTGACACACGCACACGCACACACACACACACACACACAGCTCTGTGAGAGTACGCCAGCCCGACATACACACACTGACACACACACACAGCTCTGTGAGAGTACACCAGCCCCACACACACATACACACACAGCCCTCTGAGAGTACACCAGTCCCTGCCCCCCCCCCCACACACACACACACACACACACACACACAGCCGTGTGAGTGAATACCAGCCACATACAGTTCATTCTCCCTCCCTATTTTCAGCAGCTCTCTCCTAATTTATCTTAATCTGAATACCCCGTGGCGACATCAGTAAAGTCCCCCAGACTTCTCCAGGAGCTTTACTTAACACTACAAGATATGTTTTCAAGATTGTATAGTGATTTTTTAATTTTTGTTTTTTAAATTTTTCATTTCCTCGTCATTCCCGAAAAGTCAGTGATCGTAAATGTCCTGGCTGCATTTCATATCCTACAGAAATGAAGTGCCGGGGAGCTTGTGCATTTACATGTCGCCTTGCTGCCAGGCAGGTTGTGTGAAGGAGTCGAGTTCCGTTTGAATATTTATTCTTCACTTTCCCAACCCTGTACATCCCTGTAGGCAGGGTGACATCACACGTTGTGAAATATTGCCTTTGTGTGGTCTGCCACACGTTCCTTCTGCCCCATTACTGCTGTTCACCCTGGAAGTGCCACATACTGTACGATCTGGCCGAATGCGGGTACACAAAATGGTGGAAAGAAAACATTGTACTTCAGTGTTTGCTGCTTGATTGTGCTGCACATTAAAGTCAATACAGGACCATCTGAAAGTGAGGAAATCATGTGTGGGCTTATTTGAACTATGATTACAGCAGTATTATTCCTGTTTACTGAATGATTGAACTTTTTCTGAATGATCTGATTTAGGCAGATGAGCTCATTGCTGCCGAGTTGATGCGTCGGCCATGTTTGCGCCTCCTCTGGGCTGATTCGGAAAGGCTAGCTGTCTTGGCGCGTCCGTGGGCGCTCGGAGAAACCTAGCCGGCTCCGCGGGCTGCAGGACCCGGGCGCTAGACGTCTGTGAGACTGCGTCGGTCTATTCCCGTCCCCGTCCCTGAGAAAGGACGGGAAGGAGAGAGGCGTCTTACTCTCCCGGGACGCTCGGCGCTCAGAGCAGATTTAAGGCTCTGTCGAGGAGCCGGACGGCCTTGTCAAGACAAGGTCAGCGGAGAGGGGGACGGGGCCTGGCCTCTCCCGGAAAGCGTACAGAGATGTCAATGGCGGGGCGGCGCGAGCGGCGTCTGACGGGTCGTCTGTGCGAGCCTCCGCCTCTCCGCTGCGGTCTTACTTCCAGCGTTTTTACCTGCGATTCTGACCATAGAAATAAAGGATTACTCTCGGAATGGGGAAAGAAATGCAGTGTGTTCTGGGCCACGGCCCTGCAGTGGTAATTTTTGAAGCTGTCCTTCTGCTCGTCTGGCGTTCAGACGAAATGGCGTTTTGCTGTACTGGACCAGTGTGAGCGTGGCGGAGATGGGTGCTGTGGGCGGGGCATGTGGGCGTGGGGGCGGCAGTGGGTGGCGCTCGGGCACCCGGAAGCTCAATCTGACGCCTCCTGTTGGTCTTATCAGCAGATATCCAGCTCCGCAGTGACTGCCCTGACCTTTCTCTCTGTTCTACAAAAAAAAACAGTGGACATTTTCCCTCCGCAAACAAAGATTTCACCCTTTCTCAAAGTGCCATGTCTGTACTGTGTGTCTTTTTCCACTCTTATATAAGCATTGCTTACATTTCTTTGCTCCAGTACCACTGGCCGTCTGGCGTGTTGTGTCTTGCACTGTGCTTTTTTTAAAGACTAAAATGTGTTGATAAAATTAAAGTTCATTATTAGTGCTACTGTATGAAGGGCAGAGATCTTGGCATGGCCTCCCTCACATGCTTCACTGTATGAGCTTAACACTGAGTGGTGTGCAATTATTAGCACTCTTTAATAGTGTGTAAAGTAGCATTTTGTCTTAATTGTGTTTTTGTGTGCATGCGTCTCTAATCTGTTGTGTGTGTGTTTGTGTCATGTGTTGCCTAGTGAACCTTGTGAACCGTATTTGTGTGCGTGCATTACTTTGTGTCTGTGTATTTGCATCCAGGTACAGTATGCACATCTATGTAGATGTGTGCACTTGTGTGCATGTTGTGTATGTGTTTGTGCATCCACTAATGATTTGTGTATTTGAATGTGTGAGTGTGTGTTTGTATGTATGTGTTTATATGCGCGGATGTGCATGTATGTGGGTCTGTGTGTACGGTGTATGCATCAGCGTGGGAATATTTGGCATATTCTGCGTTATGTCCCGGATACCCTGCCTTTATTTACAGTTAAGTGACTGGTTTGCATGATTAAATCCAGTGGCAGAGGTCCAGACGAAGAGAGGTGTTGTCGTGCCCTGTGCCCTGAAGGAAAAAAAATGATTCATCTCCATCTTTTGTTATTATTTTTCCGGTGTTGGTTTTGGAGCCGGCTCCCTGACTGGAATGCTGAATGCTCTGGAGTAGCGCAGTTCTGGGAAAGGGCAGGAGAGCTCGCTCAGACGAGCCGAGCCCGGCTGGCTGCAGTGGTCCACAGTCTTTCCCAGCGAAGGCCTCCTGTCAGGTGGCGCTGACGGTCCCCGCTAGTTTCCGTGAAGGTCCCCGCTAGTTTCCGTGCAGACGGCGATGTGGGGACGAGCCGCCCAGAGCAGTCACTTCCCTTCGCCGCGCGGGTGACACCGGCCCCGCAGCCGCAGGTCACCGCGGTTACGCCTCAGAAACAACTTCACTTTTTCCTGAAGAGTCCCTCTGTGTGTGTTTATTTTTTTTTTTTTACTTTGATTAGTATGTGAATTCCTATTTTTCCCCCCAATTGCTTTTCTCCCAGATAAAGCCGGGCGGCGATGCGTGTAGCGGGGTATTGCCGGCCGCGGTGGCCGGTGATTGTGTCGTGCGGAGCGTGGCGGAGGCGGGGGCCGGCGATCCGGGGGTCCGGTGTGCCTCCCGCTCGCCCGGGGCCCTTTGTTCTGGGACACGCCCGCTCCCTGGCCCCATCAGGCGCGGTTAATGTTGCGTCGCGGTTTGTCAGGTCGGAACACGCTTCCCTTTGGGATCCTGCCTTCCGCGGCAACGGCGGAACAATAGGAGTGTCACAGTAGGGGCCCGGCCCGTCTGCCTCTCCGGTGCACGCTGTCTCTACATGGAGAAGATGCTCACTGATACCAGCAAGCCTGCTATGCAGGCCCAGGGACAGTCTTTTTTTTATTACACACTCATAAACTGATCTGTATAACCTGGCTTGACGTGCCCGCTACTTGTCTGTATGGAGTTGTTCAGGGGTTTAGCCGTGTGCTTACTCTGAGTTGTGTGAGGTGTACTTTGGAGCGCTCCTGGCAAAAACTGCGTTTTCGTTTGTGCTTGCAGGTTCTACGCCGCCGAGATCGCCATAGGCCTGTTTTTCCTGCATGCGAAGGGCATCGTGTATCGGTAAGTGTTCCGCCTCTGCGGCTGTGACACTTCGGGGGTGGGCGGCGGGGTGGGGGGGAGATCTGCGTGCCAGGTGCCGTGCCAACCCGTGACAGACGGGCAGTGCCAGCTGAGGGGCGGCGGGGAGGCCGTGTCTCTGTCAGGGTGACACATCGCCGCCGCGGGGACGCTCTCGGGGAGCCGTGTCGCTGTCACCGCGCGCCGCTCCCGTCGCCGGAGACGGGCGCTGGCACCGAGGAGGCGGCCGGCGACGGCCATCCCGCCCCGCCCTGGCAGATGTTCCGCGAAGAAAGAAAGGCGCCTTATTTCTGCTGCCTGGAACCTGCAACCCCTCTCAGGCCCTGCCCCTCTCTCCACTCACTCAGCGCTGCAAACCCGCACCAGGTTTGCGTTGGGATTTCCATCATGTTACCTGGCTAAAAAGAGGCTGACCTTGCCATGCTCCCTCATACAGTATGCAGCCCTGTACAAAAGGATGCTGAACAATGCTTTATGATTCAGGAACAAAAACCTGACCCATTAAAGCATTCTGTTGGTGAAGAACCTGCCATGTGGTATTACAGAGAGCGGTGAAGCTCGGCTAACCGTGGTACCAAACGCAGAGGGGTGACTCACACACCTGAAATCCTGTTTGCTACGCTTGTTACGAAAGAGACAGGCTTTGGTCATTTTTTTCCCCTCTTTTCCCAAGCCCGCTGCGCTGCTCTCCTGGTTGGAGCGGGGAAACGGACACGCGGTGCCCACATCCTCTGATTTAATAAGAATTTTCCACGCAGCACGGCTGTCATCCTTTTTCTCCTCGGCGCGGTGATAAGTTCAGAGCGCAGCCGTTAAAACTGCGCTCTCTGCCACAGGGACCTCAAGCTGGATAACGTGATGCTGGACTCGGAGGGACACATCAAAATCGCCGACTTCGGCATGTGCAAGGAGAACATGTGGGACGGCGTGACCACCAAGACCTTCTGTGGTACCCCTGATTACATCGCTCCTGAGGTGAGGAACGTCTTCACAGTCTGCGTGTGTGTGCGCGTGCGTGTGTGTGTGGGCATGCGTGTGTGTGTGTGTGTGCATGTGCACACGCGCATGTGCGTGTCTGTGTGTTTCTGTGTGCGTCTGTCTGTCTGCATTGTCAGTGTCAGTGTTATGGCAGCACAGATGCCACTCCCTGGCACTCATTAACATTTTAAAGGGGCCGCGTGGAGTGAAGGCAGAGCAGTCACTGCTGGTGAGTGTGAGTGGGTCTGGTGGCCTACATATATGATGGCTGTATTATTAATGTGTGCTATAGGGTGTGCGGAGAGAGGCAGTTCAGCAGGCTCCAAACAGCAGAAGGAAATGCAGCTAAAACCCACAACCAGCTTAATTCATCAAAAACCTGTAAATGCATGTCATGTCCTCACTGAATTTAATTAACATTCATCTTCTAAAAACCTCCAATTTCAAGTAAATAATTAAATCTAAATGGATTGCATTTTTGCATTTGTTTATATATATATCAGAACACTTTACAGTGAAATGGGAACTCACTCCAACCACCGCCGGTGTAAGACCTGCCTGGGTGACATACTGCCACCACCAGGGCCCTCAGCACATATTTGCATTTGAGAGAGAGGAATTTACGGAGCTAATTAAACTGGGGATGATTAGGTGGCCGGGGTGGGAGAGCCATTCGGGAATGCGACACGGACACCAGGGAACCCCCTACTCTGTGATGAGTGCCATGGGATCTCTAATGACCGTCAGTCAGGACCTCGGTTTAACGTCTCGTCCGCGAGAAAGCGTCTCCTACAGCACCGTATCCGTCGCTGCACTGGAGCATTTGGGGGTTGTTTGGGTCAGAGGGAAGACTGCCCCCTGCTGGTGCACTAGCACCATTTCTTGCAGCAACTCATTTTTCCCAGGAGGTCGCCCATCCAAGTACCAACCAAGCCCACGGCTGCTTTGCTTCAGCCTTTCTGCAAGCAGGTAGAAAACCTGAAGTCACTTAAGCATACGTGTGACAGCAGATATGCAGGGGCCGACTTAGTTTAAAAATTAATGCAGTTCAATGTAAGCAAATATTAATAGAATAGTTTATAATGCTTAAGTTGTATCCTCGTATTTGATTGGCTTAACCGTGCATTAATGTGCATCATGCACAACATCAATTTCCGTTCTTAACCTGCGTTAATCCCCATGATACGTCAGCGACTTCTGATCCAGAGGCCCATGGGCACCCTCCCCTGACCACTCACACACATGTGCCCGCCCATTTGCACAGGCACGCCAGGCTGGCACCTCTCTGTCCAATGGGACTGAGGTGGAACCAATGGCTCCTGACTAACTTCAGACCTGCATCCAGGCATCCTCAGTCCCGTATATAAGCAACAGTGGCCAGAGAGTGGATATTTTGATGGTGTAAAGACAGAGTTGAAGAGTCTTAAATACCTTGTGCACTTACAGGAGGTGAGCATGGACCTCTTCAGCAGCAATGTGATAGGAGTGATAGTCCGAATTAGGAGTGAAAGATGTACTATGTGTTATTTTTGATGACACGCCAAAGTAGGAGTGAAGGGGGCACGTGGGGTATGTGGGGTGTGGGGTGCAATGGGGACCGGAGGGCACCATGCTGCCGGGCTGGGGGACTGATGCTTTTGATGTGGGGCAGGGGCCCTGGCTGCAGTGACAGAACTGCTGTAATTAAGTTGATTAGATATCACACGTTTTTTCTGACGGAACAACAGATGGTGTCGCCTGAGGTCTAGCAGCTCCAGAATGAGGAGCAGAGTGATTGGAATCAGGCACGCATGTACGCACTAGTGTGCACATGCGTGCACTCGCACGCACGCACGCACACACACACACTCACACACACACACACTCACAGCTTTTTATTCTGTGGAAATACTCAAGGGGCTAAAAATGCTCTGCAATCAAAATAAAAGCGTATGCCGTTGGCTCGGAGTGATGAGGTCCTGCAAGATGGAGGCCTTGAACAGCGCATATGCATCTGCGCGTAAGGCTGCCTCTGCATTCTGCGCTGACGCTCCTGATAATTGGTATTGGGAACATGCATGCCGCTTCCCTGAGGTCAAAAATAAAGAATCCACAATAATGAAGTACATTCATTACAATCAATTTTTCCGGGGTTTTCTGCAGCGATTAGCATGCGCCGCGGCCTGCCTCCGGATACACTCGGCTACACACTTGAAGGGTAACGCTGGCCTCAGCGGAGTGCTGCAGCACAGCCCCGCCACAGACCAGACCAAACCGCACGTAGAAGAAACGGTTTCTCTCCATCTGAATTCAAGCTTACTAATGTCCCTCACTGCAGCCAGCCAGCCAGGCAGCCAGACAGACAGACAGACACAGACACACAAACGCACACACACATACACGCACACACACACACACACACGTGTGTGCACACTTCGCACACTCTCACATATATGTTTGTACATGTGTGCTCTCTCATACACACTCTCACTCATTCACATGTCACACACACTATGTTCAATGAAAGCAAATGAGGAAGTTGTCTTTTGCTGAGCCATGACGTACAACATGTAACCATGGCAACTGCCCTTTATCACTCTTCTCATAAGGCAGTTGGGTAAAATGTGCACACCGCAATCACAACTTTCTGTTTTTCATGGCAGGGAGATTTTTTTAACATTTTTATTTTGCACCAGATCCACGACAGCGCTGTTGAGGACTTCTGCCTGGACCCTGTTGAAACCATCAGTATTGACATCACTTTCCTGTTTCCTCCAGATCATTGCCTACCAGCCATATGGCAAGTCTGTGGACTGGTGGGCTTTTGGCGTGCTGCTGTACGAGATGCTGGCGGGAGAGGTAAGGCCCACAGCTGGGGCTTAACCGAGGGACCGTGACGCTCCTTCTGAATTAGGCACCTCAGCTGATCCTGGTGACAAGGATTTATTCCCAAGCGCTAAATCTCAGAGGGCAAGAATAACCATTCTCATTCATTTATAAGACATAGGCAGACCTCTTGAGATCCAACGCTTTCAATAATTTTTTTGTCAAAAAAATTATAAAGTATGTAGGCATGTAGGTAAAGTATATAAATCAGGTAGGTTTAGGGCTATGTAAATAACCCTTACAGATATTTTGTGAATTACACCAGTGCTGAGCCTTATTTTACCTGTGTAGTAACTAAGTCATTCTGAAAAATCTTTGGTAGAATGAATTCAAAAACCAATACCCTGATGTTGCGGTCTCTTGGTAATGGCGTTCTAAAGTGCATTCTGGGAGACCTACTCACGTTTCTTCTTCACAGTGTGTACAGTAACTGAGGTGTGGTGGATTATAGGGGTTTAGTCATGGGGTTCAGGCTGTTGTTGTTATCAATGATAGAGTAAAGCCAGCTAGGAGCTAAATCAGAGGTGTCAGACTCCAGGCCTGGAGGGCCTCAGTGCCTGCAGGTATTTGTGGCTTTCTTTCAGTCAGCAGCCAATTAAGACCTTGAGAGAAAGTTGTGTGGATTATTTACCGAATCAGTATGGTTGAATGAATCCCTGGTACTGAAACACACTGAAAACCAGCAGACACTACGACCCTCCAGGACCGGATTCTGGCACCTGTGAGATGGATGATGATGAGTTTAAGTCCCTGACTGTGTGGGACGGGCAGATTTGGCGTGGGGGTGTTACTGACGCAGGTGCGCCTCCCTGTCCCTCACAGCCGCCCTTCGACGGAGAGGACGAGGACGAGCTGTTCCAGTCCATCATGGAGCACCACGTGTCCTACCACAAAGCCATGACCAAGGAGGCGGTGGCCATCTGCAAAGGGGTAGGTGACCCAGCCCGGTCGCTCCGCGGCTGCGCCGGTCTCCATGACGCCGGCCGGCGCGCGTGCGCACGGGTTTCCGGAGGCCGCGGGCGCGTCCGCCAGTGCCTCGCGTCCCCGTGCGAACCCCGTCACGACCTCTGCGACGGCCTCCTCCCGCCTCCTCGCTCCGCGTGACACACAATCACACCCCCGCTGACTTCAGCTCGTTTGAGTCGTCTGTCGATTTAAATCAAATTAGGCAGAGGTCTGTCCAGACGTGGCTCCGCGTGCCGCGGGAGGCTCGTCTCGCGGTCGCGTGAGAAGAGCTCGGCGCCGCCCGCGCTGCCGAGAAGTGCACCGTTCCTCCTTCGTTTTGTTTTCCCTTTTTTTATACGGCGTGTTTACTGAAGCTGCCTAATTGACAGCGCTCAGTTCACAGTCTCAGACTGCAGACAGAGCTTAAAGGGGCTGAGGGTTTTTTTTTTTTTTGTGTTGTTTGTTTAAATGGAGAAAACGAATGTTAATATTCCAGAAACATAAGCGTGCGAGTGACTCACTTTTCCAGCAGCTGCCTTCGTGAGCCGTTCGAAGCGGCCTTGTGAATACCCTAACCCCTCGCCGCCCTCATTAATATTCACATCAAAGTCTGGCTTTTTTTTTCATTTGGTCTGTGCTGCCTTGTCTCAGTTACCCAATGAAGCGTCAGATTTCATTGTCAGCAGGTAGGCTGGTAGGGCGCGCATTAATTCTTATTAAAAGACTGTTCTCCGCAAAGTCCCCCACACCCCCACCGAGGAGGGCGTTTGGAAACTTATCTCCCTGCTCGATGCAGAAGAGGCTCTGGCACGGGAAGTGGGATGAGGGATCTCCGAGGTTTCGGCTGTGAAAGATGGGGACGGCTGCAGGCTCAATCAATCAGGCCCCTTCTCATTTTCCGTCTCCTCGACGGAGAGCTCGCAGGAAGGCAGGCGGCTGCGGGATCATAATTAAAACATTCCTGCAGTCGTACAACACAGAACTTTTAAAAGCCCAAGCCAGAGAAGAAACTCTTAGGAGAGCCAACTTCAGTCAGGCTTGAGATCTCCATTATTTTTAATGCAGCTTGTTTAGGGAAATTCCCAGGCTGTCTGAAGGCATCTTGGCTCTCTCTGTGCCGTACCTCAGGGTTTACTGGTGGAGTGTTCTTCATTCTTCCCACTATTTCCCTGTTTGAGAGCCACTGCAGTGTAATAGTAGGATGGACGCTAATGTATTAGCATGGGCATGTCAGTCCAAGCCTGTGTTCCTTTCATAAGACATGTGGAGTCTGGGGCTCATACGGCAGTCAGTGTGGGTCACCATGCAGGCAGTGGGAAGGGTGTAGATAGATGCTTGGTTGTCCTCCTCAGAGAATAGTCTTTCCACAGTTGGAGCAGGTAACCTTATGAATATGTCAACATATGCACATAAATAACAATGAAAGGCTTGTGTTCCTGCCCTTGCACAAGCTACTGAAGGAGCATACTGCATGTGTTCACTGGCTGTTTTAAAGAGTGGATGTAGCCTGAAGTTTCTCTGAGTGTCCTCTTTTTGCTGATCTCACTCCCTTGTGGGTTGTGGGTGCAGGAGGACGGTTTCACCCAGGGAATGCACGGTAGGACAGAAAAGAATGATGGAAAGGTCTCTGGGTCCCGTGCTCTAATAGATTCATGCTAATGCATTAAATAATGAATCGACTGTCGTGCGGCCTGAATTTTAATGCCATTTCTTTTTCGTTTGACTACCTTGATGAAAATGCAGCGTGGTAATATACGAATTCCTGCGGACAAAAGATTTTTTTTCCCCCTGCTTGGACACTTCTTGTCCCTCCTGTCTGCTCTATTCATTGTTGTGAAAGAGATGTGTTCAGCCAATAGGAAGGAAGGATGGCTGGGAACGGGGATGGGAACATTGTGAAATCCTCAGATCCCAATAGCCCATCCTCAACAATCTGAAAATAGCTTGCGAATATTTAATGAATGCTAGATGTTTAAACCAGATTGGAAAAGCATGTAAGTTAAGAGAAGCGCTTCCTAAACATCCATCCGGAGCGCTTGGAGCTCCAAGGAACACGAACCATCAAATACAAAACGAGTCCTTTCCCCCTTTTTTTGATACAAGTGAACTGGGCGAATCTCTTTGTAAATGGACTCATTCAGCCTATCTGGCACGAGCATGTGTTGTAGTGAGCGTGTTCGGCTTAGCCGTTCGGCGCGTGGGCTGCCGTGGTTTCGCCCGTCGCGATGCCCGTGGCGGGCCGCCGGGTCAGCTTTAAAACGCGCCGAGAGGCGCCGCGCCGAAGGAGAGGGGGATGGTCTTTCCGGCCGGAGCTCCGGGAGGACGGGCGGGGCTCAGAGAGGACGCCGCGCCGGACGCGGGCAGAGCCGGGCCTCGCTACTCACGGGAGGGAATGAAATAAATAAATCAATTAGGCGGAGGAAGCGGTGTGAATGAATTTTGAGTGTCACCTTCACGCGCGGCGTATGTAAACAACAGATTTCCCCCCCGGATAAATAAATAAAGAACGGAGGGAAGCGCGACGCGCGGAGGAGGAGGCGGCTGCGGAACGCGGCGGGGCCGCGCGGGTAATGAGCCGCCCCCGCCGAGCGTGGCAGCATGCGCGCGCGGCGGCCGGCCGCTGGGGGGGATGAATCATTCGTACCGGTACCGCGGCGGGCCTGGTGTTTTCGCACGCGCTGCCAGATCGGGGGCCCCGCGCCGTGTGTAGCGCCATGTGTGGCGCCGCGGCGCGTCCGCTACGCTACGCTCCGCTGCGGGGGGGGGCGCGTCGGTGCCAGCGGAATGACGGGCCGTGTGACGCCAGGCTGAGCTGCGCTGGCCTTCCTTTCCTTGTCGGCAGGGTCGCCGCATGGGCCCTGTTCAGTGAGACGGACTGGGCAACTATGTGTGTCTGTGTGAGTTTGTGTGTGTGTGTGTGTACGTACGTGCAAACTTGTTTATTATTATTATTATTATCATTATTATTACAGGCATTTAGCAGACGCTCTTATCCAGACCAACTTACATTGTATCCAATTATACAGCTGGATATATACCGGAGCAATGCAGGTGAAGTACCTTGCTCAAGGGTACAACGGCAGTGTCCTACCGGGGAATCGAACCTGCGACCTTTAGGTTACAAGATCAACTCCTTAGCTATTATACATTTTACTACACTGCTGCCGTATCTGTGTGAGTTTGTGTGTGCCCGTGTGTGTGCCAGAGTGAGTGTGTGTGCGCGCGAACGTGTTTGTCTGTACGTGTGTGTGAGAGTGCATTTTTAAGTGCGCGCACGTGCGGTAGCTGACCTGGAGTCGCTGCCGGGAGGCAGCTGATCAATATGCCGTTGAGCACCGGCTCACAGCAACCTGCTTGTGTTCTTCAGCCACAAACCGGCCGAATGCTGATTCCAGATAAGGCCCAATGGCTGATTGAGCCAATTAAACAGCAGCGGACAGCGGCCGTGCAGACTTCAAATCCCAGGCGCAGGTCTGGTGGAGGACATGGGGATGAGAAGGGATGGAGCTGGGATCTGCTTACACTGAAAACCAGCTTTTCAGCCCCGTGTCTTTACGTTGGAAGGCTGGGACACTCTTGCACAGATGAACTGGCCCTGCTACTGTTTCAGTAGCATGGCCATGTGACGTAACTATAGTCTTAAGGAACACCAACTTTTAAGAATAAATCATTTGTGTCGTTTTTTTAATTCAAATGAGTATTTTAATCTGAAGTGACAGGGTGCGTCTGTGGAGAGTGAGACAGCAGGAAGTTGTCATGTGGCACCCTGAAGTTTTGAATGTTTTAATCTGAGCCTAAGCAGTAAGGCCTGGGGGAAACCAAGGCGACAGAACTGAAACAGGGGGAATTGGTATTAGCCCCTTTCTTCAGACTTAAAGGAGCTCCCAAGCCTTTAAGAGCTAAAGTATTCCTTGAAATCGCATTGGCTGAAATACCCAGACTAATTGAAGGGCTTCGTCGGCTCAGCCAATCAGGGAGCGGCTGTAATGCGTGTGGACTAGACGTGGGGTTACCTCGCAGGAGTGTGGCCTCGCCTGTCACCAGCCCTTTGAGAGGAGAGCACGGCGCTCTCACGCTGGGAAAGAGAGCTCACATTTCCCTCTCGCTCACTCAGTGGAGATGAAAAGCTATGGCCCACGGTGTCTTCATTAAATAAGAAGAAGCCAGGAGTGTTGGAGAAGGCGATTAAATAGACGCACAGTCTGATTTCATTAACTTGTAGCCTGGGGATGCCAGTGGAGACTGAGAGCTTTCCAGAGCCCTTTTCTTTTAGTTTCAGTTTGTGTTTGGTAGGTGCTGTATCAAAACAAAATAAGTCCCCGTGCCCAGACCCCACTCCGCTAGCCCTCATTCCCAGCAGCCCCCGCTCTTCCGCCCTCAGCGAGGCCACCGGGGAGCCGCCCCCCTCCGGCTCCTCCCTTCATCGCCGAGTTCTGAAAACTTCCATTTTGTAATTATTGCCATCCTATGGTGCTTGCCATTAATTAGAGCTCTGGCTCTTTGCGTTTAGTGGTATTTAGAGTACACTTGCAGCTGTTGATGCCAAACAGATCCCTTCCTTAGCCGAGTGAGCGCAGAGAGCCAGAGAGAGCCGCGTTTACACTGCCGTGCCGTTTCTATAGCGCTCATTGGCATTCCAGGCGCCGCTGTCTCACCAGAACATCATCTGTTAGCCACATCTCCCCTATCTCCTGACATGAAAGGTATGAAATGTCAGAGGTAACCAGCCAGTAAGCGTATGCTCCTGTGTGGGTCTTCTTTGAAATATGCAGCCCAAGCGATTATCTTCTGTTGGAACATATGGTGTGTGTCTGTCTTTTTTTGTTTTTTTAAATATTTTTTTGCGCATTGATACTGATCTTGGCAGTGCTGAGTACATTTGATCTATAATCCCCTCCCCCCTCTTTTTTTTTCACCATAAATGAATCGGTCAACAGGCTGCGTTTGAGGCGCGTCCAACAGGGTCGAGGTGCAGAAGATGTGTTGAAATACAAAGCTTCCCACCTTCCTTAATCTCACCGCACATTTACTAATACAACTTCATTCACACGTCCATAAGTCACCTATTTATTTTCTTAGAACTGGATAGAAAATGGGTGGCACATTCAATTGATATCAGGCACACAGTGACCTTTGACCTCTCCCTCTGTTCCAGCTGATGACCAAGCATCCCGGGAAGCGTCTGGGCTGTGGGCCAGAGGGAGAGCGTGACATCAAGGAACACGCCTTCTTCCGCTACATGGACTGGGAGAAGCTGGAGAACAAGGAGGTCCAGCCACCTTTCAAACCAAAATCAGTAAGTCTACCTCCCCCCCCCAATAAAATCCCTTCCTCTCTCCCACAGACCCACACTCCTCCCTCAGACCAAAACCCTCTCTCCCTTACAAACTTGAGTTTCTGCAGCTCACTGTCTGTGGGAGAAATGCATAGTTTTTTAGTGCAGTACAGTCATCTGACTACTTATGAGTATATTTTGTGTTTTCTGTTAGTGGTGTTCAGTATTCACTCTGGTAAAAGAAAACCAGCTTTAAAAGAAAAAGGAAAAGAATTTCCACCTGAGACTTCAGCTTTTCTTCCGACTGGCTGTGGAAAAAGTTTAGATGGTGCTCTCGGTTTAGAGTGACACTGAGTTTATTTTCTTGTTTGAAACATTGCCTACCCTGTGATGCGTTAAACCAACTGTGACATGGATCAGCAGTTTCCCTCCCCAGATATGGGCAATTCTGTCCAGTTCAGGGCATATTTCCCTTGCAGGCTGATAGCGAAGAGCTAGATGCCTCCAAGGGGAGGCTGTGTCTCTCAGAATCAAGACCCATCTCTCAGGCATAATGCCCTCCCACTCTACCACACCAAATCCCACTCTGAGCCAAATCTCACTGTCTGGCCCAAACACCATTTCTTTAACCATCAGAACCAAAGCCCCCTCATCTATCTAACCTATATCCCTCCCCCTCTACCTCACCCAAACTATTCCCTCTGCCTCAGAACCCCCCCCCCCACACACACACACACACACACAAATGTAAAGCAGTTCACCTATGTGAACTCTATTTCTACATATTTGCACTCAGGTATCCATTATGCTATGCTCTGAACTGTCATGCTTATTAATATGAAAGGGCGGCAGTCAGTGTCCTACACTATGTTCACATGTATTGTATAGTATAGTACAATGAAATATAGTGCTTTGCTTGAGAAAGTGAGATTTGAATGAAAAACTCTGGTCTGGTGTTGAGTGCTGTGGACAGGATGCTTTCATATGGGGATCCAGTAATTCATGTGCTACATCTGAACAAGAAAGCATGACAGCAACTATAAATGATGCCTTCAAGGTTACGGTACCTTCACTATATTCCTGTTCTGTGCTATAGTTGATTAATTTCTTGTCTTGTATTCATGTTGGGGTGTTTAGAAACTTGTCCTTTTTCACCAGTGTGATGAAGGCTAGGCCTGTTATTAATGATACTGTGCTTCGTAGTGCTCTCAGACGCAATTGTAAAGTGCAGAAGTTGCTTGTTGTCATCTGATTAAGTATGCAAGGGAGCTTGAGCCCTTCAAAGGCATCATCATTGTACAAGAGGAATTATTTTGTTCTAAAGCAGTCGGCACTCTTTGAATGAAAAGCTCTCCATTTCATGCATTTTTAGCTAAAATGTGAACTCCCTTCCTCAAAAACACAGCCCTGCCCTGCATTGAAGTGTTCTGGAATGGTATCTCATGAATGTCAAAGATTGCCCTTAAATCACCTGATGGGAAGAACATAGCTTTTGTGTCATCACACCAGGTTGCCTCTTAGGGGCGTTGTGGAGGGGGAGGGGGGCTGCTGCTCGCTCTCCTGCAGTGAAGTCTGACTTGCTGATATAAAAATGTGTAACATTTTTTGTGTGCTAAAAGGATGAATCTTTGACATTAATAGGTTCTGATTTTGGCGTAGATCCCCTTTAAAGAGGACGTCATCAGCGAGCACCAATTAACGCTGATGAGTTTTCACTGTTGGGGGGGGGGTAATGGGGGCGGGGGGCTTGTCGACGAGCGGTGGAAGAGCGCAGACCTCATTAGACATCAATTGAGGTGAAATGATTGGTTTGCCATGGTGGAGCTGAACTCATTGACGAGGCTGAGACCGCGATTAGGTGAGACGGCGAGATTGCGGATGACATTGCGGATGAGTCCGGCGAGCGGTTTGCGGACGTTGGTGGCGTCCCGTGGCCTGGGCGCCGAGGGAGCGGGGCACTGTGGGGGTGCGAAGTGACATTCTCAGCCTGTCCCTTTGCATCAGCGTTCTCATTAACAC
Source organism: Anguilla rostrata (assembly GCF_018555375.3). Taxonomy (NCBI): domain Eukaryota; kingdom Metazoa; phylum Chordata; class Actinopteri; order Anguilliformes; family Anguillidae; genus Anguilla; species Anguilla rostrata. The sequence continues at coordinate 47,376,635 of NC_057934.1, read as the reverse complement.
CGTCATCTGCCTGTTAATCCCCCCCCCCCCCATATACAGACATTTAATAATAACGGCCCTAATTTGATAGCAGTTGCCCTTGGGGGCAGGAGTAGAAGAGACTGGCATTTAGCTTTATTGTTATGGCTCCAGTGTGCAGCTGCACTGTTGGAGAATGCTGGAGAAGTTGCCTTGTTAGCAGTGCAGTGAATGCTCAGGAATTGGGAAGGGTTGCCGTGCATTTGCCGTCAGAGAAGCATGTCATTACCAACTTCACAAAACACAATGCCTGCGCTGTATATATTGTATGGGAAAGCACAGCTGTGCAGGCTGAAATAATGTTTATTCTACAGAAATGGGTATGACAGAAATAATTCCCACCACTTTTATTATGTCTTGTATAATAACAGTGGAAGCTGTTTAGCTGAAGTAAGGTTTGGTACACACTTGTCTAAAGGCAGGAAAGTTCAGAGGTGCTGTCCCCAAAGAGCATCAGGCAAGGTGATCGCCTAGTATTGATTATTCATGTTCAAAGATGTGCTAAGGCTAGGGTTCGGTGTTTATTGAGGCTTGTTTAATGCCAGTCTGATGTATTAAGTCAATAATATTGTTTCATTCTCAGTAATAACCCAACAAGTTCAGCATGTACCATAGAGTGTATAATTCCCTTGCTGCAGCTGGGACAATTCGACACACAATTTGGACCACTTCATCACAGATTTTAATGAGATTCAGTGCGATTATTTGGTCTTATAAGAAGCCCCTGGAACCAAAATTACACGTCTCAGATCTTTATTGTGGCAGATATGGGCTGACAAAGTTTGGGCAAATTAGCACGCCTCCAAGACTTTGACTAGCGATCTACATTACTATAGGTCATAGAGAAATGGTTCTTATATCCTTTTAAAGGTCGTTTCCAGTTCTGTTAATGATCTGATCTGAGGTAAGTGTAATTTTAGTTTCATGGTTTTCTTATAAAACCAAATTAGCATGCCAAATCTCTATAATCTGTGACGATGCGGTCCAAAAGTGTGTTGAATTGACTCACACTTACGCAGACCCAGCTTAGCTCAGGAAAGCGCTGAATGGGTCTGTTTGCCTGTGATGATGCCTCTTGCTGATGACTGATTTTGGATTATGCATTAATATAAAATTGTTGCGTTAAACCATATGTCTGGTTTGTGATATCACTCTGCTCTCTTCTCTTATGGAGACACAGGAGCTAGTCAGGAGGATTCAGTGTGAATAAACATGGGAGTCATTTCTGTATGACTAGTTTTTCAAAGAGTAGTATACAGTGAAAGTGATGGACAGTTTATCAGTTGACATGCACACAATGACTTTTCATTGACTTACGGTAACATTGTTGCACAGTGGTGACATAAACTCCCATTGTATCAGAAAATATATAGAGTCTTTTGTAATGTTCTGTGAAGTAAAAATGGGAACAGCATTGAACTGAACATCCCACTTAGTGCAGAGAGTGGTTGGTGAGTGTGCTGTTGTCTTTTAGTGGAGATAGCAGCTGTGAAACTCTCTCATTCCGCTATTGAACTACTGGCATTGCTAGTGGTTGGGTGATGTCCCCCATGTTCTTTAATGCGATTGTAGACAGGCACAGACATTCAACAGTGTATTTTTTAAGCAATGTTTGAGATTCTGTTTAATCTGTGTCCACAGTATTCACCGATGACTATACTGACCATGTCTGTGTCCATTTTTCAAGATGGCAATCCTTGATAAACAGATCATTTTGAACAAAAGTGTTTTTTTCCCTAACAAATCCTTCAGAGATCACTGTGTGGTGCTTTAAAACCAGGCTATTAAGCAAGCGTGGATGACTGCAGCTGATAACCCCGGGCCCAGCCCGATAAAGTGGATAACACTCTCATATGGGAGTGATGGAGGGCCTATCTGAGAAGCCATCGGAGTCGAGAGCAAAGATTAGTGCAGCCACTTTAAAATAATGAAAGCTCCAATTTTCTCTGTGGTCTTTATTTTTCATTTTCTGTGTCACTGAGATAAGGTACAGCAAAAAGAGGAGAAGATCAACCTTGATTAGGTCCCCAAAAGTGGAATTGGGATTGGCAGGCAGAGGTTACTGTTGTTGGGGCAGGCAGAGGTTACTGTTGTTGGGGCCGGCAGAGGTTAATGTTGTTGGGGCCGGCAGAGGTTACTGTTGTTGGGGCCGGCAGAGGTTTCTGTTTTTGGGGCCGGGCATGTCCAGTCTCTTGCGCGCAGTGGGGCTCTTGTACCAATCAGGCCTTTGTTGGAGGAGCCTCCTTGGCCCCCCACCTCAGCCAGGCCCAGACCCCGGAGAAAATGTCCTATTTTCAGTGTAGTCTCTCATTCCCCCCCGCGGAGCCCCGCCTACTCTCATAGAGAGGGGAGTAAGGGCAGCTGACAGAGCGCTAGGGAAAAAAGCAGCTTGTTATGCTCAAGCCAGAGGGGAGAACCTCAGTGCCTGTGATTTCTGCTCTCGTGTGCCTCACTTTACGGTAGAGCGGGCAGCGGGCTAAAGCCACACTCATCACAGTCCCCACACAGCCATGTGTGCCAGCGTCTTCTGATCCCAGTCCTGTCACACAGTAGGGCTGACAGACAAACCTTCTTCAGCAGGGAGTGGGAGAGGCGTCAAGAGGGCGGGGCAGTGGTCGAGGCATGGACGTAGATCCTGGGGGGGGGGACACTTTGGGGAAACACCGAATAATATCATGTTGGGTATTGTTTGTGTCCCCTTTAAAAAAAACAATGCTGAAGAAAATTTCCTGTGCGTTGTCCCCCCCTCCCCCCTCCCCCCTATGTTGAAATGAGATCTGCATCCTTGGGTTGAGGGGGACAGAAAGGAGGCGGCGTGCGGTAAATGGGCAGTGTTTAGCAGCCGCGTTGGCGGGCAGGAGAGGCTGTCACACGTGTAGCTCTAATAGCCCGTTCCCCTGCACCGCGGCAGCGCCGTGATGCTAATCAGTCCTGACAGGTGTATCTGTGAGGACAGTGAAAAGCTTTTGCCTCAATTTCAGGCTTTGATGGAATGCGAGGCACAGTGCCTATAGCTAAGCAGCCCCCGCCACCCAATAGATTCCAGCTAATGCAAGACAGCGTGCCGATCATTACCGACGGGCTGCAGAAACTAGGGCTGCGTCGCTGTGTGCGCGGGGTTCGATAGCACCTCGTACGCCCACCGCGAGAGGCAGGGGGGTCTGCACGGGTGTGCGAATCTGATCGGGCACGCAGTTCAGCAGTGCCACAGGGTTTGGGCACCGATGCTGTGGGTTGGGTACGATGGCCTTACAATGGGGGAAGCTTCAGAAATGTAAAGGCAAATATGTTAATTTGTTTCATTTAGTCTTTCGTGTTGTCTGTTCTCCTCAACGCTGGATTTGGAGTTAATAGATTTACTTAACCTCTTCATAACTTTGTTTTCACCTCCAGTGTGCACGCATCCAATATTTATGCCTACGTTTGCCTTTCTGAAATGCTGCTTTCGGTGTCTGTGCTGACTTCACACAATTTGCGAGTGTAAGAATCGCACTCATTAGCAGATGAAAATTCTAATCATGAGCGCAACAGAGGAAGGCGAAAAAAACAACCCAGATTTTGTTAAAGAATCCCTCGATGACTTGTTATTTTCCTCTGTGCACAGGACACCTAATCAGACTCCCATGTTTGAGCAGGAAAATAAGATGAGTAAAAAAAAAGGGGCTTTTTGTTTCAAAACCAAACCTGACAGAGGAAGGCAGGCTAATAGCGCTGTGAGATAACCGTGCAGTGTCATAGCCATAAAGGGCTTCTGTGGTCTAAATCTTTTATTGGATGACCAGGAGCTAAATGAAGATTCAGTGTTTGCTTGAGCCATTTATTTATTTGTTTGTTTATTTTGGTGGAGTTGTTTCCACCTGGAATAGGTGATTGCTGTTACTGTTAGTTTTCAAGGGCAATGGAGATCTGCCGTGGTAAGGGGATTCAGAGAGATAGCGGGGGGGGGGGAAGAGAGTGAGAGAGGTAGAAGCATGGAAAATGCAATTCAAAAATGAGATCACTTTCTGGAAGCATAAAAATATTTAAACCCCCACTGAACATCAAGACATGTGGAGAGAATCTGGCCGTACAGCTGATCCTCAAGCTCACTTCCCTCTCTCCAAGAGCAGGCTGCCTCAGTACAGGGCAATAGACAGTATTATCACACTAATCATCAGCCAATTGTGGAATATAAAGACTGACCATAGCACCTTAAACAGAAAGATTGCAGTACAGACTCTTGCAGCACAGTGGCCAGACATCATAAGCAGATGCTTACACTACTCAAGACTGGCCATGCTCAAATTACAATCAGCCACAACTTCAGACAGCTGCAGTGTATATGAGAAATTCTGAGAAGTATGAGAAACTGTTCCTCCCAGTAAAAAAAAAAAAAAACATGTCCAATTTTTACAGCCTGTCAGAAGTTAAAAGAGTAGGAACCCTCTTGGGGAAAAGAGAAAAAATGTGGTTTGGAAGTACAGTATACAATATACCTGCCATAGCTTTAGAGTGACCCCTGAAGCTTGTACAAACTTGTTGTATTTTTAGAAGCGGGGTGGTAGCGTTATTTCATTTTTTATTGTGTGTTATTGAAGCATGCATATGCCTAAATGATCGTGTTGATTTTTGCTTTTTGTTGATTTTTATTGGTTTAATGATTGATTAGCTTTGCTAATGTGTACAGAACCAGGATATTGTACCAACTGGAAATCAGAAATTTATGAGACAGCTGCAGGATCTTTTATTGTGTCTGTTTTTCACTGGCAGCAACCTGTAGTTTATTTAAACTGAAACACACCTCCAGGCTTGTGTTTTTAAAAACGTCTTTGTGATGTATGAGAGTAAGCTGGAAGCTGGGATAAGCATTTGTGGTATTGTGCTGAAGGTTTGTGTTTAAGGGTTCAAAATGTAAGCGCCTCTCTGGGTATTGTATATGCATTTCTCACAACACAAAGGTAGCCTTCACACTGAAGATTTAGACTTCAACCCAGTGACACACTTACTCTGTGGCCCCTTTATGCAGATATGTTTTCACTTTCAAAGTATCTCGGTGCAGAACTTGAGGGTTTGGAATATGAAATGAAATGCTGGAGTGTGCCTCTACCAAAGACGGAAGAGGATGAAAGTTTGTGGTTCGAAACAGGTGGAGTAAGTTAACACCCCATATCCTGTCTTCCTAACTGGGGCTCCAGTCTGAAACACTCAGTTTGCTAAGTCTACGCCTCGGTGCCAAATTACTTGCTGTCAAAACGAATCAAATGCATGTAGCTGATGGAATATGCAGTATGTATTTCCGTAAGTGAAATTGAACCTCTATGCTGTTCTGGTGTTTCCGAATGATTGCTTTATTGAAGATTTGATTGTGTCATCATCATGTTCCATCCATGTGCGTGATAGAGAACACTGTGGACAGAAGCAACAGGGGGATGTGGTCTCTGTTCATGCTGTGCGCAACAAACCCAGCTTAGACAGGAAGTGCAAGTGCAGACATGTAGAAATGCAGCCACCACTGCCAAGTGAGGTGAGCTATATTTGAGTAGACAGATGAAGGTCATTTTTACCGCCTCACCCGGTGTGCCAAGCATCCCACCTGGACCTCCTATTCTTCAGCCTCTCCTGCAGAGGACCAGGGATGGCATCTCCTGGTGACTAGTGTTGGAGAAGACTCCACCTTCCCCTGTCACTTGACACAAACTGGTGCCTGTACCAAAACCGTGGGAATTAAAATGGTCTTCCTCTTCCTTCAGTGATTTGTGAATCAATGGAAATAAACCCAACCCCCCCCACCCCCACCCCCACCCCCCACCACCACCACCGCCACCGCTACCTCATGCATTCCCCTCCAGCATTCCACAGTGCACACGTAGGTGGAGCTCCTGGGCGTGCATCTTGGATGTACAGGCGGTGGCGGGGACGTTTCCATATGGTTTGACCGGTTGTTTTCACTGTGTTCCTTGGTTTTGTTTCTCTCCACTCCACCCACCACATGCCTCTTTTGTTTTTTCTCCCTCCTACAGTGTGGCCGGGACGCTGAGAACTTTGACCGCTTTTTCACCCGCCATCCTCCCGTCTTAACTCCACCTGACCAGGAGGTCATCATGAACCTCGACCAGGCCGAATTTGAGGGATTTTCCTACATTAACCCTCATTATCCTCTTATGGATATCAAGAGTTAAGGACAATCAAAAAAAGCTTATTGCAAAATCTCCTAGATACAATATCTGTAACCACTTCTATTTGTTTATGTATATGTACTGTTTCCAGCTGTACGTGTACGTAAACAAAAATATGGAAAAACAATTTATTACCCCTTTGGGTTAAATCAATTAGTGCAAATTCCCTTGAATGATTTCCTGAAATTTGATACCGTTATTTTACCTCTTTGTCAACATTGCATTTCCTATTGAATGTCCTTATCAGAAATCAGCCAGTAAGATGTCCATAGTGATTCCAGAAAGTTCTAAAATGACCTTGGATTTTTATATATATTGCTTTCATTAGTTTTTCATTGCTGCACCCAGTACAGCTCCTCTCCCTGCCAACTTGCCATTCCAGCCTATGCAATAATGTGTTGCATAGACATTTTTGTTCCTTCAGATTCTCATCTCAACAAACCTGCCTTCTGCAATATTGGTGATAGTCATGTGATACAATCATTGATTTCTGACTGAATGAATGAGTCTCTGTCTATAGCTACTCCGATCTTGATCTACATCTGAGATTACGTCATTTTTTGCTTCTGGTTGCTTCTGTATTTTTCCCTCTAGTAATGGAAGATTTTTCCAGTCCCAAACCAAATCTTGAAGGAAGAGCATACAACAAATTACGTCATTGTGCATGTGCTTTTTTCATAGCAGTTCCAGAACAATAGTTAGTAAGATAGTTGAAATCAGATATTATATACATACAAATATAGAATGCATACATGTATACATATATACATATGATAGTTACAATAACAAATTGTTTTTTTTCCAAGCATGAAAAACGTTTACAGGATGAATCAATCCAGCGGTTTGTTTGGTCCAACATTAGTGCTTCTGTCAGCGTGCTCCTCCGTAGTGGTGCTATGGTACTCTTGCCTGTACATAGAGTGGCTCTGTATTACCCCACTCCCTCTGGAACCAGAATACCCCCTGCACCCTGCACACATACACACACACTCAGACACTGCAGCAACTGTGCAAATTTGGAAATGCACCATTTTGAACCGCAGTGGCCGTATCAACAGAGCCCATTTCTGAAGAAAAGCATGTCCACCTGTGATGAAAAGCTTGTTAATGGTTCCCTGGCCTGTGTCGTATGTTTTGGGTGATACAGCTGCCATCAGGGGCACAGGAAAAGCACACTTCACCTGGAACAGGTCAGGCCAGGCCTCTTCAGCACTGTGCTGAGGTTGGGCCGGAAGGCGGCGCACTGGACAGCAACCTGAAAGATTTGTGGGCCGTTGCCCAGCAACTTTACCTTACTTTGACCTTTGGCAGCATGTTGCTTTTATAAGCAAACAACCAGCATAGCCAAAATTTACTGGAGAAACATGATGGTGGCATTTTCTGAAAGAGGACATTCCTTACACTTTTAAGCAATTAAAATTTATATAGGGATACTGTGTTTCTTAATTATTACGTGTGGAGACCTTCACTGCAAATAGCTAGTGTAAACAGTGTGCACAAGCCTTTCACTGGGTTAAGATTATACAGTGTAGCAGTGAAAACATGCTTGTTAAAACTTGTGTCTGTAGTTGTTTCAGTGTTAGTCTTGTTGACAACCGCTAGTTTCCAAGTTCCTGAGACAAAGAGCACTGTTAAAAGGTCATGCACAATTTGAAATGCTGGCCATGCGGGCCGACAAATAAATAAATAAGTTGTCTGCGGGATAATTCAGTTGGTATGTAAGGCCTGTCTTCTTTCCTGAAATGCCATTTTGTTTGTCTGTAACAGAAGCTAATCTGTGGTCAATGGTGCACGGCAGATTCCTCTGTGCTGTCAAGGGCTCGACCCTGTAGCTCCTGCAGTGTCCACACTGGCTAGCAATCCCTTCCCACCGCATTTAAAGCACATGCAAGGTATATGGAGGATTCTAAATATGAATGGGTCGACATGTATGCCAGTTTAAGTTGATGAAATCCTCTCAGATGATCTCAAGTGCAGCTCAACAACTGTGTTGTAATGACTGGGTACTAGTAAATTTAACCATCATTGAAAACTACTGGTTCTTCATATCAGACCTTACACTATAGGAGTGTTAAACTTAAGATAATATTGTTTATAAGAGTTTTCCAATAATTATTGTCTGGTAATAAATAATCTTTGTTTTTTATTTCTAGACTAGATTATTATTAAGAAGATTTATTACTTTAGTTATCTACATTGATATAGAAGAATTGTAATTTCTGCCAAAACTGGTGTGTAGATTATTACAGGGCTTTCATATTTTTGTAAGCATCTCATAAACATTCTTATGATACACACTGCTGTGCAAGAGTCGTAGACATTTTGCGTTTTCATACTAAGATGCATAAGGAATTCAAATCTTTGTATATGGTTGAAGCAGTCAGATTTTTCAGATGGAGGAGAAAGGGGATCAAGGAGCTTGATGTTTGAAAGAAATGTAGTACACCATTCCACCATGTTTATGACCAAATTAGCTAGATTTCCCTTAATTAGTTATGGTTTTATTTAAGAGGTAGGGTAGAGGAATGTGATATAAGGTATAGTGTGCATTATTTGGAAATTGTACATTTTCAGATGTATTCACATTTAATGCAAACTTTTGTTTCCATGTCCATCAAAGTATAACAATGGCAAAATGCCTCTTGCACAACAGTGTGTATAGTGTGTGCATAAATAATGTGTCAAATTATGTTTAGTAAAGTTCTTGCATATTATGTGGTCGGGATTCTGTCTGTGAGCCTTACAGTATTGTATAAAAAAAAGAAAAAAAAAGAATTTTAATGTTAAGATATGTGTCTTTTCTAAACTGATGATATCAAAGTTTTTCATTAACAAGAAATTGTGCATGTGCTTAAGTAACAGCTGTAATGTCATGTTCTTTTTGACCATTTGTGCTTCAGTGGGTGCTTCATTGCTACTGTGTGGGCTTTGTACACTTTAACTCAGATGCTGTTAATGTGCCAAAGTATTTTCCAAAAAAAGAATATATTAAATAAAACTTTACATGATGAGCTACTTCATACTATTTTTTATGATCTCTGATCAATAGCAGGAGGTACAGAGTATGGCTCTGTCAGTCAGCACTAAAATAATTCAAGTAGTTAAGTAGATTGGGTGGAGGTTATAGAAATGATGAAGATAAGTGTCAGGGCCTTCTGTTTGGTGTTTGAAGCAAAAGGTATTTGCACCTCTTGCCTGTGTTTTGCAGTCTGAATGGTTTTGGTGTTGTGCGATCCAAAATATTTATGTGCCATTTGTCAATTTTGATGTCTGAACTGCAAGCTATCCTTTTCTTGTGTCTGCAGTATTTGAACTGAAAAGTATCAGTGCCTCGTGTCTCTGAGCTGAAAGGTGTCAGTGCTTCGTGTCTCTGAGCTGAAAGGTGTCAGTGCTTCGTGTCTCTGTTTCAGCTGAAAGGTGTCCGTGCCTCCTGTCTCTGTTTGAGCTGAAAGGTGTCCGTGCCTCCTGTCTCTATTTGAGCTGAAAGGTGTCAGTGCCTTGTGTCTCTGTTTCAGCTGAAAGGTGTCAGTGCCTCCTGTCTCTGTTTCAGCTGAAAGGTGTCTGTGCCTCCTATCTCTATTTGAGCTGAAAGCTGTCAGTGCCTTGTGTCTCTGTTTCAGCTGAAAGGTGTCAGTGCCTCCTGTCTCTGTTTCAGCTGAAAGGTGTCAGTGCCTCCTGTCTCTGTTTCAGCTGAAAGGTGTCAGTGCCTCCTGTCTCTGTTTCAGCTGAAAGGTGTCAGTGCCTCCTGTCTCTGTTTCAGCTGAAAGGTGTCAGTGCCTCCTGTCTCTGTTTGAGCTGAAGCATGTCAGTGCCTCCTGTCTCTGTTTGAGCTGAAAGGTGTCTGTGCCTCCTGTATTTGCTGATTGAAGCGAGAGGTGTCAGTGCCTCCTGTCTCTGTTTCAGCTGAAAGGTGTCAGTGCCTCCTGTCTCTGTTTGAGCTGAAGCATGTCAGTGCCTCCTGTCTCTGTTTCAGCTGAAAGGTGTCAGTGCCTCCTGTCTCTGTTTGAGCTGAAGCATGTCAGTGCCTCCTGTCTCTGTTTGAGCTGAAAGGTGTCTGTGCCTCCTGTATTTGCTGATTGAAGCGAGAGGTGTCAGTGCCTCCTGTCTCTGTTTCAGCTGAAAGGTGTCAGTGCCTCCTGTCTCTGTTTGAGCTGAAGCATGTCAGTGCCTCCTGTCTCTGTTTCAGCTGAAAGGTGTCTGTGCCTCCTGTATTTGCTGATTGAAGCGAGAGGTGTCAGTGCATCATGTTTGCATTCATTTTTCAACTGAAAGGTATTGCTTTGTGTTTTGATTTTTGCACAGAATGGTATCAATGCTGCTTGTCTTGGTTGATAATTTGCACTGAAATGTATCAGTGCCTCCTGTCTATGTGGATGTTTGAGCCAAATGGTTTTGGTGCCTCTTGTCTTTGTTGTCTGGTCTAAAATATCTGAGTCTAATGTGTGTGCAGTATAGTCAGTAAATGAGGAGCCACAACCAGAACCTCTTTTTTTCCCAGAAGTCATTTGGACGGTATTGAAGCTGACACCAGGCAGGGAATATTTCATACCCATTTCCTTTACTGGGTACATTTACATATCTCTTGCTGGCTTGATATTTAAAATCAAGGCATACACTACCTGACCTTTGTTATTGCCTGTCACTTCAGTCCAATGCAATAACTTGGAACAGAGAGCAGTGCAACCACAGCTATCTGCAAGCATTGTGATGGTTACGATTGTAGTTACAGTTGTGATTACGACTATTAGCGCTGACGATTATCATAACTGCTATTTATGATTTTTTACGTACTGTATGGCAGCCACTGTACTCTGAGCCATGTTTTTAAACTTTGTTGTTGCGCCTTATCTGGGCTGCATGTTCAGTACTTTGGTGCCTTCGTTTAGCACATGAATGTTAATTAATTCTGAACGTTACAGCCTCAAATTAAAAATGAGCCAGTTAGCATGAGCGTGGAAGGCTTATCTGCTGAAAACAGGTCACCGTTTGATACTGCTATTCTGCGGCGTGTGCTGGCGCTGACTTCAGCTTCGCTCTAATCCCCTCTTTCCTGAAAAGCCCCACGCCTTAATGGAGGAAGAAATTAAAGAATCAAGTTCGGAATTAAACCCTGGTTATGTTCGCTCTGGCGATTCAGTGGAAGGCGCGCGTCTTTAAGCGTCTTATTCCCCCCGGGACGTTCCTAATACACGACTCCCCCGGCCCTATCGCTGCTCTACATCTACTGTAATAAACAACCGCCGGCAATAGATTTCCATCATATTTACACCTCCGGCAGCCCCTGTGCCGGGTGCATTCCAGCGCTGCACGAGCTCCCTTCTCTTTGTTTTTCCATTTTTGTTCTCCGGCTCGCACGCCAGTCGAGCACAATGGACTCGTCGGCTGCCGTTTCTAGCTCGCTGTCCAGCGCCTCACAGTTCAGGGCTCAAATGTCGACTCGATTGCCCCTTTGTCTGATCGCACAATCAAGGAGGGAATTGAAGCCACTCAGAAAGGAAGGGCAGCGGCTTATTGGAAAGAGGCTCTGTTCCTCAGATAATAACTGTTTGAATTTGCGTCGGCTCAACGTGGAGCGGTGCGCCGCAACCTCCCTCAGACCTTTTAAATGTGTCCTCCTTCCCCCTCATTCTCTCCATGGCAAAGTGGTTTTTTCCCCTCACCTCGCTGTAAGTGGTCTGTCCCTCCTCCCACACACTCTCTCCCCCTCATCTCAGTGGGGGGGGGAGAGCGCTAAGCCGTACTGCTCGAAGCCTCTGTCTCTGTGCTCCTGGTCTACAGCCAAACCCAGAGACTAAAGCTGGCACAGACTGCACCAGGATCCTGAGGGAAGATGGCACAAACGCGCGACGCACATGCACACCCAAATGCAGATCTTCAGAGCTCTGCGTTTGGGCTGAGGCTTTATTGTTGCCTTCTCCCTTCAGTTGATCTGTGTGCTTCAAAACCAATTACGCAGAGCGCTCTAACCTTTTGACTTCTCACTTCTCCCAAAGGTAATTACTCGGTTCTTAATAAAATTAACCAGTCATGAAGGTTGGCCAAATTTCTTGCAGTTGGGTTTTGTGGCCAAGCTGTCCTTCCTCTTTAATCCCATTGGGGTCCTTTTAATACAGGAAAAATCTACAAAATGAAGCAACCTTAACTATTTTCCTAGCTTGTCTATTGCCATATTAGCCACTTCACAGTGCGATGCATCCCATGTACCACAGTGGGATCTGCTATCTTTATTTGTGTAAAAGACAAGTGGATTTCCCAGTTGTATTGGGAGCAGTGAACATGAATTCTTATCAATTATTGACATCAGGATTTACACACACAAATACAATTTACACAAATAATACAAGAAGAACTGTAGAGAAACTTTTTAGCTTAATCAGTGTGGATTTCATGTAACGGTACATGTGAATGAAGGCCTTAGAGCTGGAACGTCGTGTCAAAATTAATTTTTCCCCCAAATCATGTAATGTAATATTAAATGATAACAGAAAGGTCAAACAGAGTGCATATGTGTGGTTTACAATATGTATTGCGTTTAATTAAAAATGGTTCACCTGTGATGGTTCATCTGGAGTCTGGAGTGTGAGGCCCATGTTTATTGCATTTTCTGTCTGCACTAGAACTACAAACTTTGAGCAGTTTTGGGTGGGTTCGTGGGTTGTCACATCAGTATCTTTGTAGTAGTGATGAGACAGAAGTCAAATTGAGCTGGATGATTATATATCAAAGAGAGAGAGAGACAAAGAGCGTTCTAGCATCATCACATGGAGATGCAGGGATGTTCTGGAAGCCACCATTGACTATAATGGAATGCAAGTTGTTTTAACCCAATAAAAACTCCCGATTGGTGTTCAAGCCCTGTAAGGGTGATGTCATACCAAGCAGCTGTTGTTTAGGCCCCTTGGAACCGGGCACTTGAGTGGAGCCAATGCCCAGGGCCCTTCACTGGAGGTGGGCCTTGTGTGCAGCCCTCCCATGGGGCTCAGCCGGCCTGCAAGGGAGATGGAGCAGAAGGTAGGAAAAGTGCCCTTGTTTCAGCTTCACTCTTAATCGTCCCTGTCCCTGAATCTTCTCAGTGGTGCACACCTCTGTGCTCTTCACTTCTTTGTCTTCAGTCTTTGATTGTAGCACCTCTCTGGTTTTATCACTGTTAGCTGTGCTGTAAATATCCCTGTCTGCTGCAGTCTGGTTTCTCTCTTGCTGTGTGACATTCCGGGCTGTCTCTCCGCTTATGTGTAGGTGGTGTTCTGTCTTTGGCTCTAAACATCCTTTTAGTTAATGGTCGCAGTCCATAGTAAATCCCTAAATGTTGTGTTGGCATTTCCATCTGTACTCTACCCATATTTCCATATGCTGAGGAACGTATCCTACAGTAGGTGCACTTACTGGTGCCTCAGAAAGCATGACACTCACTCTTGTCATGATCTATTAATGTCTGTTGGCCTCATCCATTATTTTGAGAAAATAAACCTCTGGTTCCTGTGGCAATCTCTTCAAATCATTTTCATTTTTATTGCTATTTGTTTGCTCAGCAGGTACCCTTATCCAGGGCAAATTCAATACTGTCTTACACTTTGCATATTGTCCATTTGTACAGATGGATGTTTACTGAAGCAATTCAGGTTACAGGAGTACTGCAGCAGTGGCCCGTCTGGTAATCAAACCTGCAAATTTAAGATTATCCGGCCAGCTCCTTTAGCCACTGTGCTACAAGCCACCGTAGTCTTTTCACCTTTCTGCTGCAAAACCACAAACCTGGTCACATGTGTGCATACGCTCTTACACTTCAGCATTGGCCATATTTTTATGGAGGTTTCGAGCATTTTGAAGCATTAACCCAAGTGCCATGTTCCTCCTCAGGGCTGTAGCACAGTTTTTTTTTTCCCCTCAGCCCTTCCCTCCCCCAGTCCAGAGAGCTCCCTCTCCCATCGTGGATTTCCATTGCCAAGCAGTGCATTAACAATGCCTCGCCTCAGAGAAGGATCTCCTCCACACCACACACACACACACACACACAACAGACTTACACCCACACGCATGCGCGCGCACACACACACACACGCACACACACACACACCTCCTCTCTCTGCTGCCTTGTGCTCCCAGGCAGGCTGGCATGCAGGGCCGCACCATCACAGCAGAGAGGAATTCTCAGAATAAGAACTGGCCCGTGGGCCTGACAAACCGTCTGTCCGTTTTAGTTTAGCTTCGGCCCGCTCTGCCTGCCTGCATCCCATTCACACAGAGGAGCGCTCTGCGGACACGCACACACTCTGCAGAGCGTCCCTCACACTCGCTCCGGAGAGGGCTCTACCCAAAGGGCCCCTCTTTCCCACAGAAGCTCCGCCATTTACACACGCTCCATTTGAACCGTGGAACAAGCTGAAAATGGTAAGAGGCATTCATTTGCGGTCTGAACCGCACGCTCACTCGCAAATAAAGATGGTCATCCGATGTGATTTTGAGGATTGAAGTGGTCCTAAATGGCTTTTGTCTCTCTCTCTCTCCTTCTCCCTGTTCTCATTCTTGCCCAACCAGAAAAACCGACGCGACACGGCCAACTTCGACAAGGAGTTCACGAAGATGCCCATCGACCTGACGCCCACCGACAAGCTCTTCATCATGAACCTGGACCAGAACGAGTTCCAGGGCTTCTCCTACACCAACCCGGAGTTCGTCATCCAGGTGTAGCGCTGCCTGGAGCGCGCATGCCGTTTTCCCCACGGGAGGCTACGTCTGTATGTGTGTGTGCATGTCTATACTCAGGTGGCTATGACCTCACTCTGCAGCTTTGTGGACTGGCGGGAACCTTCCGGGAGGGCTCATGGGGGTTTCTGCATCTGGTGCAGGGTGCATATTTTGCCCTGTCCTCCAACTCAAGTGATTACCCCTGTGTGCTGGGTCTGTCTGCTGGACCGAGAGCCTAAATTCACTACCTGTCACATCTCCTGCTCTCTGGTTCTCATCGGATCCGGTCCTGGACAAAGCTGGTCTTGCCAGGTTTGAACATCCAGCTTCTCAGATGGCCTCTGTGAGGTGGGAGTGCGCGGAAGAGGAGTGACCTCATAGCCTCCACGTCTATCATGTTTATTCCTCTCAGTTTTTATATCATTGTTTTCTCCCGGTATATTTTTGTAAGATAAAGATCTGTATGGACTCCTCTGTTGTTGGGCCTTGTTTGATTATGGCCCCACCAGGACCAGCCGGTCCTACCATGCTTTAAAACCACAACAAACACCACAAATCCCCAACTTCGATTTTAAAACGCGCCGATGCAATCCTCAATAATTTACTCTTTGAGTTTAATGTTTGTTTGTTTTTTCTGTTCATTTGATATTTGGTTTTTCGGTCATGTTTGGAGCTAATGTTTATTTCACTGGCTCCAGTCCATTTTAATTAAGTCCATGTCGCAAAGCCATTCATGAAGAGGGTTCAGTGTTGGGCACACATGTGCTGTATCCCAGTGAGTAATGTACAGAGCCAGGCCATTACTTTTCCACAGTTGACCAGTGAGTGAATGGCTCTCCTTGTGCATGGTAGCTAGGATGTAATGTTTCATTCCGTCTAATCTCTGTCACTGTGTGGCAAGGGAAGTTTTAAAAGAAGACATACAAGTGTGCTGACATCTAGCCCTTGCATTCCTCAGTGTGTACTGCTGGTTATATAATAGAAAATAATTACGCATTCATTCCGGTGTTTTCTATAAGATACAGCCAGGTACAGTATTGTGCAATGTTAGAGCAACATTTGTTTGAGTACTTGTGAAAACGAGCTCAATTTCCTCAGTTATTGTTAGAGAATGGACTCCTTAAATGGAATATATTTTAGTTGACCTGATGAATCAAAAAGGTGTCTATCTTTAGTGATGTGCTGCAGCTATTCTATGCATGCCTGTTTGGTTTTCACACTGATATTTAGTGTTAGTACTGTATATCAAATGTTACTACTGACAGAGATGGATTGGTTGGCTATATATATTTATTTAAAAGATAATTCAAATGTATCTAGAAGTCTTCCAGTTAAAACATGTATGACTATGACTTGTTTGAAAATTAAAAATACACAGCAGCATTTTGTGTTGATGATTAATGGATTCTGTGTAGGAGGGCAGGTGGGCTCTTTTGTACCTTTGTGCACTCCCTCTGTTTGTGGCCATTGCAGTTGTCCTGTAAAGTGAGAGGGGCAGTCACCGTGTTTTCAGTAAAGTGAGTTGATAAATCAGGTCTGGGGGGGGGGAGGATGCAGGGGGGGAGGAGCAGCAGGCTGGCTAAAACCCTTCCCAGACTCCCACTGTGTTTGGCAGCTAACGGCATTCTGCAGCGTGCCAGCACCATCAGAGGCTCGTCCACTGTTTACAGAGAAGAGGACAGCTGGTCACACTGACAGCGTGAACGGCCACTCGTAACGCAGGAACAAACAAGCAAAGCGCTTGATCCAAATTTTCTTAGCCCGGGGTGGTAGGCTTTGCCATTGTAATGTACACTGAAGAAAACAAAACTTGATCACTTGAGTATAATGCGTCAAAAGAAAACTCATTTTTAAGACCACGCGTCAGGCGAGGTTCAGGTTTTGACAGTGTATGACACTTTATTTGCCATTGTGAACTCGTGCTTCCAATTAGGCATGGGAAAACGTAGCCGTGTTTTTTCACAATGAACGATGAGATCATATTTGCGTATCGTTTTTACCGTTTGGCTCTTTGGGGCGAGGACCCCAAGCCTTTTTAGAGTCTGTTTTTAAAGAAAATTCCAATAAAGAAAAGGGAATCTGAACCGTTTAGCAGTAACGGTCGTTCCCATTTGAATTGGACCAAAAACCTTGAAAGAGAAAACTGATTGAACACAAACACTGCTATCAGCCAACAGTGCTCCATTAAGATCTCTGCCAAATGCTGTCTCTAGTTATTTACTGAATATTTCACATTATCACATTACAGCCAACAAACACACTGTATATAAATATATATCTAAGCCTCTTGTTACTTATTATTACTAAAAATGTTTTTTGTTTTTTTTTTTTCCATCCTGAATTCCCCCTCTTCTGTGGCCGTATATATAGGTTGGGCAAATATGACAGTAATCCCATAATGCACTGCCACAACCCCACCAGGCACGTCTTGCTGTACATTCTTATGCTTCATTCTCTGTGCATCCCATGCACACAAAGGTGTGCCCTGTCATGATCAGAACACATATACAGTATGGAATGTGTGCCACGACAAGAACATTACAGAGTTCACTTAAAATATCAAAAGGTTGGGATATCATCATAAACTGTCTGTGTAGTGTTTTAAAAAGAAATCGTGCATCTATTGCTTATCAGGACTGTTGAAAGCATGATAGCTGTATGGATATCCCATGAGACAAATATGCATAAATATGGAAGAGGGGGAAATAAATTACTATGCAAGATAGGGGTCCTTCTGTGTCAATGCATCTTAGCAAAAATAAATAGCAATGAAGAATTCGCTGTTGTACTGAAAGGATGTTCAGGATAAATAAGAACTGCATATTCCTGATCTGAGAAATATGTTGCATGTTCTGTGGTTAGTGGTGTATTATATATTACACTTGACATTTGCCAAAGACTGTGTGATGTGTCTTTCTTCTGGGTCCATTCACTATGTGGAGATGAGTGTTGAGTGTTGCGTGATTTGACCAGGAGTGCACGTATAGCTTCCCAGCGGTTGAAAGGGAAGTGGTAAACGATACGTATGTGTGTACAAATGTGCGTGTTTTGAGAATGTGGATATTTTAATGTTTGCATGTGTGTTTGTGTGTACATGCCTACATGTGCTTATGTGTAAATATGTTTGCACGTGTGTGTGTGTGCATGCGCATTAGTGTACATAGCTTTTGTTTGCAAAAGCCACAATATCTATGCTAAGAGCTGTGTTTTCCTGGTCTGAAGGCACTGAAGGCATCTTATCCGATGGAGAAATTGCTATTTTGAAAATGAAGAGACGTGTTTGGCCCCAAAGCAAGTGAGAAGAAAAATGACTCTTGAGGCACAGCTCGGATCTTCCAACCCCACCCTGATTTCAAGAGGCTATGACCCCTTTGTGAATGAGCTCTTGAACGTGTGCCCGCAGCTCAACAGCTTGCATAGGCACGGCCAACTTTCATCTGGGCTCGTCACAAGCAGGAATGCGCTTAGAACAGGAATATGCAGAAGTGTGTTTTTGTTTAGGCGGGAGTTAAGGGAATGCCTGTGAGTGAGCATCTACGTCTGCACACCTGCGCCACAGTGCGGCTGTGCTCCTCTTAGCGCTCGTCTCCAGTATGCTGCCTTCCCTGGAGCGGTGTGCTGAGCACACACTGCTTTACCACATCCCACTTAGTGACGCCTAATCAAATTGGGATTATTCACTCTTAACAATGGCTAATTATACCTCTCAGAGGCACTTTCTGGCTCCGCCATTTCCTCTTTCTTTAACGTGACGGGTTTTTCCTTAGCCACTGTCAGGTGTGCACGTGAGTACTTTTTTATGAGAATGGTGGGCTGGGCCTCGGGATAGCGGCTTATTATGATGTTCTGAACTGTGGCGGTAACGTGACTGGATGACAACCTGTAGCTCACTGCCTCGCTCGCTGACGAACGAGAGGAGTTAGTCTGACAGCTGATTTTGACACAATTGACTGGAGGAGCCGATTGGGTGAAGTACAACGGACGCATTCGCACCAGGTGGAGGCGAAAGGAGAGTCTGCCGTGAACAGATTTTATGTTTGCTTTGTGGAGTGAACATTTGGGCGTGCACAAGGCCACAAGGAGAGTGCCGGCATAGCTCACTGTCCATTACGGTACACATCTATGACATATTGATCCTTTGCAGAGATTCTTTCAGGGCAAATAGACCACAGGTTTATTTTATGGTCAAATCACCTGCTCTTGTCTTTCACTTTGTGTCGCTGCGGAAAGCCTGGAAAATGATCTAACAGCAGCCCTGACCTCAGCCTGCAGTACAGTCGACAAAAAGCTGTTGCATTTTGTCCTGTACCTGTTTAATGAAGTTAAGGATATTTTTCTTTTTTTATTTTCTCCCTTTTAAAGAGGGATCCATAATAAGCTGAAATTACAGTTTATTTTCATTCATGCTGCAAGCATAACTGTAAGCAAGGGACGGACGCAGGTACCATTCATTGATTCTGAAAAGCCAAATTATAGACATAAAACAAGCCAGAAAAGCCATTGTTTACTGGACTATTTTTATAGCATTTATGATAGAAAAGGGTTTTTTTGATTGAAAAGGGTCGCAGATGAAATTAGAGAATTTAATCAGCCCCTCCCCCTTCCATTTGTCTGTTCTTTAATTGTGACTAGTGCTGTTCTCATCACAGCGTATGGAGGCGAAACCATTTAAAATGTAATCTCCTTTTATAATGAAAACAAGCACAAGCCCTGGGTGTGAGCTAATGAAAACTGGTGAGTTATAACCCAGCCTCCTGGAGTTGGCAGCCAGGGTGGCCACTCACACAGCTGCAGCACGCTCGCACCTCGGGTTTTGGGCTGTGTTGTCAGAGCTTGCATGGAGGATGCATGGAGGGGCATTTCTACAAGACTGGCATCCTCACTGTATGCTTGCTTCACTGCCCTTATTCCCAGTGCATTGGAAAATGGTATATAATGGCTCTCTTTAGGATATATGGGCTTTGTTGATCTGTTGCTCATCCTAAGATTTTTTGTTAACTGCTGCAAGGTGCTGTGGGACTTTAAATCGTATGTTGAAAATTTGATTTTCACTTTCTAATAAATCATGTGGGTTAATGTTTAAGTGGTATATTGATGAATTGTATATCCTCTGTGTGTGTGTGTGTGTGTGTGCATGCATGTGCATGAGTTTGAGAGGGAGAGAGAGCTTGTGCTTTCCAAGTTTTCATGTGATCACTGCAGTAATCAACAGGTAGCATCTGTCTGCCTCCAAAATTTTTATTCTATTTATATTTCAAATTGTATATTTGAGGTATTTGAAGTATTACACAATGCTGAAAAGGTGCTTGTTTTGTTTAAATACTGAAATACCTTAAAATAATATACATTCATAATACATATAAGTACCTTTCAATGGCTTAAAAACTAATTTTCATGAATAAAATGATTTTTCCATTATATATAGTATGTGCAATCACTGCTTACTATGACAGTCTTTTGGCAACAACCCAATGTTTTGAAGTGTAACTGAACTAACATTGCTTTGCAGTGATTATTATACAGATTTTGTATGTAAATATTGGAACAGGTGCATTATGTTTTCCATAATAATACACATATTTTACAAGTACATTCTCCAAATCAAATAATATTTATTTCAAAGTACTGCTGGTAAAATACTGAAATATATAATGAATTTATTCTCAAGCACATTCAAGTACGAATACACAATGTTTGTAATGACAATTAGAAAATACCCTAAATATGTATTTGGCCCAAGCTCAAAATCAACTCACCAAAGACCTGCCAAAATTCTATTTTTCCACACATACATTTTGTGTTCCCTATTTTTTAATTTTGTGTAAATCTTGTAGATAATCCACTATTGTAATCTCAGGTTTTTTATATATTAGAAGTGGTAAAAATATAAACGGTATCCCTCCTTTTTCATCTTTTACCTTTTTTCTTTTTTTTTTTTTGCTTCATGCCAGTGAACAGCATTGTGATTGGTTATTTATGTCAACACCTTCACCAAGCAATTAATTATGAAAAACTACTTTTTCAGTCTGTCATTGCTTGACATTGCAGTGGTTTGTGAATTTCAGCCAGGGGGGGATTCTATATGGAAAGCAGATGGGTGTGCAACATGCATCATGAAAATGAAGGATCTGAATATTGAATTTCTGTAAGTAACAGTCAAATTGCCCATCTGTCCATTTTACTGAGATATATACATCATGTACTGTAAATAAGCTAAGCTACACTGTTTAATCCTTCTTGTTTTGATTTGATTAGTGCATATTTTAACCACTACTATGGTAAAGTTGCATACAGTCATACAAGAGGCCACAAAAGCAACTAGTAGAATAATAATAATACTTAATAATTCATTCTTGTTCCTGACAAGCAAGATGGCGGTTTGAACTGTAAGAGGAGAGGATGAGAATGGATAGTCAGACTGGTGCCTAAATAATCAGTGATTTTATTTCACATGGGTGCCCTAAATTATGATAGCAGAGTTGTCTTGGTATTTTATTGTTTATTATTCTTTTTATGCATTTGGCCAGTGTTTGTTCCTATGAGTGCACTGCAGTATACACATGTTATGTCATCAGAAATGTATTTTATTATTATTATTATTATTATTATTATTATTATTATTATTATTATTATTATTATTATTATCATCATCATCATTTCATAATCACTACCATTATCATTATTATTATTATAGTGGCAATGCTTGTTAACTCTGAACTGTGCCACCTATTCACAGCCAGCAATGTTTACATCCAATGTAACAGAGATGATGGTGACCTTTTAACCCTCCATCTTTTGCATAATAGAAATGCTCTTATTTCTTATTGCAGGGCATGTGTTCTTCACCTCGCTAAGCACCTTCTTCAAGTGTGTCTTTAAATTTTCAGTGCTGTAATCAAACATTTAAGGGTTTGCTGTTTGGATTTGAACATTGTCTGCAATTATTCAGGTTAGGGAGGAGCAGAAAAGCCTGAGTCTCACAGCCACAATTACTTGCCTCAAATGAACCGGAAGAATTTATTACAATTATGTTGCTAAATGTCATAACATCTGTACCATTACTTACAGTGATCAGCTAAGTACTGCTTCTATATTAATGAAGTTGATTATGTAATGGTCAGTTACTATAAATGTGTCACAATTCATGTATTGCTGAGTTAATGTACCAAATGTGCACATTTTACACAGTTTGCATGTTAACATCTAATGAAAAAGTTTATGCAATGATCATTTTGTAAATGTAGGCATAAACTGAATCACTAAATAGTCTTCTGTCAAAAGAATAAAATGACTTTCCTTTTGTTTAAATGTTTTGCAATCCAAAACAAGTCACTTGCAGCAGCAATATTTTAAAATCGTTTTCCATCCAAGTTGTAAAACAATTTATGAAAATTGTCCTACAGTCATATGCAGCGCCATTTAATTTCTCCTGAAATCGATTTTAATCTAATGTAGCAAAATAAAGCGTCATTAAAAGAACTGCATATCTGAACAAATGCCGCATTTCTAACTGTTCCCAAAGGACATGACTAATTTAATCCTGTAGAGAGATAGATATTAAATCATTTCTATGCCATTTCTCCCATATCTGGTCCATTGTAGCAGTTGTCCTTGACTTGACAGTGGCAGCAGCTCTCCTCCCCGGTTAAAGATGTTGCTGTAGACTTCTTCCTTCCACGTCTTTCCTCGTTGATCTGGAGGCCGGTGGGATCCCGTCACCCCGCGTTTCACTGACACGGCGTGTCTCGTCACACGTTAATCACACCCAGGTGGAGGTGTCCCCCGTCCCCGTGCTCCCATTCTAAGCTCCGGCCATCTCTTTGTCTCTGGAGGTGCTCTAACCTGCATTGTGTACCTCCTCTCACCCATACCACAGTCACCAATTAATTCATCAACCGCTGATCACCATCAAGTCCACGCTCGTCACAAAGCCGGCTGGTCGCTTTGAAGGGGCAGTGCAGTCAACTGGAATGCAATGTAGTCTCTAATTTAGCTTTTCTTTTCTGTGCTATACTTCATCTATAGGAAGGAGAACTACGGGTGGGGTATGCAAATCAGTGGGATGTGAAGAACTTGGTTATGCACGGTTCTTTCACATATGGGATGAGTGAGAAAAGTTCCCCTGCGTACTGTTTGCTCCTTACTGTGGTAATAGCATGGTGACATTTTATAATTCCTAGGTTGCTTCTATGTGTACCAATATGTATGTACTATTTTTAAAACCACAACATGCCTAAATCTACGTTTTTGGGCTAAACTCATTCAATATTATGCCGATTCTTCTTCAACTCATTTCATCCATCTTGACCCTACCTGGATGCCTAGTCTTCAGTTTGTATTAGAAGCCCAATGTTTATTCTGTGTGCATCTTCTTTCTCATCTTCCACAGGCCTCTCTCTGTGATTCCAGAGACTGTTAAACAGCAGCTCTGCATTCTCTCTGAAAATGAAGCTTTTTCTAGAATGCTCAGGCTTGTAATAGGGGATTTCAGTGCTGTCCAGTCCAGTGTGTGACTACTAATGTGCTGTGCATAGTCTTTCTTTGTCCTTTCTCGTGAAAATACATAATGAGACAACATATCTGGACATTTTCCATTTCAAAAAAGCGCATTGAATGTCTGCTCAGCAAACAATATCTGTGGCGATACTTCTGGCCTCTTTCCCCTCCGGGCCTCCTCTCTTCCTCTGCTGTCGCGTAACTCACTCCCACGTCCCCTGGGCTCTGTTATAGTCATTCACCCTATCTTCGCAGGCTCCCTCTCCCCTTTAGCTGTCACTCACTGTCATAGCTTGCATGTGCTGCAATCTGTATCTCCTATTAGCTTGCATTTATCTCCCGATCCCCCCTGGCTTGAACTATTGCCACAGCCATATTTCTGCCTTACTGTCGGGCTCTCCTCCCTTCTACCCTTTTCATTTATGTCACTCTGCACCCCCACCGGCAGCCGCTGTCTCCTGGCATTCTGCCATTTTGCCGTAGTTGAACCACTCCTCGCTTTTATACCTCGGGAGGACACGTCTAAGCCAGGAATCAACAACTCAATACGTTTGGAATCTGTTTTCTGTATAATTTCTGCACGTGAAACAGGAAGCGCTCGTCTGCGTGCTTTCGTGCGGTCGTCTTCAGCTTGTAATGGAGACCCCGCTCTGCTCGGTGATGGAGTGTGACCAGGGCACAGGCACAGGTCTTTGGTCACGCCCGTGCTCGCCAGCGCCGGTGGTCCTACCGAGCGGTCAGTCCCTCGGAGGCCTGGCCTGTTCTCCTCCATCGCTCTCTGCTCCTGAGACGTGGATAATGCTGCGTCTCCGATCGCCTCCCGCCCAGCCGCGCGGCGCTGTTTTCCACGAGTCTCTCATGTGATTTCACATCTCTGTGACATTTTTATATGTCAGCGGTGGGTCTCGCTCATGAACACATATATGTCCCTTCATGTGATGTTGTCAAGGATGCTTGAACAGCAGGCTGTTCTCGTGGCTGGAGCATTATAGCTGGGATCTTGTCATGCTTGCAAAGTGCATGTACACGTGTGCATGTGTGCAAAAATGCTCAAATGATTCAACAGACATGTTACCTAATTATAGTGCAAATTCATTCACAGCAAGTGTCTTAAGCCCCAGTCATAAGAATGATAAGAATAACAATTAAAGAATGATAATGACCGCTATTAAAGTAAATAATGATTTTCTTGAGTTTAAGTGAAAGTAGGTCTCTCCAAAATGATCAAAAAATGGAAATGAGATTAAACAATGGCAATGGGTGTTGTAGGCATTTTTCTTTTTTAATGAGATGGAAACCAAACCCTGATTCCCATTCCAGTCTGCAGCAACACTACAAAGAGGCAGGGATCTGTGCTACAAAGTGCTTCCTAGTGACATCACCCAACCTGAGAGGCACTATTGCAGCACTGGCATGCATGCCACACACTCCTGACCGAACCATGCCATCTTTGATGTATGCACCCAATCAGACAGGAAGCACCTGGTGCAATTATCAAAATTCATTTAAAAACCCATTGGAAGCTTTAAAAATTATGATAAGTAACATGCAGGAGATGGCAGATTAGGGCCCAGCTAACTGCAGTAACAAGTGGCCCATGTCACATGGCTGTCAAAGTAGATGGTACAGAGGATCTGTTGGAGTACTGCAGAAGATACATTAGCAGTTTAGCCACTTCATCCATTCTCTCTCCATGCCCTTTAGCACTTGGCTCTCTTCTTTTCTGGAGAGAAAGAAAAAAGGGGTTTGATTGACAGGTGTGTTGAACAATAAAATGTTCTCCAATGTGACTTTAATAAAACATGTCATTGTGTTTATAGGTATCGTTATCATTCCAAGTGTGTGCAGGGTCTTGGCAGATTAATACGACCAAATCAATATTTTGGTTTAGAATTTCACCTTTAGCTGAGATTTGGTAATATATTTCCCAAGAGAAAAAGAAGAGAGATGATATTTTGGTAGGGAATGATAGCAATTGAAATTCAGGTCTTGTTTATGAGGACTGTGTTATATCAGATTAATTTGTGTTACGTTCCATGAGTCCTGTCAGGTGTAGGTAGGTTTACACAGGGGATAAAAAGTAAATGGTAATCATTCTGAGTGCCTCCTTGTTTTAAAGATCTTGAATTACTTTATGGCTGCATCAATATCTCTTGCCTTGTTTTAATTGGATAAAATAATGTCAGACATACCCTTCCAGAGTGTAAAAGGATAGAGGGACACATACACTACATGGCCAAGAGTATATGGACACCTGACATCCAACATTTCATCCAAAATTAAGGGCATCAATATGGGGTTGGTCCACCCTTTGCTGCTATAACAACCTCCACTCTTCTGGGAAGGCTTTATACTAGATGTTGGCGATTAGGCCTGGCTCGCAGTTGTCTTTCCAATTAATCCCAAAGGTGTTGGATGAGGTTCAGGTCAGGGCTCTGTGCAGGTCAATCAAGTTCTTCCACACCGTTCTCAACAAAACCATTTCAATATGAACCTCACAAAATCTAGGACTACTATTAAAATTGTTGATATCAACATAAGGCCAGGTTATAACAAACTATATTGGCTATTTTAGCTCACACAAATTAAACAAACTCCATTCCAAAGCAACGCTACACAATGTATCCTAAATTATTTAATGTAACTATGCCCTATGTTTTTTTTTTTAATTTTACGAAGAGAACGTGATCATTTAAACTTTATGTGTCACATCGTAATGTCAAATGGCAATCATTTATAGTGGAAATATTCTGAAATTCAACGGGCTTATACTTAAAAATAGTAAAAATGATAGCATAGCTTTGAATGCTTTGTACCTTAAAAACATTTTTTGTTCAGAGGTTATTTACAAGAAGTACAAATAGCTGACAAAAGTGTTTCCATAAAGCCCAAACTTGCAATAAAGTATCTCTGGAAAATGAATGTAGCCATCTAAAGAACTGTTCAGACAGCCAACTAAATAGCCAGTCAAATAATCAAACTAACAAACTAAATGCAAATTAAATGGCGGCTGTTCAAAATAGTTTATTCATCAAGTTTACTCTAAATTCTCAACACTAAAATAAGTAAATTGGTTAATGGAACACAAATAAAATGTAGCTGCAATGTTTGCACTTTGGCATGCAGTCAATCCTGCCTGCAGCTTTACTATATTTGTTGTATATTTTAACTGCCTTTTATGAATCACTGTGACGTTCCATGAATAGATTTTGACAAGACAAGAACACCCTCCCTCAGTTCACCAAAGTAATAGTGTTTATTGTTTATTAAGTCATTGTCGTGTTATCAGAGCTAATAGTATTCGGGCTTGTTTGTGTTCGTTATCAGGCACTTTTTTGTGGGATAATTGGTATTTATTGTGCTGTTCTCAGTGAGGACTCAGTCTTTAAAGGCTAAAAGAGGTATAATACTACTTTGGAGCTTTAAAATCAGCTCTGCTCTGCTTTTGCTGAATTCCCCTCCACTAATGCCTTCACACCCCAAATGTCTCCATGTTGGCTGAGACAGGTAACTCGAAACTTCAAAGATTGTCCTGTCAGAGTGGTTACAGAGCCAGATTTGTCTGGAAGGAGCCTCACTGCCATGTGGATGAGGGGCTCATTGAGTTTCCTTGCTTATTGTACCATTTCAACAGGTGAAAAGAAGGATAATAAAGTTTCTCAATGCTTAGCTGGGATTTTTTTTTAAAAGCTGAACACTGTTCCAGCTAAAACGGGCAATGTTTCTAACTTCTGTCTTTCGCTCTGTCTGTCAAACCTGGAACAAACTTTTCCTTGCACCCGCCCCCTCTCTCTCTCTCTCTCTCTCATTCACTCACTCTCTCTCTCTCTCTCTCACTCACTCTCACCCTTTATGCTAATGTAGCTGTAAGAGTTACCTGTGCAAGGGCAAAAGAGCTCTGCTTCTCTGCCTCTAAAGTCATTTCTATGCTAATAAGACCCTCAATAAGATAAGACAGCCAGTGAAGAGCTGCCTCTCTGGCACAGGCTTTGTGATGGGGAGGGCTGCCAGAATTCAAAATGGCTTTTTGTGCCCTCTGTATCTGTCAATTTATTTATTTATTAGGACTGTTTTATTTGTTTGTTTATCTTCACTTTAAAGCAGACACCCAGTGCAATTACACAATTGCCCCACTGTCAAAAAAGGGTCTGATAACAGTATTCTATACAAAGGAACAAAGAGCACCGATTCACCCACAGAGGCATCCGTGGCCACCCCAGCTCTGATGTTCAGATTTCAGAATCACCTACATTGTCAAGCAGTGGTTTTCCCTCTCTTACTCCACTTTCTTCATTTTCATGTAAGTTTAATTTTTTTCCGAGACATATTTTAGAGCCAAGATAAAGCACGGCGGGATACATCGGGTGCTTTATTGTATTCCTTTATCAATTCATAATTTGTCTCCATAACCATTTTCTTGCCAATGACGCATCTGCCACAAGTCGTAAAACGATGCATAGCAGGTGGCATTACTCAGCACTGAAACCCCACGTCAGTGGTATAAGCAGGCTGCATTGCTGTGCTTTAAACAATGATGAGAGCCACTCTTTGGGATTTACTACCGCCTTTCACGCCTATTATGTCAGTTTTAAGGGATTTAATATGCACGTTGGACTAAATGTTTGGAAATACAAAGGCATCTGAGCATGGCGCTCTAAATTAAAATGCATTTAGTTTATGATCAAATGAGAGGGAGAGGGAGGGAAGGAGAATTTCAATGAATGCAAATAATAAAGAAATTGCCAGCATGGAAAATGAAAATGGAAGATGAATGATTTTTTAAGATATCAAACATGCTGTCACACTCGTCTCTCGGCAAACAGCGACTGTGGCAGACGGGTGAATCTCGCACAGGCGCTCCCCTCGCAGCGCTGGAACATTTCCAGTCCTCTTCCCAAACGATATCAAAAAATCATTCAGTCGGAGACGCGATTAATCCACGTCAGCGTCCCATCAGAACCGTTTAATCTGCTTTAATGGACGCCGCCCCGCTCTCTCGAACGCACCGGCGAGGATTTTCTCCCGGCGCCTCCCCTTTCCTACAACTCGCACCCCTCCCTCGTTCGGGTTTTAAAGGCAGGACTCCTGTCCTCCTGGTCAATAACATCAAGGTAAACGCGGAAGAACAAAGCGACGCTGTGGCGGGCAGGAGAAACTAGCTTCCCGGGCTAGTCCCATCTCTCCATCCATCAAAGACTCAGCGTGAAGCTGAGCCTCATTAAAGCTCCAAACATTGACCAGGAGCGCGGCTGAGCGCCGGCGGAGCGCGGGCTGACCTTCAGGAGAGTGCTCCCTCGGGCCAGCTCTCATCCCTTTCATTTGCATCACAATCTCCCGGCCTCATTACGCCTCGCCCGCCTCCATTCAAACTATTTTGAGGGAATCAATCAAATTTGAGGAGCCTTTGCAAGTGGAGGTACAGGGCAGAAAAACAAAATCACAAAAGGGTATAAGTAGTACTGGGAGATAAGATGAAGGGACATCACTCCCACTTGCAGCCCCATGCAGTATTTTATCATTTGCATGCTTTTTCTGTTTAATTGCAGAGCGTATTTTGCATATAAATATTACACTCTGCAATATATTCTCTTATTGCATGTTGAAATTACAAAATGCAATTATGTATATTCTGTGGTTTATGGAACATGCATTTAGTCTTTGGTTGTTGCACAGGGTGGCAGGGGTGGGGGGGGGGAGATCTTACCATGATGTGAATCACTGAAACAGACTTGAAAGATGTTCAGTAGTTGTATTAGTAGAATTAGTTTGCGATGCCTCAAAAATGGTCATCCGTCTTTGCTGTTTTAATTACCTCTTATTTGATTAAGGAACCAAAGCGTCTCATGCTCATAGCTGCAGGCCTGCCTGTGCCGATGAGACCTGGTAAAGAAAGGCATTATGTGTCTTGATTCCCTGTTCTCACGATATTCGGTCTGAACAGGGCTTGACAGTTATTAAGCTGTCACTTGTCCATCGTCCTGCCGTAGGCCAGTCATCATGTTTTACAATCAATAGTTTCTTTCCTTACAGCTTATCATATAGCAGGCTACTGTGCAATGCAGACCAGAGATTGATAGGCAGTACGAGAGTCTGTACCATGAGACCATGTACTTCTATAGCCTTTTCCTTAGGTTTCCAAATAACTAGCTGCCCCTAACCCTGATATCTTTTTGATTTACATTAAATACACAAAGTATGTACACATGTAATTTAGAATAGAATGATTTAAACACCCTCCCTCTCAAACAAACACTAAGTAATGGGAGATACACTTTTCATGCTGTGTATCATTATAATGTTGTACTTGTGCCTGAAATTTGAAATAGATATTTAACTGTACTGTATTGTAAAATAAATACAATACAGTTCATTGCCAGTTGTTCACATCCACCATAGCTAAAGCAGTTCTTTTGAAGACCCACCAGTTACACAAGGGAATTTGTGGTAAGTGCCATGATCCTCTGCCATGATTTTGACAAACTGTGATTGCTTGCTGTAAAACTTATTTGTATTTTTCCTGTTAAAGCATTCATAAATATTTAGGAAAACACATCCTATCACAAACAGTAGAAATAGAAATATCAGAGGTAATATCCTGAGTAGGAAAACGGGTGCAATTATAAATTGAACAGCAAAAGGTAAGGAATAAGAGTAGAATAAGAAAAATTGACTGTTGATATTTACCTGCAGAGGAGATTCTCATAAAAGGGATTGGTTGATAGAAAAGATACTCCTCAGAACACTGCAGGTCAGAGAGGTAGCTAGCAGTAATATGTTCTGCCCTTTCTGTACAATGTGAGCCGTTGTCTCACATTTGATTTGAAATGTTTACTGTATTGTAAAGAAGTCAGATATATTTCTCCACTTGCACAGTCTCATCTTCTGTTTGGTAATTTACAGAGCAGCATGCTAGCAGATTTCACAGCACAACACATGACTGAATAGCTGCTATTTTCATTCATTGGAAGATTCTGCAAATGAGCTCTACATTGTTTTTCCACTGACCCCAGAATTAGTACTGCCATTTTGGGGTCTAACAATCCATGAAGATTTACAGGCCTTGTTTGCTTTTGTGAGAACAAAGGGCCTTGCTTTGCGTTGCTGTGCTTTCTTTCAAATTTGTTGTTATTGTTGTTGTTCTTTTTCTTCTTGACTGCTGGATCTTCTGGATTTCGGCGGAGCTGTATTCCCAGCAGTTTATTGTTTGATTTATTATTTTATTAATTTTGTTTGATAGCAACTGAATCACACATATCCCTGATCATCTACATAAATACACACACACACACACACACACACACACACACACACACACCTTTACACTTCATAATTAATTTTGTTGTTGCTATCAGAAGTTACATCATCAATGAAGAAAAGTGAGCCATACCAGTGGCAGCCATACATGCCCAAACCATAACACTCCACCATGTTTCACAGGTGAGGATAGTGCTTTGAATCTTTGGCACTTCCTATCCACACTTTGCTCTTGCCATCAATCTGATGCAAGTGAATTTTGGTCCACAAGACCATTTTACATAACTCTGCGGGTTCTTTTGTGTACTTCTTAGCAAACTGTAACTGGGCATTCGTGTTTTTGTGGCTAACTAGTGGTTTGTGTCATACAATGTAGCCTCAGTAGTTCTGCTTGTGCAGTCTTCTGCAGATGATAGTAACCGATACATCCATGCATGCCTTCACACTGGTGAGTGTTTCTGATCTGTTGGACAGGTGTTTGAGGGTTTTTCTTCATTATGGTGAGAATTCTTCAGTCATCCACTGCCTTCCTTGGCCTACCTGGCCCTTTGTGATTACTGAGCTCAACAGTGCTCTCTTCTTAATGATGTTCCAAACAATGTATATTGTTAAGCCTAAAGTTTGGCCAATGTCTCCGAATTTTTTTCTTTTTTCTCAGCCTCATAATGGCTTCCTTCACTTTCATGACTTTCATGACACTGGCATGACTCAGGACCTTGTGTTGATAAACACCAATAACAAATTCCAAATACAATCAAAAGTCTAGAATCAAGATTAGATAGTGAAATATGTCTTGTACCTGCACTAAGAAAGCAATTGAGCACACTTGGGTAATCGGAAACACTTGTGAAGCCATTTGTCCCAAACATTATGGTGCCCTGAAATGGAGCTGGGGGCCAATGTATGAAACCAAAATGTAATAAAAGCTGAGAATCTGCACTTTAACCACATGCATATGGTTTGATTACAAATCTAAAATAATGGAATACAGAGCCAAATCAAGGAAAAATATGTTTTTGCCCCAGACATTATGGAGGGCACTGTATATACATATACATACATATATAATTATGTGCTTAAATAGAATTAATTAAATGAGAATGACAACAAGTGTAAAATAAGGGCCTGGAAAATGAATTCCTCATGATTTTATTTGGTCCATGAAG
Organism: Anguilla rostrata; assembly: GCF_018555375.3. Classification (NCBI taxonomy): domain Eukaryota; kingdom Metazoa; phylum Chordata; class Actinopteri; order Anguilliformes; family Anguillidae; genus Anguilla; species Anguilla rostrata. The sequence goes on along the minus strand of NC_057934.1, from coordinate 47,344,861 downwards.
AGGTGACTTCTGCAAAGAATTACATTTGTCTACAGCAGTATTTCCAAAGTAAAACATTTTAAATAGTCAACTGATGTCATGGCTGTGGGTGTCTCTAATGAAATAACAAGTCATGTAGTTGGCTTAACAACTTTTTAAATAATGCAAAGTTAACATTAAATATACTGGGAGTCAGTGTAATTCTGTAAAACGTTTAAACAAATATATGTCCTGAGGTTGAGGTGAAGTTTGTTTTCTTATATTGGAAGTTTGTCCTTGAGTTGTTTGGTAGTTGAACTATACCATGCGTTATGGTTATGATCATAATGATTGTACCATTGCTGATACCAATGTCTTTATGGCATCTTTGTTAAGCTATTAGACTATTCTTTCTAAAAATGTGCTCCTTGAGATAGCCCTTGCAGTAAGATTCAATTCCATGTGTTTAACCAAAACCAGGCACATTCACATCCAACAGAATATGTTTCCTTTATTCTTTTTTCATTTCACTTTACAGAACTTTCACTTTACATCATTGACCTCAGCTCTGGAACCAAATTTAATATATTCTGCCTAACCTGAATTCACATCCTATTTATTTAATAAACTTAACTTCCTTTCTTCTATAGGTATTTCTTATTTATTATCAGTGTGTGCTTTTAACATATTTGGTGGCTCACTTGGTAACAAACATTAGCATTAACATTTAGACATTTACAAAGAAAGGAATGTTATTCTTTTTCTTTCCATTTTTTCTCATCTCTACCGATACCTGTAATTTCTTTCAAACTGAAATCAAACAACCAACAAATTGCTGGTTTCTGATACCTAAAAAATCGGACATGACTTATACTTTGGCCTTAAAAAAAATTTGTCTGTTTGTTTATACGGGCAGCTCCCTAATTATTTCTGCTGCTTAGTCCTGATCCTGTTGTTCTCCAGAAGCTAGATGAAATGAATGTCTTTGTGGTTTTCTGTCGATTATGAACTGTACAAGGCTATGATGTCATCTTCAATTTGGCCACTCCAGTCCAGTTCAAGGAAATGAAAAGGGTGGTGTGTGCAAGGTGTATTTATTTCTGTCTAATCTGGATGCAACTGGAATTTCTCTAATGCGTGAAATATGGGAGGGGGGTTGATTTTCTGACAGAGAGCAAGAATAATCCATTCATCTTTAGAGAATGGAACATGTACTCTGACAAGGACCGCCAAATGACATTTTTAGTCTTGCGCTCCCTGTTCGAGAGGGATGAAAAGCCTGTGTAGACATGTTGTGAATATTACAACTAGGGTAGAGAGAGTAGCTGCTCATTAGGAATATGGCTTCAGAAACTTGGAACACATCCCTTTGCTTGGTATCAATTTTGATTTATGTTTAAATAATGCATCCCTTTATTCCTATTGCAATTCAAATATACGCTTTGAATTTAGAGGGGGGTCAATACTGGGTCAGCCTGATTCATGACAGATACGTATGCCAGTGGACATGTACTTTTCAGCTTTGTAAGGGCGTTGACCCAATCATGTTTCAAAGTCACCAAATATAGCATTTTGCTAATGGTCAAATGTCGCTTTTGTCTCAGATACAACATTTTCCTGAACCCTGTCTATTGAATGAAAAGTATGATTTTAATAGATTATGAAGATTCACAGTGGGACTACTTATGATGGAGACAGAAGGCCATTGTGATATGAATGTGTTGTGAACTGATTTACGAAGTTTCCAATTACATGGTTGTTTGCCAAGATACATGGAACTTATATGAGGATAGTTCGTGTGTAAACAGTTCATAAGCCGTGTGTGAACGTAAGTAATATGGTAACGTATTTTCCCACTGTAAAAAAAATGTCTCGCTCATGTTTTATTTTAAAATGGAACTGTCGATATCCTTTAATCTTAAAATACCTCTCAATGAGAATGATTTAATAGAAATAGAGACCGCGGTTCTCTCTTTTCACCAGAAACACTAAACACGCGTGTAATTTATTACATTCGTCGTATGATGCTTCTTTGCCCCGTATTCTATATTTCATTGCACTTTCCCTTAGAAGATGTATAGGACAGTACGTAAACCTATGTGAAATGCCCTCCTCAAAGAAATCTTAGAAGATGTTAGTGGCTCTTTAAGTATGCTTCTGTTCTCCAGGGTCCAATTCTTTATGCATCACTTGTCAATATTTTTGCATATGAAGGCTTAAGTAGTACATTGGAGGGCCCATGAGCGCTGTTCAGGCGGTGGTGGGGAGAAATCCGGAGATTATGAACTGACTCGTCCATTCAGAACCACGGACAGCAGCGAGCGCGCTACATTTGCAACGCTCAACTCTCCCCCCCGGTTCCACTGTGGGCGTTGTTTCAGCTGAGCAGATTCGGGGAGAACGTGGGAGCTGTCATTTCATAACCACAACTGCCAGAGCCAGCATCAATACTACAACTGCTGCAAGTACAAAAATGATAAATGTTGATCTTTTGAATTGATTTATTATTTTTGGACAGGTGCCTTTTAAGTGGTTGGCTGTATGCCCGCTGAATTTTAAGATACATGTACGCGTGTATATCACTTGCTCTTCTAGACAAGACAGAATTTTCAAGTATTTATTAAAGAGCAACGGTAGAATGCAACTCCCTCACCAACTCGGATGTTCGTTGCTGTGTAATATTGTTGAAGATACGCTGATGCTTTTGCGATGGAGGGGGAAAGCTACCTTGGATTAACAGCAAAAACATTTTTCCTGGCTGTATTAATTATCCATGTTAAAAACTAAACCTGTTACCCCATGTGCGATTTCTATTCTGTGAAATTTGCGCGCATGAGGGATTGCATACGTAAGTGGGCTAGTAACTGTGTTATTTTATTCGAAATATTTATTGTTTTAAAGGGATAAGAACGATTTAGGATCATAAATACAGATGCATCTGCTGTTTAGTATAATGTAACGCTGCATTTGTTTTTAATCAGATTAATATCCTTATGATGTTAATGGTAGATACTCTTACTGTTATTTTAAGCTCTACCATTTCGTCGCTCTCTCTACTCTATAAGAAGCACGCATCTTATGTGATTTCTTTACTTGGCGCTTGCTGCTCCGGCTTCGGGAATGGAGACTTTTCCAGGAGCTGGACACAGTGTTCCTGCTTTTGTGTGACACGCGGTCATTAAATGTCTGCAAGCTGGGGAAGTTAATCAGCACAGCACCGTCTGTAACCACTATTATACCAACACCTGTGAAAAGTTGAAGATAATGGTATTCTTTACTGAAGTGGACCGGAGTTTTCTGTCGGGAGCCGGCATGCCACGCGGGCCAGGAGACCTGTGAATTGCCCCTTGCTGCCTGTTCCCACCCTGGAATAAAGCATAATGAGGATGTGTGATAGAGGAGTCCAGATGTTAATTACTACGGTGGGGGCTTTTGCCGCGTTCAGTTTGATGACAATCGCGGTGGGAACTGACTACTGGTTGTATTCCAGAGGCGTGTGCAGGACTAAGACGGCAAACGATAACGAGACTAGTAGGAAGAACGAGGAAGTGATGACCCATTCGGGACTGTGGAGGACCTGCTGTCTGGAAGGTAATGGGTTTGCTTATTGATCAATTTATTGAAGGCAGTCCAAATAAATCGTTAATTTCCTATTTTTCCCTAATTTTTTCAGTTTAATTCCATATTATTTTTATTAAACAGTTTATTATTTTTCTCCAGTGGTTGATACTTGATTTTGGCCTTGAAAATGTTTTCTTTTCATTCCTTCCGTTCTTTTCTTCACCATGTCTGTGATATGTGCTACCTGTGGTATGGTATTTCGTGCGACTGTTAGTCTAATACAAAATTGTTACAGCGGCGTCTTGATCTTTAAGATAACCTGTGGAATTCTGTTCTCTCCAAGTTTGTCCAAGTGAATTGTTAACAGGGTAAACAAGAATAACCATTGGACTTGAATACAGGATATAAAAAGAGATATAGCTGACCACAGTATTAGAAGCACCATTTTATTATTTTTAAAGATAGGATACACGATTTAAGGCATTCAGTGCTTTCACGTCATTTAAATGAACGGTTATGTCTTGAAGAAACTTCAATCTATTTTGAACATACAATGCATTGTATTATGAACAAATTGTACCTTGAATCATATTATAAATTTGATAGATACAAGATACTTCTGTGTCGCAAGTGAAAAAAATAGGACTAGAAACATTTCCTCTGGCTGGTAGAATGTGAATGAGATAAAATTTTATTTAACAGTTTTGTTGAATCCTTTGTTTTAAAATAATGTCAGCAATGGTGTGCTGTATGATAAAGTGCGTGTGTTGTGTGTGTGTGTGTGTGTGTGCGTGTGTTAGAATACAAATACAAATCTGTACACTGATGAGTTACTTAAATGCTTTGTATATATCTGAAGGTGTTCACTCATTGCAGTAGGATCAGGGTATATACTGCGCAAGAGGATCTTAATGATCAGACCCATTAAAAGAAATCTGAAAATATTCTAAGTAAATATTCTACCAATACCCAAGGTTTCATGATTGAGGAAGTTTTGTCCTTTTCATACCACAAACCACAGCCATAGCTACATCTTTTAATGACATTACCCAATTATGTGGTGCTGGTTTGTCATCGGGAGTTTATATAAATTATTAGGCTTTATATGTGTAATACTGTGGTAAAATATACTTGTTCTGTAAAACAAAAGGCCTTCTTAAACCTTGATGTGTGACTTCGGACTTGATTTTTGCATGATTTTCATTTTGGTGGCCTTGACCTTCTTAAAAGGAAACGCTAATGTACTAATATCTCAGGGTTGAGATATGCATCAGCATTTTATATGGTTTATTTATTTCGTTTTCTTTAGTTCTGTTTGTCCATCTAGTCAATCAGAAAACATTACCAAATAGGCATAGGCAATTTTAATTGAATGCTGCCAGTCCTTTGATTTGAAATTCAGTGCATTCAGTTTAGGTTCAGGTTTAGACATACAGCCGTGTGCCGATTGCTAAATGTGCAGTAGTTATAGCATATATCCATTTGTGTATTTATTTCACTATAATTGAGTGATTCAATTTTACAACAGCTTAAAACCTAAACTAAAATGATGCGTTTGATAATGCCTCAGTTTCTCACTTACAGCCATTGGTCACCTTCCCCTTTTACTTAATGTGAAAAATTCACAAAAATACAATGTCAGGTTGGTTTTACCCTGCTGTCATAACTTTGATATGTCATCGCTTACTATCGTGCGCCATACAATGATGCAAACACAAAACTCTAGCAGTCATCGAACGATGTTCCTTTTGATTAAAAAGCCCCCTGTAGCTCCCAGTGGTGACAATGTCTCAGTGATTACTGGATTGCTGCTGTTGCACTCACTGCCCATGACAGAGCCCCATGCCAGTTCGCTGTGTTCTCGGAGAGATGCAATAGGAGATATCTGCCCGGTATTTTCATAATGTAAGGACCGCAGTCATTCAGTGACTCTGTATTAGCAGTTCTATGAATAAATGTAGCCAATATTAAAAGATCAAAATAAAGGATTATCTGCCAGGTCTGCATTGCAGTTCCACAGCTTTATTTGTTTATTTTTGTTATTTCGCAAGCCTAGGGAAGATCATAACCCATGAAAAAGATAGAATCGACTGGGTGCTGCTGAGCATGAGCTAACATGAGAAGTCCTATGCAATAGTCATTTGTATTTCATCCATGAATACGGCAATTGTGTTCATAAAAATGTAAGTTCTCTATGTACAATAGATATACATATGAAAGGAATAAAGAAACCAATGGGCCAAGACTCAGTTCATAAATGTATGTGACTTGGTATAAAGGGCTGGCCCAGATTTAACAAGGCTTTAAAACACAGCAGTTCTGTTACTGCTAACTGTTAATTGTGTTGAGTGGGTTTAATTATTATCATCTACAATTTGCTTTCCACACCCGAAGAGAAGATAAATATAATTCATATCTTATGTTTATTAGTGAGATTCAGGAAATATGTCCAGGCATAGTCATTGCTTGATTGTTTTAATTTTAAAAAATATGGTTATGAAGGTGTGTGCTTGTTACACATTATCATGGCTAAACAATCACTATTACTCAAACTGAAGATGAGCATGTATGCATCATATACACTGTGTGCACTCAAATTGTATAATGTTTTTGGTTACTCAAATATAGAAACACATACAAGCACACAAAAAATGCACCCATATGCATGCATAGAAAAACATGCACACATACATATGCATATGTGGGATGGCTAATCCATGCATGTATATTCCCTCAAACCTGGCATTGCAACTACCCAACACTGCCAATAGTTGTTTAGCAAGAAAAAACAGTTACACACTTGTGTGCACCAAAGAAGCCAAGTGCAATGTATGGTATGTGAAATCACTGAGTAGGTGTGATTCTAGAAAACCTTAACAAATCAAAGCAATGATTTTAGCAGTATTTGTGTAAAATATTCTAATGCTCAAGATAAGGGTTGTTTCCCATAAGATTAGCCAAAAGCAATAACTACATAATTGCTTATCTGAGAATCAAGATCAAGGTTTTTCTGGGCATTATATTGTGCAATGTCTTCATCAAAAAAGCAGATGTATATTTTATCAATGCATTGTGTGGGTTATGTTGAGATCGAAACAAATTAAGTATCGAAGAGTGTTTCCTCACTCTGATTCCTTTAACCAGTTGTATTTTCTAAATTCAGCTTTAATGAACCAAGTGAGACTTCATTAAATATCATATACTAAACGGTAGCTTTCCGGAAGTGAAAAATGAAGATGAAAATATCTTGGTTAGAAATTGCATTTTATGATAAATTCTGAACTGATATTTAATGCATTGATCATTTATGTCACCCTTAATAAATATCAATCTTTGGTAGTCAGATTAATGATCACCAGGATTTGAGGAATCTGTATAAAGATTAAAAGTGAGAGGTTATCATTAAATGACAATGTCCATGTTCAGAGAAATGCATTTTCTAACCTATTTCTTTCATCTGAAAATATTTGTCCTGTGTGTTATCAAATGTAACAACAGTTCACATTCACATTTTGAAAATGTGGCAAAAATTGATCTTCGGAAGCCACCATTGATCAAAGACGGGAACATCGTGAGAGGCTGCTGTGTACAGGATGCATTGTTCCTTAATGGCATTTGTATTGGGCAGCTACAGGTATGCCCAGGCGTGAAATTGATGATGTTCGTCTACAGGTGCAAGTGTGTTTCAGGTGAAGGATTGGCTGAGTGCAGGATAAATGATGAAGCCGAGCTGCAGAGGAGAAAGGGCGAGAAAAGCAGAGCAGGGAGGGGATGAGGAATAGGACAGCTCTTCCCTCTGTGTGCACTCAAGTAGAACCTGTCTCATGTACTCTCATCAGCCTGCTCCTAGGCAACCAACAGCCCTGGCCTGGCTAGAAGGCCTTCGCTGCGACTCAGTGCTTTTCCCCTACTTTCTCTGCCGAATCCGGGGAGATACTACAACCAGCGGTCTGCGCAAAAAAAAAAATTGTGGAGCAAAAAGATAATGCGTATTGAAAAGCTTTTCACTGCACACGTGCCCTGGGTGTGTTTTTCACTATTTTGCATAGAGTGCACATGTCATATTATGGAGCCATGAGCTTTTTGGCCAGATAGTGGGAGAAGCATACCCATATCCTATCAGATAATGAAGGCTTTATCATCATTTGAATACATTTAAATGTTTAAATGCTTTTTTAAAATTATGAATAAATGCCACAGTAATGCTGCATGTCTGCCGTTTTTGCATTTTGACTTTCAGGGACAGGATGCTTCCTCAGTTTTACACATATTTAAATGTGCCCTTGTCCCAATAATGGGTGTCTTAGGTGATGACAGCCCTCTGTTGTTGAAGCTGTGCTTTTTGTCATATTTTCAGTCGCAAGCTGTGAAGTACGTACAGAGTAATATGGGCTAATTAAGCGGCCTGGCATCGGTGGAGCGGCACTTTTGTGCTGCTTGGCTGCAGACCGGGAAGGGAAACGGCTGAGTGCCCCCACCATTAAACACATTGGAACAAATAGGCTTTGATGGACCAACTCTCGCTACCGAGTACAAAGGACTCCAAGCTTGAAATATTAATGTCCCCTTGGGTTAATTGTTTGTGTTGCACTTATAAGTGAACATTCAAATATAAGTAAACAAAGAGAAGTACTGTGAGCTATACATGTGGAATTTGCCAGTTTTAGTGAGGGCATTGGTCAGCATTATGAGTGGACGAGGATATAGGTCAGTGTGTGATAAAGAGTGAGAGCATTGTACAGTCTGATGAGTGGATGAGGACATAGGTCAGTGTGTGAAAAGGCTAAAGCAGCCATTATACTATATAAGACATTATTTATGTAATAGGTGAGGGGGTTGTTAGGAAATTCAAATATAGTAAAAAGGGAGTAGTGACATATCATGTGGATGCCAGAGTGAGGGTTGGTCAGTATTATGAGTGGACGAGGAATAGGTCAGTGTGTGATAAAGAGTGGGTTGAGTCAGTATGATGAGTGATGAGGACATAAGTCAGTGTGTAAAGAGTGAGGGGTGGTCAGTATGAAGAGCGGATGAGGACATAAGTCAGTGTGTGATAAAGAGTGAGGGCATTGGTCAGTGTGATGAATGGATGAGGACATAGGTTAGTGTGTGATAAAGAGTGAGGGTGTTGGTCAGTATGATGAGTGGATGAGGACATAGGTCAGTGTGTGATAGAATGAGGGTGTTGGTCAGTATGATGAATAGATGAGGACACAGGTCAGTGTGTGATAAAGAGTGAGAGCAGTATGATGAGTGGATGAGGACATAGGTCAGTGTGTGAAAAAAGAGTGAGAGCATTGGTCATTATGAGTGGATGAGAACATAGGTCAGTAGTGTGGTAAAGGATGGGGGTAGGACTGAGCAATAAGGACAAAAATCTTAAAATCATGAAGATCATATCAGTTTATAATGATAAAAGCTGATATAAAAAAATATATATATAATCTTTCCCTTAATTTCAGCAAGCTGTGGCAGTGTGGTGTGCAAAAAAATTTTTGTCCAGGGTCCCGATATCTTGGGCCAATAACCTGTATAAGCCTCTTGAATCCTTCCTTTTCCAGAGTCGATGTGCAGCATTTCTTTCGCTAGACAGTATGATAATGCACTACTGATATCTTTGTGTGGTTTTGATTTCCTGTCATAAGGCATAGCGTTAGAGGCATAAGGCAGCATCAATTGTTTGTTGCTTGGTTCTCACATCTCTCACAGCAGCTGTACTGGTGCCTTGGATGGTGTTCAAGCGACTAATACTTTTTTGGTACCTTGAACTAAAGGATGTGTGCTCTAAAGGATGGTACTGTTTCAGATGGTGGAAAAGATTTGTGGTGTTGCCTGTCTTTGTTGCCAGTGGTCTGCATGATAATTTTCAAGAAAAACAACTCTGTATCTTGTCAGACTTTAAGAAGCCAAAGCACTTCCAACAGTCAGAATTTGTTTGGCCTTTTTTGTTGACAATTTCTTCATGCTTGGAGCTTACGGTGTGAACCTTTCCTTTGTGGTCACTTGAACTTTTGTCTTCACTCAATTTTACTACTGAGTTAACAAATGTGCTTACTCCTCACCAACTACTGACGTTTTTGAGTGTATTTCAACAGGCTTACTGTCGTGTAGGTTTATTCCTGGCACACTATTGGCTAGATGAATAGCATATTTGCTTGTGTGCTATTGATGTGATCAGAGATCACTTTGTATGTGATGTTAACTAGGGCATTTTTCTAAAATACACATATCCAGGTAGTATTCAGGCAATGTTACTGAGTATCTTTCAGTGGAATCTCCCTGTCTACCCAACCAATTCCACAAATAAAACTTTGTCTGTCTGTCGAGAGTAATATTTGAGTCATTCCCAAGTAATGGGAACAATCTGTGTGTCTAAAGGACCTGAGTGTCTATAACACATATTTTCAAAGAAGGTTTATGGGAGAGAATTCCCACCACATATGCAGGTATGTGCCTACTGGTCCTAACAGGAATTTCATATAAAGATATGGTGTGCATTAATTAAATATGAAATCTGGTGTACAGAGGAATGAAGAATATAATAGCTGACTTAAAGCATACCAGTTGGTGAGCCATATTTTTGGAGGATGCAAAAATATTATTCCAAATTGAATCCCAATATAAACTGGTATTTAAACTGCACGCTCCAAACAGGCAAAGCGAGTACTAGTGTAATGAGAAACTCAGTTATTGTAAAGGAATGGATGATTTTTCTTCTTCTACTACCTCCTGAATTGCATTGAAAAAAATATTATGACCATCCCGTTTTATATATATGCAACAAACATTCTGCACATGTCTACCTTCTCATGTTGATCAAAAAAACACTTAGAACCCACATTGTCCACCATATTGGATTTTCCACCATTTAAAATCTTTTGCTAAATGAATTTTTCCTAATTCTCTGACAATTTGCCCGATTCTCATGGGCAAATTTGCCCGATTCTCACTAAATTAGGCACATGTTATCTATATCACGTCCCTATGTTCAATTATAAGGTAAATTTTGTTGTAAAAGTTGGCTTGAGGACAGTACTTTCAATTTGCAAAAATGTATAACCATGGCCAAAATATGTGTACCACCAAAATACTTACACCAGTTACCACAATGGTGAACTTCGGGTATGATAGATAGTCATAGCGTGGATGAGCATGCCCAGGCTCAGAGTTTTATAGAGCAATATGGCCTGTAGGGGGTTCTTTTAGCAAATTACTCATTTCCAAAGGCTCCATCAAGCCAAATTGTACAAAATTTGATAGGAACCTTCAAAGCCCTAAGCCTGACAGCCAACAGCCCTAAGAATACATCCCCCAATATATACCAAATATAACCATGCAAAACTTGTGGAGAATATATTTGACCACAGATCCTTTAAGTCCAACTACTCTTCAAATTTGGATAAAATACAAATTGGAAAGGGACCCATGTAGATCATGTGTACCAATGTCATGCCCCTAAAAAGCTCCCTCCCCCCCCAACACACACACAAGCTCAACTTCAGTGTGCAGTTCCTGAGCTATATCCTAGCTATATATAAAGCTATATTATGTTTTCTACACGTATAACAGCCTCAAATTGTTTCATTCTTTGTTCAAAAAAACATTCCTGACCCCTGGATAACACCAAAATAACAATATTGATGTTTCTATATTAATTAGGCTAAGACATTTCTTAAAACACTTCCATGTAAAAAATGACATTAAATTATTTCCCAGCAGCTGGCTGTAAGCTAGTTAACTTGAAACTATCTAATTACCATGGAAAGCGTGCATGGTGTACTATAACTGTACAGATGAATGAATGAATGAATCCTTACATTTATATAGCACTTTTCCGAACGCTCAAAGTGCTTTACAGTGATGAGTGGGAGCTCACCTCACCCACCACCAAATTACTGCAAAAACTGTAAGATGACTTGATTTAAATTTCTATGCAGGTCAACTTTTGTAAACACAAAGAGATACCATTGAATAAATAAATAATTCATAGCATCTTGGTCACAGCTTCACTTCTCTATTTTAGACCAACATGGGGAAGGGGATTATTCCCAATAAACGCCATTACCATTGCACTAAATATAGGCTAGAGATACAATGCTATGGAAGTATTTTTGTAGCAAAAGTCACAAATATGTAAATGGTTTCACAAATCTGAAAATGGGTTTTCACAGAAATGTAGACGGTTTGACAAATATGTAAACAGTTTTACAAATATGTAAATGGTTCCAAAAATATGTAAATGGGGTTTCAAAAATATGTAAATGGTTTCACAAATATGTCGAATGGATTCACAAACATGTATAATGCAAGTGGCAAATATGTAGAAAGAATTCGCAAATATGCAGAATGGGTTCACATGTATGTAAAATGTGAGTTGCAAATATGTAGACTGGGTTCACAAATATGTGAAATGCAAGTCGCAGTTGTGCGAATGCAAACACTTTGGTGGGGGCATTCAGATTTATGAATTTGTGAAACCATTTACATATTTGTGAAATTGTTTACATATTTGTGAGGCTGTTTACATATTAGTGAAACCCCATTCACAGATTTGTGAAACAATTTTCATATTTGTGATGTTTGCTACCAAGTTACCGCCATACAATGCATTCAGAAAGGCTGTAATGAAGTGCATACAGTATTCAGCACTAGTGACTGTCTCTGAGTGCACTGAGTGGTGCATGCAGCATAACCAACTGTGGCGGAACCCAGGGGATATTAATTATAATCTATTGTCTAGATGTTTCACTTAGGAGTAGAGTGTTTTACTTGCATTTCACATTGCATGTTCACTTGTGGGCAAGACAGGACAGGCAGAAAGACAAGGACCCTCTGTGCCCAACCCTCAACATCGCTGCTTATTATTATTAGTATTATTATTATTATTATTATTATTATTACTATTGTTGTTGATGCTGTTTTTATTTAGAACATTTTATGTTTTTGTTTGAGTTCCCATGCACAAATAAATAGCTATTTTATGCTGGTTTGCACCATTACAGTGGAATAAACTACACCAAAATGAGTGTGCTGCACATTGCCAAAAGAAAAAATATTTATACTTTATTTGTGTGTTCTGAAACATGAAAAGTAGTGATAAATAGGATTTTTTAATTAACCTCAATTGAAAATATATAACCGTATCAAGCATGCATGCAACATTGTCAGATTAAAATAGTTTAATAAGAGCATTTTATCCATTCAAATTAATTGCCATACCCGAACAATTTACATTAGGTATAAGCTAAATATTATCCATCATAAACTGTGGAAATGTGTTTTGTGAGATTTTCAGAAATTAATTTAAAGCTTTTATTTCTCACATGCAATTGTGCAATACTCATTTAAACAAAATATTTCCTTGCTCTGAAGTAATTGGTGAAAATGATATCTGAATCAATGTACTTTTTGGCTTGGCATTCTTTAAAGAGATTGCTGCTTGTTTTGTGATCTTGGCTTTGTGTGAGCAGGTTATGATTACTGAATACACATTACATTAATTATGTTCTGAAATATTTAAGATGCATCTAGGTTATACCCTGGAAGTACTGGGTTGCAGCAGCGTTTTTCTTCTTTTTTTTTCTTCAAAATTGCATGCTGGGCAGTATGCTAATTTCAAAGTGTCTGATGAAGAACTAGAATCATCATTCATGAATATGTTGGCCATTATATGGTTTATTGTGTTTCTTCTTCTGACAGAGAGATTTTGTTGTTGTTTCAAAGCTTCTGTGATAGCGTAAATATTCTTTAAACCGTTTTTAAGACCACCTTTTAGCATTACCGTTTTAAATCCTCTAAGCATGGGGCAGCTTAGTTGAAACCAGTTAAAAAATATGTTATTTTGTAGTGTTTGGGTTTGTACATAAACCTACTCATTAGGCCTCATTCACAAAACTTTTCTCATATTATGTTTACTTTTGTTCTTAAAAATGTTCCCACAAAAATCCAAAATGGGATTCACGGCATGCAGACCTTTGTTTTTATGCATAGGTGTTTGAAGTGATAAATGTTGACTGTTAAATTGTCTGCACATTTTCTGCGCAATCCTGTTCATGTAATTAGCATAAGGAAACAGCCGTGAACAAATAGAGATAAGAAAAAAAATGATGAATGCTGAAAATCTCTTGGAATTCGAACACACAGTTTACAAACAAATGAGATCATACCCTTTCTTTCTTTTCAGTTACTTTCAACTGTTGCATCAAAGTGATTTGATAGCTACTTATAGCAATGTCAACTACTTACTCTGTCGAACCAATGTTCCTCTAGGAAGGCTTTTGTGATTCTGGTATTTTAACATATTTTATCACAAAGTTTATAATGCAGAAATTGTATTATTTTTCTAAATGCTTAAAATCATTTAAAAAGCTGGAAAACTAGGTAGTGTTGGCAAGCTGCATAATCTCTGATTTTGCTGAACCATGCTTGCCAGTTATATTCACATGTCCACGCAAATTAATTTGATACATATTTTATATTGAAATACTGCTTGATACATATTTAATAACTCAAATACTGCTTGTAAACATGAGTACAATTTTCTTTTAAAAATCCAAAGGCTAGTTATCTCTATTATGAGTCACTGACATCAATGTACATAACTTGCTCTGTTAATTCATGTTTCTGATTGTTTTATTTTTACTTTTACTTTATTGTATTTTTATTGAATTGGCAATTGGACCAATTTGATTATTAAAACCAGTGCTAAGAACTGCCCTGTGTTATTAGGTCTAATTGAAAAGGCTTGGTCTTGATTATGCTGTGCATTGTATAGCATATAAATGTGTGAGTACTGATCAGCAATGCTTTAACAGAGGAAATAATTGTGCTAATCTTCTGGGTCCTTTGCTGAGTATTGTATTATATTTTTCAATGGTTTTCTAGTTCATGGCGTAATCATAATGTATAGTGTGTAGAGTTTGATGCACATGCTTTTTCCATAAGAATCTACATTGTACTTCTCCCACTCATGGAAACTATCTGTGTTTTCATTAATTTTATTTGTTATATATATATATTTGTTCATTTCTGCATTTTATTTATTTTAATCCCCCCACCCCCCACCCCCTATTTCTTTAGACATTGTAATCAGCAGTTGTTTATACTGAGTCACTGCTTTGCCTCTCTCACCCACACAAAGAGCTCTGCAGCTGAACTGCATGCCCCCCTCTGATGTGAAGACTAATGGGACACTCGCTGTTTTCCACGCCAGAGGGCACACAATACTACAGGAGAGAGCTATTTCCAAACGGAGGAGAATTATATATGTCATCGAGAACAACTGGCAGTTGTAGACATCTGGTATGACAACAGTAACTTCAGAAATGTTGCCCAGCTTAAACCAACCCATTGCTGTCTCCCACTTGCAGTTATGTAATGACACAGGACCACTGTGACAGCTGACCCACATGGAAACCCAGTGATGATAATTATGATGATGATGACGATGACGATGACGATGACGATGACGATGACGATGACGTTATTATTATTATTATTATTATTATTATTATAGAGTAGTAGGAACAATTGTGAAATGTGAAAAAAGTGAAAATGTGTCACATACATAGAAACCAATGCTCTTATCAATTCATTTTTAGGTTCATAAATTGAGGATTATCTGCACAAAACATATGAGTGATATGGTCAGTGCAGTCATCACTACTGGCAGACATTTTGAATCTGCTCATTCACAGCACTCTGATGGTTCCTGTCTGCTTAGCACTTGTTACACAAAACATGAAACTGCTCACTACATTCCTCACATATTGTGTGATCAATCTCCATCAAACTTTATGGCGCAATACTTCACTGAATAAAGTAAGATTAAAGGCAGGTATCACATGTGTGAGTGAGGCTATGAATGAGTGGAGGATAGTTCTGAAGCACCTGAAAGATTGCAGTTATATTCCCTCAAAGAAAGTTCGGAAATAAAGGCTGTTTGGTGTTTTATGAATGTGGTCATTTACATCCTCCTACCCCAAAACAACAGAACAGTGGCCTGAAAATTGAAGTTGTCAAACATCCACCACACAGTACCAGCTATGGTCATATGTGGTGCCGTCCAAAAGCATATTTTAATACTCAAACTTGGAAAATATAATATTTTAATAATGTTTCATTGGAATCAACCAAAACTTTTGAAATGATGTAAATGTATAGTGTTTTTAATCACTCAGTGGCCACTCGGTGCCCCTGCTCGTTAACGCAAATAGACTACTCCTCAAAACAGTGAACCATGCAGGTTTTAGTTTTTGTTTGATCGATCTTGAGGGCAAGACAATGGGCCAGATGCATGATCTGAGCAACTTTGACCATGGTATGATTGTGGGTGCCAGATGTGGTGGCTCCAGCATAAGCATCTCAGAAATAGCTGCCCTCCTGGGATTTTCATGCACTACAGTCTCTAGTTTACATTTGTGCATGATAAACTAGAAACATTTAAAAACAACATGAAAGAGGTCTGAGGAGACTTGTTCACACTAACAGATGGATAGGGGCATTTTATAACAGAAGTGTGCAGAAAGGCAGTGGTGTGCAGAAGTGCATCGCTGAACACACAACACATTGAACCTAGAAGCAGATCGGCTACAGCAGCAGAAGACAATGCGGATTCCACTCCTGTCAGCTAAGAACAGGAAGATGATGCTACAGTGGGCAGGCTTTGTTCTGACCATGTGCATCCCTTTATTGCCACAATCTACCTTTTTCAAATGGATACTCCTAGCAGGACAATGTGCCATGTCACAAATCATGCATCAAAGCCTTCAGTTTACTCCAATGACCTGCCCAGTCACCAGATAACCCAAGAGAGCACCATTGGGATGAAAAATCCATGTTTCCACCACATTGTTGAATCCATGCTGCAAATAATTCAGTCTATTCTTGTAGCAAAAAGGGGTCCTACTTGGTACTAGATAGGTACACCTCATAAAGTGGTCACTGAGTGCATACGATCAGATTAATACACTCAATACACAGTGTGTTTTTCACAGGACAGTTCTGATCATCCCTGATAGACTGATGATACCTAATTGAGTCTGAGTAAACAGTACTGAGAATGCTGTGTCAGTAGGTATGCGAGAGCAGGTCCTTCAGTCCCTGGCCTGTATGGCAGAAATAGTGTCCGCCTGGCAATAAGGGGACTTGAAGTGGCAGAATGTTTTCAGATTGCTGCAGTAACCCTGCCAGGCACCATGGTGAGCGGAGATGAGGCTCTGCGCTCCTGTTAAATGGCTAAGTGCTCATGGCAGGGTCAGAGTGCTGTGTTCTGGCTGTCACTCGGGGGCGATGTGTTACTGCCTCTTCACACATAGCACGATGCTAACTGATAGCCCATGTACATACATACATGCTTTCTCACTTTCCCTCCCACCAAGTCTTTCAGACTACTGGGACACGCTCATCTCAGGGTTGATTGAATCATGGCTGTTTCCCACAAGCATACTGCTTTTGTAGTAGTATTGTAGGAAAAGCAAGGGGAGTGGTTGTTTTTGCCTTTTGTATTTGACCTTATTTCTGTACTGGAACTTTTTTTGTAAATAAAGAACTGAATAAATGAATAGTTTTGGGGTTTTTATATTACTGCAATTTAACTGTATGTTTCAGATTGGCAAAGACAGTTTTTGTGTATATTTTCGACTTCAGGAAAATTTTAGATGACCTATCAGATTTGCATTGGCAGGTATTGACATTCAGGGATGGAACAGAAAATATTTGACCAGGTTGATTTGACAGAGTTCATTCACAGCTATTGCCATATGTACTTGTTTTTATATTGTGCCGGTACTTCTTTTCTACAGTGGTCTCAGGGTGTGTGTGCTGGATAAAATAGGCCCAAAGCAAAATAGTATTAAATGCATGTTTTGAAGAATTATCAAGTAATATGCTTATATATAAACTCTGGAGGCATAATGTCGCTTTAAAAGCTGCTTTAGCGTTACTTAAAGTCGATATTCTCGCTTTAGACCACAAATCCTCAAATGTCCTATACCTGTCATCAGAAACTTCGCTAAACATCTAAAATATCCTTAATCACACACAAAAACTGTCAGGGCCAATCAATAGCATACACTTGAAATAATATCAGAAACCCCAGAAAGTAAAATAGCCCCTTAAATATTGAACCTGTACATGTCTTGGTTTTTTCTTGGGTGACTATTTATTTATTTATTTATTTATTTATGTATTTCCTGCCAATACTTAGCTGGCTAGTTCTGGAGAGGAAAACTCAGCATGACATTGGGTTCCTGGAGGGCATTGGTGTTTTCCATTAGCTTTTTTTCTTAATGATACTTTTAGATTTCATACTGTCGAAATATCTCTTTGTGTTTATGTATGTAATTATATTGCACAACCTTGAACCACAATTCTGGTTCCCACAGTATAATTATGCTTTGGTGAAGACCCTTCAATAGTTTTGGTCAGTACAATTATAATTGCAATATTGTATGTCTATGCAGGTAGGCTTCATATATTTGCATTCAGTTTAATCCCATAATACATGGTACTGGTTCTGTTCACTGTCGTCATACACAGAATTTGTACTCTTTTTAGTGTATATTAGTGGTTGGAGCACAGCTGTAGATCTGCATAGCACAACCGGTTATTTCTCTATTAGCTAATCTGTCAGCACTGAGGGTTGGCGCAAATAATTCTCCAGTGACTCATAATCCATTAAAAGCTGGATCCCAGCATGTGAGGGGAATTCTCAGTCTTTTGATTGATCAGATTGATCATAGCATCTCCCAGACCAAGGAGACATTCAGATAAAATATCAAGGATGCTGTGGTTTAGGCATCAGATCGATGGGATACCACATGTGCTGTGCCTCTTTGTAGGAAAATTTCAATTTCAGGCCACACGCCTGTGGAGGTGTTGGGTCCCATATTAAGAATGTGTCTTGATGTCTTAAAGGAAGGTAGTTAAGAGCAGACCACCAGAGTGCTGCAGGGATTATAATGCAGCTAAAGTCACTCAGTCCTCTAAGGCGGTGGCTGTCTTCTGTTCTGCAGCCACAATGCTGGCTGAATGCAGACCACACACCGCAGTGCAGCTGGACCACATTCTGTGGGGGTAACAAACCCGCACGTAATTCAATTAAACCCATGCTGGAGAGAACTGCCTGCAACTGTGGACGGCCTCTCTGTGGAGATGAGGCCTGGGCTTTTGGTGAGAGCCAGCAGCTCTCTTTGGGTGACCTATATCGCATTCTCCTGCACAGTTCCGCATAAAAGTGTTTTAATGGAAAGTTAAATGAAGCATGATGCCTGCCTTAAAGGACATTGATGTGACAACGATCATTCTGTATGTCTGTGCATGTGTGTGTGTGTGAGAGAGAGAGAGAGAGAGAGAGACAGACCTTGGACCTGGACCTTGAGGGCTTCTCTGCTCTTCTATGCCCAAATGACCAGGCTGCTATTAGTGCTCTCTATCAAACAGATTTCAGTGTCATTAGTGACTAATGTTGAATAACTGCATTTGCCAGCCATGACTGTACAACCTCCACGATCAGCTGCACAGCCATTGAGTACGACAGCAGTGGTGTCAGGAAAATGTGCAATGCCACAGTGTGTGATTCTCCAATGTGTAATGAGTAGGGCTGTTAAATGATTTCAGGAATCTATTGTGATAAATAATACGCTATTACAAAATAATTATTGTGATTAATCACAAATTTAATCACACATAAACACATAATATCTAGAATACAAATTTAATGATCACTTTCGGTGCATAGACTGAGGTCAGTGCTGGATTCATCATATCAATATTCCATTCATTTGTAGAGGGGTAGAGGAATTGTATATATGCATTGCTGACTTTTGAAGTGAAATTAAATTGAAGGTTTGGCAGCAAGATACCGCAGTTTTAATCATACATTACCCAGTGTTCAGTGCAGCACTTTTCCACTATTTTACTTTTTTCTTAATTTGAAATTTCCAAGTAATATTTTTTTTTTTGGCCCATCCCATTTCTGCAGTATCCTTTGTGAACATGGGAAAGAGTCGGCTAGTGCATGCATGTACCTGCTTTTAGCTGATGCTTTCACTCTGCAGGCGCTAGATCAACCAGGTAGGTTGTTGTTATGTAAAGATCGGAAGCAACACCCATTTGGATGATGTACGGCAGCCATTTTGTGAAAGACTTTTTTTTGTTTTGTTGGTTGAACAAATAGCCATGACTTTGACGTATTCCTAAAACAGCCTCATGCCTCGGCCTCATGCCCTAGTTCTTCTCACGTATTGACTTGCAGGAGCGTGTGTTTGTAGGTGAGGCATGCAACTTTGATGAAAGTGCTTATATATGATAGTAATTTATTTTGTGCTATTGCGCCATGTGGTGTAGACAGTGATATTTTGAAACTCTCTTTATCAAAACCTATATGGTAATCATGACATGTAGGTTTTGTAAGATGTTGTGTGGGTATTAATTCCCATTTGAG